>NC_092333.1:85078333-85427500 GCF_046630445.1 Rutidosis leptorrhynchoides
TTCCTCTTCGGGAACTTGTGAATCAGTCCACAAATCATTCCAATTTACATTTGACTCTTCATTATTATTAGGTGAGTCAATGGGACTTGTTCTAGAGGTAGACATCTATCACATAATATCAAACACGTTAAGAGATTAATATATCACATAATATTCATATGTTAAAAATATATAGTTTCCAACAAAAATGTTAAGCAATCATTTTTAAAGAAAACACGGTCGAAGTCCAGACTCACTAATGCATCCTAACAAACTCGATAAGACACACTAATGCAAATTTTCTGGTTCTCTAAGACCAACGCTCGGATACCAACTGAAATGTCCCGTTCTTATTGATTAAAAACGTTCCATATTAATTGATTTCGTTGCGAGGTTTTGACCTCTATATGAGACGTTTTTCAAAGACTGCATTCATTTTTAAACAAACCATAACCTTTATTTCATCAATAAAGGTTTAAAAAGCTTTACGTAGATTATCAAATAATAATAATCTAAAATATCCTGTTTACACACGACCATTACATAATGGTTTACAATACAAATATGTTACAACAAAATAAGTTTCTTGAATGCAGTTTTTACACAATATCATACAAGCATGGACTCCAAATCTTGTCCTTATTTAAGTATGCGACAGCGGAAGCTCTTAATAATCACCTGAGAATAAACATGCTTAAAACGTCAACAAAAATGTTGGTGAGTTATAGGTTTAACCTATATATATCAAATCGTAACAATAGACCACAAGATTTCATATTTCAATACACATCCCATACATAGAGATAAAAATCATTCATATGGTGAACACCTGGTAACCGACAATAACAAGATGCATATATAAGAATATCCCCATCATTCCGGGACACCCTTCGGATATGATATAAATTTCGAAGTACTAAAGCATCCGGTACTTTGGATGGGGTTTGTTAGGCCCAATAGATCTATCTTTAGGATTCGCGTCAATTAGGGTGTCTGTTCCCTAATTCTTAGATTACCAGACTTAATAAAAAGGGGCATATTCGATTTCGATAATTCAACCATAGAATGTAGTTTCACGTACTTGTGTCTATTTTGTAAATCATTTATAAAACCTGCATGTATTCTCATCCCAAAAATATTAGATTTTAAAAGTGGGACTATAACTCACTTTCACAGATTTTTACTTCGTCGGGAAGTAAGACTTGGCCACTGTTGATTCACGAACCTATAACAATATATACATATATATTAAAGTATGTTCAAAATATATTTACAACACTTTTAATATATTTTGATGTTTTAAGTTTATTAAGTCAGCTGTCCTCGTTAGTAACCTATAACTAGTTGTCCACAGTTAGATGTACAGAAATAAATCGATAAATATTATCTTGAATCAATCCACGACCCAGTGTATACGTATCTCAGTATTGATCACAACTCAAACTATATATATTTTGGAATCAACCTCAACCCTGTATAGCTAACTCCAACATTCACATATAGAGTGTCTATGGTTGTTCCGAAATATATATAGATGTGTCGACATGATAGGTCGAAACATTGTATACGTGTCTATGGTATCTCAAGATTACATAATATACAATACAAGTTGATTAAGTTATGGTTGGAATAGATTTGTTACCAATTTTCACGTAGCTAAAATGAGAAAAATTATCCAATCTTGTTTTACCCATAACTTCTTCATTTTAAATCCGTTTTGAGTGAATCAAATTGCTATGGTTTCATATTGAACTCTATTTTATGAATCTAAACAGAAAAAGTATAGGTTTATAGTCGGAAAAATAAGTTACAAGTCGTTTTTGTAAAGGTAGTCATTTCAGTCGAAAGAACGACGTCTAGATGACCATTTTAGAAAACATACTTCCACTTTGAGTTTAACCATAATTTTTGGATATAGTTTCATGTTCATAATAAAAATCATTTTCTCAGAATAACAACTTTTAAATCAAAGTTTATCATAGTTTTTAATTAACTAACCCAAAACAGCCCGCGGTGTTACTACGACGGCGTAAATCCGGTTTTACGGTGTTTTTCGTGTTTCCAGGTTTTAAATCATTAAGTTAGCATATCATATAGATATAGAACATGTGTTTAGTTGATTTTAAAAGTCAAGTTAGAAGGATTAACTTTTGTTTGCGAACAAGTTTAGAATTAACTAAACTATGTTCTAGTGATTACAAGTTTAAACCTTCGAATAAGATAGCTTTATATGTATGAATCGAATGATGTTATGAACATCATTACTACCTTAATTTCCTTGGATAAACCTACTGGAAAAGAGAAAAATGGATCTAGCTTCAATGGATCCTTGGATGGCTCGAAGTTCTTGAAGCAGAATCATGACACGAAAACAAGTTCAAGTAAGATCATCACTTGAAATAAGATTGTTATAGTTATAGAAATTGAACCAAAGTTTGAATATGATTATTACCTTGTATTAGAATGATAACCTACTGTAAGAAACAAAGATTTCTTGAGGTTGGATGATCACCTTACAAGATTGGAAGTGAGCTAGCAAACTTGAAAGTATTCTTGATTTTATGAAACTAGAACTTTTGGAATTTATTAAGAACACTTAGAACTTGAAGATAGAACTTGAGAGAGATCAATTAGATGAAGAAAATTGAAGAATGAAAGTGTTTGTAGGTGTTTTTGGTCGTTGGTGTATGGATTAGATATAAAGGATATGTAATTTTGTTTTCATGTAAATAAGTCATGAATGATTACTCATATTTTTGTAATTTTATGAGATATTTCATGCTAGTTGCCAAATGATGGTTCCCACATGTGTTAGGTGACTCACATGGGCTGCTAAGAGCTGATCATTGGAGTGTATATACCAATAGTACATACATCTAAAAGCTGTGTATTGTACGAGTACGAATACGGGTGCATACGAGTAGAATTGTTGATGAAACTGAACGAGGATGTAATTGTAAGCATTTTTGTTAAGTAGAAGTATTTTGATAAGTGTATTGAAGTCTTTCAAAAGTGTATAAATACATATTAAAACACTACATGTATATACATTTTAACTGAGTCGTTAAGTCATCGTTAGTCGTTACATGTAAGTGTTGTTTTGAAACCTTTAGGTTAACGATCTTGTTAAATGTTGTTAACCCAATGTTTATAATATCAAATGAGATTTTAAATTATTATATTATCATGATATTATCATGTATGAATATCTCTTAATATGATATATATACATTAAATGTCTTTACAACGATAATCGTTACATATATGTCTCGTTTAAAAATCATTAAGTTAGTAGTCTTGTTTTTACATATGTAGTTCATTGTTAATATACTTTATGATATGTTTTCTTATCATAGTATCATGTTAACTATATATATATATCCATATATATGTCATCATATAGTTTTTACAAGTTTTAACGTTCGTGAATCACCGATCAACTTGGGTGGTCAATTGTCTATATGAAACATATTTCAATTAATCAAGTCTTAACAAGTTTGATTGCTTAACATGTTGGAAACATTTAATCATGTAAATATCAATCTCAATTAATATATATAAACATGGAAAAGTTCGGGTCACTACAAAATTAGCATATCATATAGATATAGAACATGTGTTTAGTTGATTTTAAAAGTCTAGTTAGAAGGATTAACTTTATTTGCGAACAAGTTTAGAATTAACTAAACTATGTTCTAGTGATTACAAGTTTATAACGTTGAATAAGACAGCTTTTTATGTATGAATCGGATGATGTTATGAACATCATTAATACCTCAAGTTCCTTGGATAAACCTACTGGAAATGAGAAAAATGGATCTAGCTTCAAAGGATCCTTGGATGGCTTGAAAGTTCTTGAAGCAGAATCATGACACGAAAACAATTTCAAGTAAGATTTCCACTCGAAATAAGATTGTTATAGTTATAGAAATTGAATTAAAGTTTGAATATGATTATTACCTTGTATTAGAAAGATAACCTACTGTAAGTAACAAAGGTTTCTTGATCTTGGATGATTACTTGGAATGGATTTAGAAAACTTGGAAGTAAACTTGCAATCTTGGAAGTATTCTTGATTTTATGAAACTAGAACTTTTGGAATTTATGAAGAACACTTAGAACTTGAAGATAGAACTTGAGAGAGATCAATTAGATGAAGAAAATTGAAGAATGAAAGTGTTTGTAGGTGTTTTTGGTCGTTGGTGTATGGATTAGATGTAGAGACCCGAACTTTTCCATGTTTATATATATTAATTGAGATTGATATTTACATGATTAAATGTTTCCAACATGTTAAGCAATCAAACTTGTTAAGACTTGATTAATTGAAATATGTTTCATATAGACAATTGACCACCCAAGTTGACCGGTGATTCACGAACGTTAAAACTTGTAAAAACTATATGATGACATATATATGGATATATATATATAGTTAACATGATACTATGATAAGTAAACATATCATTAAGTATATTAACAATGAACTACATATGTAAAAACGAGACATATATGTAACGATTATCGTTGTAAAGACAAAATGTATATATATCATATTAAGAGATATTCATACATGATAATATCATGATAATATAATAATTTAAAATCTCATTTGATATTATAAACATTGGTTTAACAACATTTAACAAGATCGTTAACCTAAAGGTTTCAAAACAACACTTACATGTAACGACTAACGATGGCTTAACGACTCAGTTAAAATGTATATACATGTAGTGTTTTAATATGTATTTATACACTTTTGAAAGACTTCAATACACTTATCAAAATACTTCTACTTAACAAAAATGCTTACAATTACATCCTCGTTCAGTTTCATCAACAATTCTACTCGTATGCACCCGTATTCGTACTCGTACAATACACAGCTTTTAGATGTATGTACTATTGGTATATACACTCCAATGATCAGCTCTTAGCAGCCCATGTGAGTCACCTAACACATTTGGGAACCATCATTTGGCAACTAGCATGAAATATCTCATAAAATTACAAAAATATGAGTAATCATTCATGACTTATTTACATGAAAACAAAATTACATATCCTTTATATCTAATCCATCCACCAACGACCAAAAACACCTACAAACACTTTCATTCTTCAATTTTCTTCATCTAATTGATCTCTCTCAAGTTCTATCTTCAAGTTCTAAGTGTTCTTCATAAATTCTACATGTTCTAGTTACATAAAATCAAGAATACTTTCAAGTTTGCTAGCTCACTTCCAATCTTGTAAGGTGATCATTCAACCTCAAGAAATCTTTGTTTCTTACAGTAGGTTATCATTCTAATACAAGAACTTTGAGCCATCCAAGGATCTGTTGAAGCTAGATCCATTTTCCTCTTTTCCAATAGGTTTATCCAAGGAACTTAAGGTTCGTGAATCAACCAGTGGCCAAGTCTTACTTCCCGACGAAGTAAAAATCTGTGAATGTGAGTTATAGTCCCACTTTTAAAATCTAATATTTTTGGGATGAGAATACATGCAGGTTTTATAAATGATTTACAAAATAGACACAAGTACGTGAAACTACATTCTATGGTTGAATTATCGAAATCGAATATGCCCCTTTTTATTAAGTCTGGTAATCTAAGAATTAGGGAACAGACACCCTAATTGACGCGAATCCTAAAGATAGATCTATTGGGCCTAACAAACCTCATCCAAAGTACCGGATGCTTTAGTACTTCAAAATTTATATCATATCCGAAGGGTGTCCCGGAATGATGGAGATATTCTTATATATGCATCTTGTTAATGTCGATTACCAGGTGTTCACCATATGAATGATTTTTATCTCTATGTATGGGATGTGTATTGAAATATGAAATCTTGTAGTCTATTGTTACGATTTGATATATATAGGTTAAACCTATAACTCACCAACATTTTTGTTGACTTTTAAAGCATGTTTATTCTCAGGTGAATACTAAGAGCTTCCGCTGTTGCATACTAAAATAAGGACAAGATTTGGAGTCCATGTTTGTATGATATTGTGTAAAAACTGCATTAAAAAAAAACTGATTTCGATGTAACATATTTGTATTGTAAACCATTATGTAATGGTCGTGTGTAAACAGGATATTTTAGATTATCATTATTTGATAATCTACATAAAGCTTTTTAAACCTTTATTTATGAAATAAAGGTTATGGTTTGTTTTAAAATGAATGCAGTCTTTGAAAAACGTCTCATATAGAGGTCAAAACCTCGCAACGAAATCAATTAATATGGAACGTTTTTAATCAATAAGAACGGGACATTTCAGTTGGTATCCGAGCGTTGGTCTTAGAGAACCAGAATTTTGCATTAGTGTGTCTTATCGAGTTTGTTAGGATGCATTAGTGAGTCTGGACTTCGACCGTGTTTACTTGAAAAATGATTGCTTAACAAATTTTGTTGAAAACTATATATTTTTAACATGTGAATATTATGTGATATATTAATCTCTTAACGCGTTTGATATTATGTGATAGATGTCTACCTCTAGAACAAGTCCCATTGACTCACCTAATAATAATGAAGAGTCAAATGTAAATTGAAATAATTCGTGGACTGATTCACAAGTTCCCGAAGAGGAACCGGAAGAAGAGTCGAAACCGAAAGAAGTGTCGGAACCGGAAGAAGAATCGGAACCGGAAGAAGAATCGGAACCGGATGAAGAAATAGAACCGGTGGGGGAAATAATAAAACGGTTAAGTAAAAGAAAATTCTCAACCAACCGACCAAGGTTAATTAGGGTCAATGGTGTTTCCGCCAAGGAAGCAAAATATTGGGAGGATTACCAATTCTCCGATGAATCGGATTCCGACGAGAATTTCGATGATGTTATAGAAATTACCCCAACTGAATTTAAAAAGGCAAAAGAAAATAATAAGGGAAAGGGCATAAAAATAGAGAAATCTAATTCCAACCCCAATGAACTTTATATGTATCGTCAACCCCCGAAGTCCTTAAGTTGTAACAATGACCCGGGAACCTCTAAACCACCAGGTTTTTCTAAACCAATGTGGAAAACGACGGCTCGTATTAGGGGAACATCATATATCCCTAGAAACTTGGCAAAACGAACCAAAACCGAAGAAGAAGAAACAAGCGAGTCGGAATAAGATAGTTGTATTCGTGTGGTGTAATATATGTAATATAGTGTGCTTATGCTTTATGATATATGTAAAAATTGCTTGTATTAATAAGTATTTTTTTTTATGAATCTAACTCTTGTCTATTTTACAGTATAAAAACACAAAATGGATAGACAACCCAATATTTTAAGAGACCTACCCGGAGACATGATTGATGAAATCTTGTCTAGAGTCGGTCAGAATTCTTCGGCACAACTATTTAAGGCGAGATCAGTTTGTAAGACATTCAAAGAACATTCCAAGAATGCCTTGGTTTATAAAAGGCTTTCGTTCGAAAGATGGGGGATATCACATTGGGAAATACATAAGTTACGATGTGTTTACTTTGACGCATATATTGCGGAGAACCCAAATGCTATTTTATGCAATGGGTTAAGAAATTATTTTGACTCAATATATTCGAATATTGGACTTCGTGATTTAGAAAAAGCGGCTAACATGCAACATAAAGAAGCATGTTATGCTTACGGATTAGTAATGTTCGCTTCTCACCAAAGTGAGAACAAGAACATCGGGCTACAACTATTAAACAAAACGTTCCCACAAGTGACGGAGTCGGTAATTGGGGTAAGAAATGAGGTTTTTAGATTGTTACGGGACTGTTGGACATTACGAAACCCTCGTCCCTTTGACGACGTTACAACACGCTGTCTTATCAACGGCCATAACGGTTATGTTCCACAAGACCAAGGATGGGAAGTAATCCTAGTAAAACCAGAATGCATGACTTGTTTCTGGACGTATGGATTACGTGTCTTTATTGCCTTTGCTGAACGACTTGTGTACTAGCTAGAATTATCTTCACAACCATCTTGTATCAAATTTATTGTGTGCTATATTTCATGCTATATGTAAAATAAGCGGTATTGTAAGTTTGTAAAATATTGTGTAAAAGTTTGAATGCGAAATATTATTATAATCAGTTTTTCATATAGAATTGTAGTAGTTGAATTATATATTAGCTACTAAGTATGAACTTAACGGGTAGGTACTACCCGAATTTAAACTTATAAAACGCTAATATGAAGAAAAAGCTTTTATAAATGAGTTCATATTATGCTACGAAATACTATTAACTACTCTTAATATTCTGTATGATTAACTTGTTCCATTTGACTATTTTGAAGGAAATGGCACCGACTACTCGACACACCGTGAATATGAATGAAGAGAAATTCCGTACTTTTCTAGCTTCAAACATAGCCGCAGTACAGGCTGCGCTACATACCAACAATAACCTTGGATCTAGCAGTACAGGAAATCGTGTAGGATGCACCTACAAAGAATTCACTGCCTGCAAACCTTTGGAATTTGATGGAACCGAAGGACCGACCGGATTGAAACGGTGGACCGAGAAGGTCGAATCGGTGTTTGCCATAAGTAAGTGTACTGAAGAAAAAAAGTGAAGTACGCTACGCATACCTTCACAGGTTCTGCGTTAACATGGTGGAATACCTATCTAGAGCAAGTGGGACAAGATGATGCTTACGCACTACCGTGGTCAGCATTCAAGCACTTGATGAACGAGAAGTACCGTCCCAGAACCGAGGTCAATAAGCTCAAGACAGAACTTAGAGGGTTACGAACCCAAGGATTTGATATTACCACGTACGAAAGACGATTCACAGAATTATGCCTATTGTGTCCGGGAGCGTTCGAAGATGAGGAAGAGAAGATCGACGCGTTTGTGAAAGGATTACCGGAAAGAATCCAAGAAGATATAAGTTCACACGAGCCCGCCTCCATACAACAGGCATGTAGAATGTCTCACAAACTAGTGAACCAGATTGAAGAAAGAATTAAAGAACAGACTGCTGAAGAGGCCAATGTGAAGCAAGTCAAAAGAAAGTGGGAGGAAAACGGTGATAAGAATCACCAATACAACAACAACAGCAATTACAACAATAATCGCAACAATTATCCCAACAATCGCAACATCAATCGCAACTACAACAAACGGCCCAACAACAACAACAACAACAACAACAACAATCAGAAGCAGCTATGCCAAAGGTGTGAAAAGTATCACACGGGGTTCTGCACCAAATTTTGCAACAAGTGTAAAAGAAATGGTCATAGCGCGGTGAAGTGTGAGGTCTACGGACCAGGGGTTAACAGAACGAAAGGAACAAATGGTGTCGGAACTAGTAATGGCGGAGCAAGTAGTGTCGGAGCAAGTTATGCCAATGTAGTTTGTTATAAATGTGGAAAACCGGGCCACATTATTAGAAATTGCCCGAACCAGGAGAACACGAATGGACAAGGCCGCGGAAGAGTTTTCAATATTAATGCGGCAGAGGCACAGGAAGACCCGGAGCTTGTTACGGGTACGTTTCTTATTGACAATAAATCTGCTTACGTTTTATTTGATTCGGGTGCGGATAGAAGCTATATGAGTAGAGATTTTTGTGCTAAATTAAGTTGTCCATTGACGCCTTTGGATAGTAAATTTTTACTCGAATTAGCAAATGGTAAATTAATTTCAGCAGATAATATATGTCGGAATCGAGAAATTAAACTGGTTAGCGAAACATTTAAGATTGATTTGATACCAGTAGAGTTAGGGAGTTTTGATGTGATAATCGGTATGGACTGGTTGAAAGAAGTGAAAGCAGAGATCGTTTGTTACAAAAATGCAATTCGCATTATACGAGAAAAAGGAAAACCCTTAATGGTGTACGGAGAAAAGGGCAGCACGAAGCTACATATTATTAGTAATTTGAAGGCACAAAAACTAATAAGAAATGGTTGCTATGCTGTTCTAGCACACGTCGAGAAAGTACAAACTGAAGAAAAGAGCATCAATGATGTTCCCATTGCAAAAGAATTTCCCGATGTATTTTCGAAAGAATTACCGGGATTACCCCCACAGCGATCCGTTGAATTTCAAATAGATCTTGTACCAGGAGCTGCACCAATAGCTCGTGCTCCTTACAGACTCGCACCCAGCGAGATGAAAGAACTGCAAAGCCAATTACAAGAACTTTTAGAGCGTGGTTTCATTCGACCAAGCACATCACCGTGGGGAGCTCCTAATTTTTTTTTCGCAAGAAGAAAGATGGTACATTCAGGTTATGTATCGACTACCGAGAGTTGAACAAACTTACCATCAAGAACCGCTACCCACTACCGAGAATCGACGACTTATTTGATCAACTACAAGGCTCGTCTGTTTATTCAAAGATTGACTTACGTTCCGGGTATCATCAAATGCGGGTGAAAGAAGATGATATTCCAAAGACTGCTTTCAAAACACGTTACGGTCATTACGAGTTTATGGTCATGCCGTTTGGTTTAACTAATGCACCAGCTATGTTCATGGACCTTATGAACCGAGTGTGTGGACCATACCTTGACAAGTTTGTCATTGTTTTCATTGATGACATACTTATTTACTCAAAGAATGACCAAGAACACGGTGAACATTTGAGAAAGGTGTTAGAAGTATTGAGGAAGGAAGAATTGTACGCTAAGTTTTCAAAGTGTGCATTTTGGTTGGAAGAAGTTCAATTCCTCAGTCACATAGTGAACAAAGAAGGTATTAAGGTGGATCCGGCAAAGATAGAAACTGTTGAAAAGTGGGAAACCCCGAAAACTCCGAAACACATACGCCAGTTTTTAGGACTAGCTGGTTACTACAGAAGGTTCATCCAAGACTTTTCCAGAATAGCAAAACCCTTGACTGCATTAACGCATAAAGGGAAGAAATTTGAATGGAATGATGAACAAGAGAAAGCGTTTCAGTTATTGAAGAAAAAGCTAACTACGGCCCCTATATTGTCATTGCCTGAAGGGAATGATGATTTTGTGATTTATTGTGACGCATCAAAGCAAGGTCTCGGTTGTGTATTAATGCAACGAACGAAGGTGATTGCTTATGCGTCTAGACAATTGAAGATTCACGAACAAAATTATACGACGCATGATTTGGAATTAGGCGCGGTTGTTTTTGCATTAAAGACTTGGAGGCACTACATATATGGGGTCAAAGGTATTATATATACCGACCACAAAAGTCTTCAACACATATTTAATCAGAAACAACTGAATATGAGGCAGCGTAGGTGGATTGAATTATTGAATGATTACGACTTTGAGATTCGTTACCACCCGGGGAAGGCAAATGTGATAGCCGATGCCTTGAGCAGGAAGGACAGAGAACCCATTCGAGTAAAATCTATGAATATAATGATTCATAATAACCTTACTACTCAAATAAAGGAGGCGCAACAAGGAGTTTTAAAAGAGGGAAATTTAAAGGATGAAATACCCAAAGGATCGGAGAAGCATCTTAATATTCGGGAAGACGGAACCCGGTATAGGGCTGAAAGGATTTGGGTACCAAAATTTGGAGATATGAGAGAAATGGTACTTAGAGAAGCTCATAAAACCAGATACTCAATACATCCTGGAACGGGGAAGATGTACAAGGATCTCAAGAAACATTTTTGGTGGCCGGGTATGAAAGCCGATGTTGCTAAATACGTAGGAGAATGTTTGACGTGTTCTAAGGTCAAAGCTGAGCATCAGAAACCATCAGGTCTACTTCAACAACCCGAAATCCCGGAATGGAAATGGGAAAACATTACCATGGATTTCATCACTAAATTGCCAAGGACTGCAAGTGGTTTTGATACTATTTGGGTTATAGTTGATCGTCTCACCAAATCAGCACACTTCCTGCCAATAAGAGAAGATGACAAGATGGAGAAGTTAGCACGACTATATTTGAAGGAAGTCGTCTCCAGACATGGAATACCAATCTCTATTATCTCTGATAGGGATGGCAGATTTATTTCAAGATTCTGGCAGACATTACAGCAAGCATTAGGAACTCGTCTAGACATGAGTACTGCCTATCATCCACAAACTGATGGGCAGAGCGAAAGGACGATACAAACGCTTGAAGACATGCTACGAGCATGTGTTATTGATTTCGGAAACAGTTGGGATCGACATCTACCGTTAGCAGAATTTTTCTACAACAACAGCTACCATTCAAGCATTGAGATGGCGCCGTTTGAAGCACTTTATGGTAGAAAGTGCAGGTCTCCGATTTGTTGGAGTGAAGTGGGGGATAGACAGATTACGGTTCCAGAGATTATACAAGAAACTATCGAGAAGATCATCCAAATTCAACAACGGTTGAAAACCGCCCAAAGTCGACAAAAGAGCTACACTGACATTAAAAGAAAAGATATAGAATTTGAAATTGGAGAGATGGTCATGCTTAAAGTCGCACCTTGGAAAGGCGTTGTTCGATTTGGTAAACGAGGGAAATTAAATCCAAGGTATATTGGACCATTCAAGATTATTGATCGTGTCGGACCAGTAGCTTACCGACTTGAGTTACCTCAACAACTCGCGGCTGTACATAACACTTTCCACGTCTCGAATTTGAAGAAATGTTTTGCTAAAGAAGATCTCACTATTCCGTTAGATGAAATCCAAATCAACGAAAAACTTCAATTCATCGAAGAACCCGTCGAAATAATGGATCGTGAGGTTAAAAGACTTAAGCAAAACAAGATACCAATTGTTAAGGTTCGATGGAATGCTCGTAGAGGACCCGAGTTCACCTGGGAGCGTGAAGATCAGATGAAGAAGAAATACCCGCATCTATTTCCAGAAGATTCGTCAACACCTTCAACAGCTTAAAATTTCGGGACGAAATTTATTTAACGGGTAGGTACTGTAGTGACCCGAACTTTTCCATGTTTATATATATTAATTGAGATTGATATTTACATGATTAAATGTTTCCAACATGTTAAGCAATCAAACTTGTTAAGACTTGATTAATTGAAATATGTTTCATATAGACAATTGACCACCCAAGTTGACCGGTGATTCACGAACGTTAAAACTTGTAAAAACTATATGATGACATATATATGGATATATATATATATAGTTAACATGATACTATGATAAGTAAACATATCATTAAGTATATTAACAATGAACTACATATGTAAAAACGAGACATATATGTAACGATTATCGTTGTAAAGACATTTAATGTATATATATCATATTAAGAGATATTTATACATGATAATATCATGATAATATAATAATTTAAAATCTCATTTGATATTATAAACATTGGGTTAACAACATTT
Source organism: Rutidosis leptorrhynchoides (assembly GCF_046630445.1). NCBI lineage: Eukaryota > Viridiplantae > Streptophyta > Magnoliopsida > Asterales > Asteraceae > Rutidosis > Rutidosis leptorrhynchoides. Next base: position 85,091,604 of record NC_092333.1, read on the forward strand.
AACAAGATCGTTAACCTAAAGGTTTCAAAACAACACTTACATGTAACGACTAACGATGGCTTAACGACTCAGTTAAAATGTATATACATGTAGTGTTTTAATATGTATTTATACACTTTTGAAAGACTTCAATACACTTATCAAAATACTTCTACTTAACAAAAATGCTTACAATTACATCCTCGTTCAGTTTCATCAACAATTCTACTCGTATGCACCCGTATTCGTACTCGTACAATACACAGCTTTTAGATGTATGTACTATTGGTATATACACTCCAATGATCAGCTCTTAGCAGCCCATGTGAGTCACCTAACACATGTGGGAACCATCATTTGGCAACTAGCATGAAATATCTCATAAAATTACAAAAATATGAGTAATCATTCATGACTTATTTACATGAAAACAAAATTACATATCCTTTATATCTAATCCATCCACCAACGATCAAAAACACCTACAAACACTTTCATTCTTCAATTTTCTTCATCTAATTGATCTCTCTCAAGTTCTATCTTCAAGTTCTAAGTGTTCTTCATAAATTCTACAAGTTCTAGTTACATAAAATCAAGAATACTTTCAAGTTTGCTAGCTCACTTCCAATCTTGTAAGGTGATCATCCAACCTCAAGAAATCTTTGTTTCTTACAGTAGGTTATTATTCTAATACAAGAAATTCGAGCCATCCAAGGATCTGTTGAAGCTAGATCCATTTTCCTCTTTTCCAGTAGGTTTATCCAAGGAACTTAAGGTTCGTGAATCAACCAGTGGCCAAGTCTTACTTCCCGACGAAGTAAAAATCTGTGATTGTGAGTTATAGTCCCACTTTTAAAATCTAATATTTTTGGGATGAGAATACATGCAGGTTTTATAAATGATTTACAAAATAGACACAAGTACGTGAAACTACATTCTATGGTTGAATTATCGAAATCGAATATGCCCCTTTTTATTAAGTCTGGTAATCTAAGAATTAGGGAACAGACACCCTAATTGACGCGAATCCTAAAGATAGATCTATTGGGCCTAACAAACCCCATCCAAAGTACCGGATGCTTTAGTACTTCGAAATTTATATCATATCCGAAGGGTGTCCCGGAATGATGGGGATATTCTTATATATGCATCTTGTTAATGTCGATTACCAGGTGTTCACCATATGAATGATTTTTATCTCTATGTATGGGATGTGTATTGAAATATGAAATCTTGTGGTCTATTGTTACGATTTGATATATATAGGTTAAACCTATAACTCACCAACATTTTTGTTGACTTTTAAAGCATGTTTATTCTCAGGTGAATACTAAGAGCTTCCGCTGTTGCATACTAAAATAAGGACAAGATTTGGAGTCCATGTTTGTATGATATTGTGTAAAAACTGCAATAAAAAAAAAACTGATTTCGATGTAACATATTTGTATTGTAAACCATTATGTAATGGTCGTGTGTAAACAGGATATTTTAGATTATCATTATTTGATAATCTACATAAAGCTTTTTAAACCTTTATTTATGAAATAAAGGTTATGGTTTGTTTTAAAATGAATGCAGTCTTTGAAAAACGTCTCATATAGAGGTCAAAACCTCGCAACGAAATCAATTAATATGGAACGTTTTTAATCAATAAGAACGGGACATTTCATTAGATATAAAGGATATGTAATTTTGTTTTCATATAAATAAGTCATGAATGATTACTCATATTTTTGTAATTTTATGAGATATTTCATGCTAGTTGCCAAATGATGGTTCCCACATGTGTTAGGTAACTCACATGGGCTGCTAAGAGCTGATCATTGGAGTGTATATACCAATAGTACATACATCTAAAAGCTGTGTATTGTACGAGTACGAATACGGGTGCATACGAGTAGATTTGTTGATGAAACTGAACGAGGATGTAATTGTAAGTATTTTTGTTAAGTAGAAGTATTTTTATAAGTGTCTTGAAGTCTTTCAAAAGTGTATGAATACATATTAAAATACTACATGTATATACATTTTAACTGAGTCGTTAAGTCATCGTTAGTCGTTACATGTAAATGTTGTTTTGAAACCTTTAGGTTAACGATCTTGTTAAATGTTGTTAACCCAATGTTTATAATATCAAATGAGATTTTAAATTATTATATTATCATGATATTATGATGTACGAATATCTCTTAATATGATCTATATACATTAAATGTCGTAACAACGATAATCGTTACATATATGTCTCGTTTCAAAATCATTAAGTTAGTAGTCTTATTTTTACATATGTAGTTCATTGTTAATACACTTAATGATATATTTACTTATCATTTAACATAATTAACCAAGTGTGTCAATATCTTAATATGATTCATATGTACCTAGTAAGACGTTATAACGATAATCGTTATATATATCGTTTTCGATTTTCTTAATTTAATAGTCTCATTTTTATGTATATAACTCATTGTTAAAATACCTAATGAGATACATACTTATAATAAAATCATGTTAACTATATATATAACCATATATATGTCACCGTATAGTTTTTAAAAGTTTTAACGTTCGTGAATCACCGGTCAACTTGGGTGGTCATTTGTCTATATGAAACCTATTCCAATTAATCAAGTTTTAATAAGTTTGATTGCTTAACATGTTGGAAACACTTAATCATGTAAATATCAATTTCATTTAATATATATAAACATGGAAAAGTTCGGGTCACTACACCGGACCCCGGACCTCTTCTCTGGTCACGTCCATACATCTCGGTTTGAACCTCCGCTACCATTCTGCATCGTCCACACATCCAGGCTATCCCACGGACGCGTTCAATACCATCTCGACTCACCCGGACCCCCGACCTCTTCCCCGGTCACGTCCATTGTCATCTCGGTTTGAACTTCCATAGCCACAATGTATACACTGTGTGTTCTCCTCTCTTTTTTCAGCCTTCCTTTCACTCTTTGACAACTCTAACTTTCTTGATCAAGTTGCTCAAGAAGGTCTTCCACCACCCAAGAAAACAAACCCACCTGGTTACCGATTCCTTGTACTCTGGTGGTTTAGCTTCTTCTCGTGAAACTCTTCCACCACCCAAGAAAACAAACCCATTTTTCAGGTCCACCACCATGTACAACATATAAGCTCATGAGTTCCACATTACTCTAAAACCAATTGGTGATAGAGGGAGGTTTCCATAAGCTTATATATGCACATTTGTTTCTTTCACTTTCCGATGTGGGACACAATTGAACCGATTAGCTCCAACATAGTTAAGGTATGACTAATGACAAAAGTTAATACGGTTTCAGGGCCTAGCGGTACATCACGTGATTGATCTGATGAGGAGTCTAGTTTTTGTTGTGTTATGGGTTAAACAAGTTGGGTTCCTTCTGAGCTGAGAGTTATAGTTTTTGCAGTGGGCTTTAACCACCATGGCTCTAGGGATGACAATGGATACCCGATCCAGTAGATATCCACCTGATCCACCCGATTATTCATGGATATGGATGATCCGAATGAATGTTGATACGGATGTGGATGAACCGAAATGGATATTGATGAAAAGTTTCATTCATGGATGAACCCGTTTTCACCCGAAATAACTAAAGATATAAATTTATTACTCAAACTAATATCATTTATGTAGTGATATTTCATTAATTATATTCATCTTTCTTTATATTTTCTTTAAAAATATAATCTTTTTCTTATATTTTGTTTTGTTTAAATCATTAAATGTATTTATCGTACTTTGGTGGTTTAAATGTGTTTCCATGTAACTAAAAAGTAAGCAACTTACAGGTAATCGATATCTTTGCACGTTTAATAGGCTATTTGTTGACTATTTGTTATATAGATTAGTAAAAATGTAACTTTCGGTCGCATAAACTACTAAGAAATAAGACTTTTGATCGTATACAGTGAATCACCGCTTATAATTGCTAAAAATAAAATAAACTTAAATGGATATGGATGATTATCCATTATCCCGCTACACCCGACGGATATGGATATGGATATGAATGGATGAAATTTTTATAAATAGATATGGATATGGATATGAATATGGATTAAAAAGTAAATGAATATGAATATGGATACGGCCTCACCCGATCCATTGACATCCCTACATGGCTCCCATGGTTCAATTAATTTGCTTAGCTCTCCAGATGCCACTGCTCGTTGAAAACTTTTTTTTCGTTGGTGGATAAATTTTCAAAGCTGATTTGAACTCCTGTAGAGGTAAATAAGTTAAACGAAATACTCAGTTACAAAGGAGTGTATGTTAGTTTGGTAGTGAAAGGAAGATAATCACCAAACATACCTGACATGATCTTTTGAATGGTCTCCTCTGATAAGGATGAATCTGCGAAGCCTGAAAAACATATAGTTCAACAAATTAAAAAATTAATAACAGCGATACACTTCAATATATCAAGTAAGAATCTAACAACGATGCAAATTTATTTTCAACAAATTCTTTGCCTCTTCACCTCTTCTTCCTCTGAATGAAAGCGTTTATGTATATCAAACATTTTCTACTTAGTTTCAACACCATGTTCCAACTGATGCATCTCTCTCATTACATTATCTCTCATAAACGACTCCGTACACCTTAGACTATGTGACTGCAACCATTATCATCATCAAACATAAACTATAGAAACATAAATTACAACACCACAATTCAAACAAACCATGTATTATACAGCATGTATTACCTTGTAACATGGAAGAGAACAATATCTTGTGTTACATCGCGGAAATGTATATTGCGAAAATTGTTTCTGACATCTACACATTTAATGTTAACAATTGATATGCGAAAATATCTAAATTGAAAGGAAGTAAACTGATATGATTTTTATTGATAAACTCAGTTTATGACTTTGGCTTGAATGCTTAAGTAAGTACTTTTTGGTTAAGCAGATAAATTTACACGCAATCAGACTACAAATCGATCTACTTTCTGTGAAACTCTAAACCATATCTTCTTCAGAAGTCCGCGAAATCTAATCATAATCTTCATCACAGAAACTGAGCATGTAATTTCCGGTAGCCAATTTGAACCTATCACCAATTTTCTTATAAATGATAGCAAAAGTTGCTTTTGACAAAAGGATATCAAACCTAATCATGTAACGTGAATACTATGCCTTTATGGTCAAAGGAGATTTACTCTTTTGAATCATATTTGTTCCACCTTCCACTTCATTTGTGTCAATTTGAGTACCATAAGTATTTGTGTGACGACCCGAAAATTTTCAATCAAATTTAAACTTAGTCTTTATATGTTTCCGACACGATAAGCAATGTCTTTAATGTTGAAATCTTAAAAACTTTGAACTGTGTTTAATATATTCATTTGACCTTTGACTATTCCTGACGATTCACGAACATCTGTGTGTAAATAAGTATGTAAATATATATATATATATATATATATATATATATATATATATATATATATATATATATATATATATATATATATACATATATAAATATAAGAGTACATATTAAATTGAATCAATAAAATGCAAAATAATCATTTGAATTGAAAATGTAAAGTAAGGCGCAAAGTAATTAAGCTGTTATTTAAATGAATCTATATATATATATATATATATATATATATATATATATATATATATATATATATATATATATATATATATATATATGAAATCTATAAATAATGGATATTATATGTTTATTGTAATAGATATATATATATAAAACATATAAATATTCAAATAGGTTATTATATAAAATAAGTATTAAATAATTAAAGAAATGTAAGGATAACGTATTAAATCTTATATCAAGTTAAAATATAGTTATTGTATTAACACTAGTATTGTTGTTACTACTTGCATTATTATTAATATTAAAATCAATATTGGAAATTATTAGCATTATTATTATTATTATTATTGATATAATTATAAATAAATACCATTATAAGAAGGATTAAAATTATAATGCAGTTGTAATATAAAAATTATTAGTTAATATAGTTTTCATCATTATTATTACTTATTATTATTGTTAATATTATTACTGTTATTATTAATATTATTACTTTTATTAACAATACAAATTATTATTATAATTATAGTTATTATAAAAATTTATTATCATTAATAATATTATTAGTATCATTTCTTTTTATTATCATTATTAGTCATTGTTATTATTAATATAATTATTATTATTAGAATTTTCATTATTATTATTATTAGTAATAATAACATATTACTATATTTAATAAATTTATCAATTATTATGATTATTATGTTTATTAATTATTATTATTAAACTTTATATATATATATAATATATATATATATATATATATATATATATATATATATATATATATATATATATATATATATATATGGAAACAGATTTACGCGTAGGTATCTTTCACTATCTGTTTTTTTTCTCTTCCTACGTACCTGCTGATCCGTGATTCCTTGTCGAGCCACATCATCATATATCAATATATTACATCAAGATGGTGAGAAATTAATCGTGGCTGCAGTTGGTAATTAAACAGAATTATAATTTTTTTTTATTTTCTTTCTTTCTTCTTCAGCGATAGTTCTCTGTTATATTTTTATTTTATTTTACCAAATCACGAAAACAAAATAATTGTTAAAATCTAAAATTTAAGAGTTATTAGGAATCATATATTGAAACACTCTGTAAATTTTCAAGTCCTAAATCATCATATTGATTGTTAATTTACGAGTCAATGTCTTTGAAAAATAAAGTCAACCCTTTTGTTCATAACGAAATTCGAAGTCAGGTTCATGTTTCTGTTTCAATTGAGTACTTAGAAACTTTCTAGTGATGATTTAAAATATAGTTTGTGTTTAAACATTTGTCTGATACGTTCATATGATGGGAATCAAATTTTTTTTTTTATATACAGCGACGAGCACGGCTCTTTTTTTTTATATATTTTTTTTAATTTTGTTTTCAACTTATACAAGAATTGATATAGATGATTATTTATTTTTTTTGTGAGTCCTAAATTATTATTGTAATTCGCGATTTGGATTTTGGGTAGTTCTGATTCGATTAACCATGAAGAAGAAGAGGAGATAGGTAACAGATAGAAAAGAGTTAACTAAAAACGGTTGAGAGATTAATCAGATAAATGAGAACAGAGGGATGGTGAAGAGTGTTAGCGGGTGAGCGGGAGGTCGCGGGTTCGAGTCCCGTCTTTGGCTTTTTTTTTAAAGCTTTCTTCAAAGGTTGTTACCCTTCAATATTTATTATTATCATTATTATTATTACCGTTATTGTTGCTAGTATTATTATTAATTATTAATATTATGATGTTAACTAATATTATTATTAATAATAATAACATAATTAGTATTATTGATAACAAAGACTTATATTATTATCATTATTATTACTAGTATTATCATTAAAAATTATTAGTATTATCATTATGGCATTATTGTTATTATTATATGAACATGTTAATAACAGTGATATTTTGAGTTTAACCATAAAAGTTGATATAGTAAAAATTATGAAAAATGGTTATAATAATATGAATATTTGTACAACTGTGAATATGATTATGAATTTAAGATATAGGAACTAAAATTATAAGTCTATGAAATTTAACACAAAGTCTATGATAAATCTAATTATTATTAACCCTATTATTATTATTACCAGTATATCATTAAAGTAAATTATCATTACTAATAATATTAAAATTTTTATTACTATCACTTCTATTAAAAGTATCATTATACCAAAAATTATCAAAGTATCGTTAAAATTATCATTTGCACTAAGAGTAAAATTATTATTATTTTTACTATTATTACTATCATTATTAATATCATTATAAGTATTATTACAAATAGATATTTTTTTAATAATAATTAATAATACATATCATTATATCTTTATTACTAAAATGATAATAATTAAGTCATATGTAAAATATATAAATTAATATATAAATATATATTTTTATCATACAAATTTTGATATAAATGATAAATAATAGATATATAAAATATATAACTTAAATATAATAAATTTGTCTATATAATATATAATATATAATATAACAAGTGTATTATTAATATTATATATATAAACTTATTCGATTACAATTATGTATAATAATAAGTACACAAATGATATAGGTTCGTGAATCCGAGGCCAACCCTGCATTGTTCAATGTTGTCATATGTATTTTTACTACAAAATACATTATGGTGAGTTTCATTTGCTCCATTTTTAAATGCTTTTGCAATATATATTTTTGAGACTGAGAATACATGCGCTGTTTTATAAATGTTTGACGAAATAGACACAAGTACTTAAAACTTCATTCTATGGTTGGATTATTAAACCGAATATTGCCCCTTCAAGTATGGTAACCTAAGAATTAGGGAAATGGCCCCTAATTGACGCGAATCCTAAAGATAGATCTATGGGCCTAACAAACCCCATTCTGGAATTTAGAATGCTTTAGTACTTCGATTTAAATGGTGATTGCGATTGCCAATATTTATGGCATACTTGCGAGTATGCGGGGGATATTCTATATGCATTACGTTAATGTCGGTTACCAGGTGTTCAATCCATATGAATGATTTTTGTCTCTATGCATGAGACGTATATTTATGAGAAATGAAAATGAAAATCTTGTGGTCTATTAAAATGATGGAAATGATTATTTATGTTAAACTAGTGAACTCACCAACCTTTTGGTTGACACTTTAAAGCATGTTTATTCTCAGGTATTAAAGAAATCTTCCGCTGTGCATTAGCTCATTTTAAGGATATTAGTTGGAGTCATTCATGGCATATTTCGAAAGACGTTGCATTCGAGTCGTTGAGTTCAGTAAAGATTATGATTAAGTAAATGACAGATTAGATCATTTATAGATGGATATTATGAAATTGTATGCATGCCTGTTAACTTTCGATGTAATGAAAGTTTGTCTTTTAAAACGAATGCAATGTTTGTAAAATGTATCATATAGAGGTCAAATACCTCGCGATGTAATCATATGTTATTGTATTCGTTCTTATGGATTAGGACGGGTCTTCACAATTTGCCCTTCTCTTAGTTGGTCTTTGCCACTTGTTAATGCCAACTTCGTTACACTTTCGTTTTAGTGTGGAAGATGACACTACAACACATATAAAAAATGGTATTTTTCTCATATTTATTCAAATTAACTGGAGTCATCCAAATAATAAAAATATAAAAGCTACCTTTAAGGTTGTCAGCAACATTTTTCATAATAAGTCCATAATTTTTTTAATGTTTTCTTGGAATTATATGTATTGGAGCTCTCTTGTTTTTCAGCACCTTCAAAGATGCCCTGTCATTCACAACCACTACTGGCAGAAGTAAAGGATCCGGTGAACATAGCATCTTTAGATCTGGTGGTGGTTGTGAATAATAGGGCATCTTTGATGGTGGTGAAAAACAAGACAGCTCCGATACATATAATCCGAGAAGACATCGAAAATAATTATGGACTTACTATGAAAAATGTTGTTGACAAACTTAACGGTAGCTTTTATACTTTTATTATTTGAATAACTTTAGTTAATTTGAAAAAATTATGATAAAAATATTATTTTTTATATGTGTTGTAATGTCATCATCCACATTAAAACGAATGTGCAAGAAAAGTAGTATTAACAAATGGCAAGAACTTACCAAGAGAAAAGCAAATACTTCTGGACTCAAATTGACATAAATGAATTAAAAGGTGGAACAAATATAGTTCAGAATAGTAAATCTCATCTGACCATAAAGATAGGATATTCAGGTTACATGATCATGTTTGATATCTCTATGCCCGAAGCAACTTTTGCTTACGTTTATAAGGAATTGGTGATAGGTTCAAATTGGCTACTAGAAGTTACAAACTCACCTACTGTGATGGAGATGATGATTGGATTTCGTTGACTTCTGAAGAAGATATGGTTTACTGTATCAGAGTTTAACAAAAGGTAGATCGAATTGTATCCCGATAGCGTGTAAATTCGTCTGCTTAACCAATATGTGTTCTTAGTACTTGATTGATGTGGTATGAACTTTTCGTGTGTTTTTTTAGAGATGTTACTGTTTGAGATGCAATATTGGCAAAAAAAACAATTAAGTAGTCGATTAAGTTGTGACTGTAAGTGTTTTTACGTGCTATTATTTCAACCAATTGCTATATGTATATGTTACCATACATGAATGTGTACATGCTTGGTAGCTTAAGATAATTATACCATACATATATCTAATAGACAAAATTCGAAAGGTCTGAGACCAGAGTCTATCTGGGTGATGACTGAAGAAGCGAGAGAGATTTTAGTTATGAATAGTAACTAGAAGTATTTTCGACTTTTCACTTTTTTTTTAAAATATTTTAACTGAATTTCATTTAACCAACAAAGCCCCCACACTTTTTTCAAAAATTCAAATCGACCTCTCAAACAGGGGGTAAAGTGTCAAATAACCATTTTCATAAAAAAAATCTTAAATAAACTCCACCAAAATTTTCAACGGGTCATATCTTTTCGCTCGCAACGAGTAAAATTTTTCCGACACCATCGTTAAACTCGAAATAATTTTAGGAACACAATGTCACTATTATACATATATCTAATAGACAAAAGTTATGGATATTAACTAGGGGTATTTTCGACTTTTCACTTTTTTTTTAACTTTAACTAAATTTCATTTAACCAACAAAGCCCCCCACACTTTTTTCAAAAATTCAAATCGACCCCTTAAACAGGGGGTAAAGTGTCAAATAACCATTTTAATAAAAAAATCTTAAATAAACTTCACCCAAATTTTCAACGAGTCATATCTTCTCGCTCGCAACGAATTAAATTTTTTTGACACCATCATTAAACTCGAAATAATTTTAGGAAACACAATGTCACTAATTATACGCAAAATGGACGCTTTATAAATAACGCTAAATATTTGGGGTACTTTTCATACACGCTGATTTTTCGTTAAATTTTTAAAAGTCGACAATTCCATAGCGAAACGCTGAGATGCACATATATTGTTAATTTAAAATAACATTTAAATCTTTCACGGGTTATACCTTTTAGTTCGACTCGAGTTGCGCTTCAACGACACCATCGTCAGCCACAAAATAATTTTATAAACTAAATGCAATAAAATTCATTGAAAACCGAACCCCCGGCGTGAAGCGAGAGTTCGAAAACTAGTTCATACTATTTGCATATTAATAGACATGGCAAAGTAGTTGTCTAATTTTTGTGATTAATTAATTTTATGATGATATGAGATACTATCGGAGATAATTTTATAAATAGAGATCCAAAACACTATGGCTGATACCAAGATTGTGAATAAAGAAGAAAAGATGAAAGTCCTCCAAATAGATATCTGAAATATGTTATCGATTACTTCCTTAAAGGAACTTTTAGGAATCTTTAAAGTTTGTAAGTTTGTGGATTGATGTATTGTGAACATACATATTACGCATACATATGTAATCTATGCATTAAGAAAACAACAGATCCTACAATATGTTCGTTACATTACATCTATATGCATTAAGCAGAATTGCAGATAAACAAGGCACCAATTGTTTAGGTCACCTTAGTCAACTTACAAACGGACAAGCCAATTTATATAACCAAATTCATCAGGCCATGAAGTGCATATATATAACGAACATTGGGTTATGATATAGGTAGTCAGAAGTCGAGAGATAAATTGTTATATACCTGCTGAAGCAAAGCAATCCTCTGATTAGTAGCTCTGCCATAACAACACAAGATGGAAACCTAGAAGCTTTCAAACTATTAATCATCTTAAACCCTTCACTAGACCTAATACTCCCACCCCAAGCAACAAAATTCTCATTCAAAAACTCAAGACAAAACCTCATAACACAAACTCTCTTCACAAAGTCCCAGTGTATCTTGATGATCAGGCGAATGCAGATACACAAACAACAACTTAAACTCATGTCTAGACCGCTGTAATGCATCCATAAAACATTCCGACACAAATCTCGGATGCCTATCCCCAAATTCCCTCTCAAATTCCGACACGAAATCCACAGCTTCCATCACGGCATTCGACACTGACACTAATGGCGCAGATGACGATCTATCAGAATTGGTTAAACCGATCATACTAACTAAATGAATACGATAACAAACCGCCAACGAGCCATAATTCGAGCCCTGCAACGCCGACAACTAACCCTAGGCTAGCCGAAGCGATTGAAAATGGTAAAAGTGTTTTTAAACTTTTTCGAGTTTATTATATGGAAGAAAAAACCTAACGTTGATAAGATGAGTATTGACATATTGAATCATGAGGTTCATGTATGTGAAAATGAAATGTAGTATTTATAGAAAATAAGCACACGATATTCATTATACATGTGAAAAAGATGATCATTATAATGTAATTTTTCATTTAATATGCATGTGTTATGAGTTGTTTTTATATTCTTAGATGCAATTGAAAAACATTTGAAGTTTCTAATTTTTTATTAGAAAAACTTTTGAAGTTTCTAAACTTTTGAAGTTGTTTTTATATTCTTATATTTTGGACTCAATTTTAGAAGTATTGAATTGAATTGAGTTGTATATTTTAAGTCCTACCAATTATATATATATATATATATATATATATATATATATATATATATATATATATATATATATATATATATATATATATCACGTAAGTGAAATCTAATAGGGCCCCACCACGTACCCCACTTTTACTGTTATACTGTATCAACTTTTTTTTTCAACTAAAAATACATTGTACACTAATGCCCCTAGTATTATTGTTAACACTTAATTTACCAAAGAGGCCTGCCAACCACCACATCCATCCACTTCCAACCGGCAACCACCACCGACCGCCACCACCGACCAACTTCCGGCAACCATCATAGGGGGATTGAAAATCTAAAATTCGTAAATATAACTATAACTAACAACCATTAACACACAAATTTTGAACAAAAAAAACATCCACTACCAGTTCTGAAAATAATTAAATGTTGTTAACACATGAAAAACATAATTAGCACACAGTTCTGAAATATTAAAAATAGAAAACATGAAAAATTATATATAAACATAAAAAACAACAAATCTTAAGAAAAATGAACGAGGTTATAAAAAAAATGAACCTAAATCCGCCGCCGACCACGACAACGCTGTCACCATCACGTCAACACCACCACCGAAGACTATCACCGAAGACTATCAGATCTTGCAAACCTACAACGATAACCACCGTCGACCACTTTTCTATGTTTAAACCACTATCACAATCCATAAACAACCAACCACTTCCGGCCACCACCAATCCCTCTCATCAACCATCAACCACCATCCTTTCAAGTAGAGACCTGGAGATAAAAATAAACAAAAGATATATAAAGTACACAGATCTGAAATAAAGAAAAATAAACAAACAAAAGAAACAGATCGTTGAAATGCAGCAAAAACCGAGAGGCGACGGTGGTGTAGAAAATGGCCGGAAAATAACAAAACCGGCGGACTCACGTCGTCACCTCGGAAGACAGAGGCCGGAAAGAAAGGAATGGTTTTGATCGTAAAAATATAAGGATTTTAATGGATGAGGTGGTGAGTTCTAACACAACCGGGATAGGGAGATGAGGATGATAAAAGTTTGTGTGGGTTTTAAGTTTGTGAAAAAGGTTTGGGGTGAGATATTTAGGGTGTGTTTGGCGCGTAGCTTATTGAAGCTTATGAAAGCTTATTGGAGCTTGAACTTATGATTTTAATAAACTCCAAGTCATAAGCTTCGTTTGGTAGATATAAAAAGTAGAGCTTATGAAAATCATAAGCTCTGAAAAAATAAGTTACTTGTAGTAGCTTATGAAAAAAAGTAGAGCTTATTATAACAATCCTCATATTTCCATACCTGAATTGACTAATTTGACTATAGGGTTGTTATCCATACGTAATATATAATTAAATTTGACATTGATCAAATATTTATTTTTAGTCGACACTTTTTGTTAACTAAAGTTTACACTAATTATATAAAATAACTTTAGTTAATATTAATATTAATGCGTATTATATTTAAAACTATATGAAACATAATTATTAATTAAATGATAAGTTATTTTAATCATTATATATATATATATATATATATATATATATATTTTTAGCTTATAAAAAAAAGAGATTTTTTTTATAAATTAAATAATGAGCCCATGAATTTTGACTAAATATTTTCAAAAACAAAAACTTATTAAAAATATTTTTAACATGTTTTTATTTTTTGTCAAAATTGGCACCTTTATTTTATTTATATTTTTTATTTTCACCAACCATTTTTTTCCTATAAATACCCACTTCCATTTCATAAAAACTTGTATCAAATCTTTGAAAAAACTCTCTCACAAACTTGAGAAAGTACTTGAGGTATTTTCTATATTTTTTATCGAATTGCTTTTATTTTTTTGTATATTCTTTAAAAATTCAAATTTAATATATATAAATTATTTTTACATGTTATAATTAGTATTATAAGTATTATGATGTATAAAAATAATTTTGATAATTTATGGAATATTATTTATAATTAAATACGAATTATGTAGTATTTAAACATAAAAACAATATAAAATTTGTAATAAAATATTAAACAGTAATAAAAATAATTATAATTTTTTTTTGAGATTATTATACTTTTATAAACAAGTGAAAATTATAAAAATTAAATAAATGGGATGATTAGTATTTAAAAAGAATTTACTTTTGCATTATTCTAAACCGAGAGAAATAATAAAGAAAATACAAAATAAATACAAACGTGTATTAAATATTTTTATAAAATTTTTATATGATTAGTAGCATCACTAGATACTTTAAAAAAATATAAAAATTATTTTTAAATTATTTTTCCTATTTATTTAATTATAGGCCGATTACAATGGTTAAATAATTAGAAAACATTAAATAAATAATATTTTGATATAAAATTTGATTTAATAATTTTTATAACATTTTTACATAATATAGAACCTGTAAAAAATATAAAATTATTTATTTAGGTCGATTTAATAATTATTACCTAATTAAATTTGATTAATATAAACAGAGTATATATATAAAGAAAAGTGGGAAATAAATACAAAAACTTGATAAAATTATTTTTATAAAATATCCTACTGAATTGTATAATTAACTAAGTTTATAAAAATTATAAAAATTATAAAAATAATATTTAATGAATTAATATTCGAATTAACATATATTAGTATGATTTTCGATTAACATAAGTATATTACATATACTAAATTAATATTATTATTATAACTTACGGTTAATAACTAAGTATACTATATAATAAAGTATAATGCTTATAATGTAAGTTAATAACAATACATTATTAATAAACACTTATTTTATAACTATACTAATTTAATAATAATAACTTATAGTATATAATATAAGATAATCAAATTTTTAATACATTAATAAATATAATATAACATATATAATAACATATAAACCTAAAGTGAAGGTTAATCAAAGATAATGTACAATTCATGTGAACTTCATCGCTACTCACGGTCGTAAGTGAATGATGTCTAGGTTGCCATTTATGGGTAAGCTTGTGGATCTCGAATGCCATGACTTAGATTCTGGTCAAGAGTCCTGGGCCCCCGGTTACATCTGGTCATTCCTGACTTATTTGATAGCAACGAAGTTTGAGTAAAGTTATACAACGTCTTGCTAAAGATTAACCCGAACTTTCTAAAATTGAAAAATTACTATAAGTGGAAACTTTCCATAAATAGTAACCTTCCGAAAATGGAAATTCTTTAGTGAACCATTACTATCAATATAGTACTATATACTATTGTCTGTTAGGCAATGTCTGATCATACGTTCTATCTCTAGGTTGAGATCTCGGTCACGTCCTTCCGTTCAATTCTTTCGTGGAATACTCTTTTGTGCTACTAAGGTGAACTTCATAGCCCCACTTTTTACTATTTCATAACTGTTTTACAACTTTGGGGTGAGACACATGCTTGCTTTTAAACTATTTTACGCTTAGACACAAGTACTCAACTGTTAACTATGTTGTCTTGCTTTGATTCATGCTAAATCCCTACTGTAATATCGTTAATTGCTACGTATAAATGCAAACTTAATTATTGTGAGTAGGCCTATTGAGAGTAACGTCTCTAACCATTCGACGGTTGGTCTTTGGTTACATAATAATGATTCCACGACACTGACAGTACAAGGTGTCATAGGGTAAACTTGTTTAGTAGCGATATTACAAAATGCAGCAACACTTTTAGATTGATATTTCTATATCAATCAACTTTAAACTAAATCTTGTGGTCTAAAACTTTGGATATTATTTATAAACCTGTGAATTTCACTCAACCTTTTTGATTGACACTTTAAGCATGTTTTGTCTCAGGTGATGATTGAGCTAGCTGTTTGCAACTTTGTGATGATAGATTTGATGCTTGCATGGAGTCCACATCGCATATTATATTTTAGTTCATAAACATTTATTTTACGTTTTAATAATAATATAAACATGTATTACTGCTTCCGCTGTTTTATTAACAAAGGTTTTATTTAAAAAGTCTCATATAGAGTCGTTCTCGTTTATACAACTATGTTATGATATGATTGGTCACAATTACCCCTGGTCCATTTTGGGGGGTGTGACAGATTGGTATCAGAGCAGTGCTGTTGTAGAGAACCAGGATTGCATTTTAAGTGTGCCTTATACAATTAGGTACCTTAGCAATGTAGGACTACAACTTTCTTTGACTATAGTGCCTTTAATTGTTAAATGCTACACTATACTTTAGAAACTTTACTTATCTTAGAATGCCAAGTCAATCTAAGAACTCTGTTCACTTTTCTAAGTACTATCCAATTACGCCACCGCGTTTAAATGCGACACTACGATTTCTGAAATTCTTGACATTCCTAAGTCATCTATCATGGTTTTTGTATTACATATGTATTACATGAAATATTATCCATGAATTTTGAAACTCCTATATTTGTTACTATTCATACTCAAACGTATATAACTCCCTGTTATATCACGTACCTATATGCCTTATGCCTTTATGCATCGGTTTGCGAACCAGAAAATGTTATTGAGTTATCGAGAATCTCAAAGACATTATAATGTCATCACTATTCATATTCATTACTTTCTTTGCTTTCTTGTTGTTTTGATCATTGAATTTTCCTGGCGGATGACGTCTACGAAACTATAGAATAGAAAGCGTTTGGATTACTGATTTAAAAGATCTTATAGCTCAAGCCCCTGGACCTGAATAGGACATTACGAATTGAAAATCTTTAATCAAAAGATTATCAGATTACATACTTATCATCTAGACACGTCATACTACCATTATTAGAGTATAGACACATCATATCTTATTATATCTTATCGTATCTATCTCAATAATCTTTGTCTAACACTTTTCCTAAATTTCCTCCGTAAATTATGGAAATCTTTTTGCTACATATACATATTCAAGGAGATGAATATATCATCTAGTATTCAACACTAATCTTATATCAAACCCTAATTCAAATCACATAATATGGATTTCTCAACCGATTCCTCGAGCTCCAATGGCAGCGTAACCGGAACAAACGAACCAATCAGCCATCATCTATTTTGGATGAATTGGGGATGGGTTCATAGTAAAATTAATCAATGGAGACAAGAAGAAGGTAATCCCTTCCACCAACCGAATTCACCTCTTGGTGAAGAACCTGAAGCACTTACCGGCGAACCCGTTCGGAACACTATTTTTACCCTCATTTCCAGGATATCCAGTCACGAATATATAATATCTAAAATTCTAGATCTTATTCATCCACTTGTACGAACCGCCAATCATCCTGGAATAATAGAAGAAGTCAATGAGCTTCGCGCTCGAGTGGTGGCTCTGGAGAATATGGTGCGAAACCTACGAACACCAGCAGCAGCACCAGCAGCATAACCAGTACCATCAGCATCACCACCAACAGCATCAATTTCACCAACAACAACATCCGCATCCCACGCCTCAACATCACACTCAGTACCTCGAACATCAACATCATACGCCCCATAGATACCAAGGAATATTAGTAATAATGAGTTAAGATGTATTGACTCATTCTTCCTGAAGAACTATATATGTATACTTTATATATATGGATTGGAACAATAATAAATCTTTTCGTACTAAGCTATTACGTGTGAATCTTAACTAGTATGTACTACTTGGTTAATTCATATCACAATATGCTATGATGTATATCCTTTGTTAACGACTTAACAATCGTTAATCACTGCTTCAACACAATAAACTCCGTTTCATAATAAACCAAGTGTATTACTCAAATACAAGATTGATTGTATACTTCCATTTTTTATATACTCGAAACTTTTTAGAAAAACATTATTCGTGTCTTGTGAATTTCACAAGGATTACACAAGCACCAACATCATACACCAAGGTATATCTATAACAATGAACGATGAACTATTGAATCATAACTTCATTAGCGAAATATTTCGCGACAATTATGAAATCTCTAAGAATTTGGAGATTATTTACTCTCGTTTCAACAGCAAATTAAATGAGTTTAATATTATATTACTCATTAAACCTATCTGAAGAATACATATATGAACGTATATCTTCATAAAGATTGTAATTCTTTTGTACAAACTGTTAATTGTGAAAATATTTTAACGGGTAGGTAATACCTGAGAAATATTTAGATTTCACATTAATATGTTACACCGTACATTCTACAAATTCTGATTCAATAATCAGTAACTATACATCCACAAGATATATGTATCCGTTCACTAAAAAGAACAACCATCTTCATACAAATTCAATTATCTATTCTAATTTTGACATATCAGAATCCAAGTAAAGCTTTAGCAGGTGTTATCCTTCTAAAAAAATCACTACATTCATGAATTATATTCATTCGTATTCTATGATGAATTATCACATCAAACCACCGAAATTATCGTTCATTTCTTTTGAAATCAACAACGCCTATTCATCAACCATTAGATCCGTTGACGATTACAATCAGCGTTTAATCATCTAAAAACGAAATTTCTTGAAACCATCTTGGATTGATAACCAATGATTCAAATATGGCTGCATTAAATGCAGAGGAAACAGCAAAATTGTAGATGGTCTCAATGGCCAAAAGTTTTATAATAAAGAATGGTACGTTAGAAACGCTCAAAAGAAAATTTGGAACTGAAAAACGGATTGAGCTAACCATGGAGGAGACCAAGGACAAATACAGGGACCAAACCCTATATTCAAAGAATCCAGGTAATTCTGGATCCGATGAATTCTTTAGAGAATATCTTGCTCCGAAGTCATGTTAAAAGCTTGCGGAAAATTTTTCTTCATCAACTTTCGAACTTAGAAATTCCAAAATATCATCATAAATATCCTCTAAATTTCTGATGATATCATCATAACGATTCTTATCCGCAATTAATTATCTCTTTGCGATATCTTTATCACATCATAAAGGAAACTGTATTAGTTTCTATATTCTGTAAAATTCAAGTTTAAATTATGAATGATTTGAAGAAGTGTTGGGAATTGAAGCATGAGTTAGTATAATATAATGACGTCAGGCCAACGTGATTATATTACAGTAAGTCATGCTAAATTTTTAATGGAAGATGATGATTCATAGACTGTATAAATCACCATTCGCCATGTTACACGACTCTTACATTCTATTTAACCTCTAAACATATCAAGAAAATATTTTTCTTGATGATTCGGTCTTTTCCGAATATTCTGGTAATTTGACAAATCAAATCGTGCTATTACCTTTCCTTTCTACTTTATAAATTATGATCATTCGAAACTTCATACCTACGAGTTCTGGACCATTATTCGCTTGACTTGAAGTCGGAAAGAAGAAACAAAAGCATAAAGCTCCGACATATAAGGGAAAATATAAAGCCCGATAACAATACGGAAATTACAAACCGTGTATATCAATGCGTATAGCAACATAAAGACACGGGAAAATTAAAAACACTATAACCCCAAGGTAATTGTAGAAGTAAACAGATTCCTCTGGGGGTAAATGAAAAAGAAGAATGACAGAAACGATAGTCAGAAAAATATCCAGGATAAGAACTGGATGGAGCATTTTCACAATCTTTGGAAGTATGAATCGAGAAAGAAAGTATAGAAGTGGTGAAGATAATGAAACAGAAGAAGCTAATTTATAGCAAAATTCTAGACACAACAATCAAGGCAATTTTAATTTCCTTAATTACCGGAGAATCAAATCTTATACAGATTATAAAGATTTCCTTTAAATCCCCTGAATTTCGGAAATCACCTTTAATTATGTCAAAAGTTAAGGCAAACTGATATTTCATTATTTCAAACTTTTAAGATAACTTCATTTATACTCTTCCTATAATCGAATCGTTTTATCCATATTACCCAATATTGATAAAACAATATTTTCAACTCATATTCATCATTCTTGTTGTAAAGTGTAACGACCCGTCAAAATCGCTATTGACGCGGCACGTTAATCATTGATTCCACAGTGAGGTTTTGACCTCTATATGATACGTTTTGATAAAATATTGCATTCATTAAAATAAGTGACTTTCTAAACATAGAAAGTTATAAACATGTGGGCAAGTGCTTAGGTATAAGCAAAACCCCGAAATACATAAGTCTTTAATTTACGGGTTGACATCACAGTCCAATTATTTATTACACAACGCAGTTTTATTTTGAATGCAATAAACTTTGTACAAAGCATGAGAGACTCCATGCAGGCAACAAGCACATCACAGCGGAAGCATTCTAAGGACCTGAGAATAAAACATGCTAAAAAGTCAACACGAATGTTGGTGAGTTATAGGTTTAATTGCTCGAGTCATAAACATATATAAAGATAGACCACAAGATTTCATCAAAAGTTTATCAATAGATTCTACGTAACAGAGCACCCTGGTAACTAAACTTAACGCTATAGTGATAATTACCCCATTCGTTTTAATACGCGCAAACCAACGTGTCTTAAACTCAAATAACATACGTCCGTTTAAAAGGCTAGCGCTCTAGCTCGGACGGGGATGTCAAGCCCTATGGATCCATATACAATTATTCGCGCCCACCAGTCCATATCCTATGTACTGGCAGCTACTAGTTACCAAAGCTAAGGGATTTTCGGTTTAACTCAGTGTAGAATTTTGTATGTACTTGTGTCTTATTGCGTTTAAAATAAATTGCATGTATTCTCAGCCCAAAAATATTTAAAGTATTTAAAAAGGGAGACTATAACTCACAGTTCAATATTGCGATTCAATATTGTAGGCAAATTGCGTAGACGTAATGATGGTAGATGACTGTATGGTTGGCCTTGGATTCAAGAATAATACCCCGAATAATACCTAATATTTCCTTAGCTTAAAGCGGTTTGAAACCCGAATTAAAACACCCTCGTATATACCTTATTATTATTAAACTTAAATTTAAAATTATAATTATAATATAAATATAAATATTAAGTTAAATATGAAAAACATCGTCGAACAAACTGCGTATTTATATTACTTTTCGATTTACTGTAGCTCATGCGATCGCATGAGTTTTCAGTGTTTTTGCCATGCGATCGCATGGCCGCCTTTTCTGTTTCTGTTTGCTAGTTCGTCGACATCAAATAGTATTTACTGTAGCAAATAGTGTTTTACTGTAGCAAATAGTGTTTAATGTAGCAAATAGTGTTTACTGTAGCAAATAGTGTTTTACTGTAGCAAATCACTGTAGCAAAGTCGTTTTCACTGTAGCACTGTAGCAAAATACGGTTTCACTGTAGCAAATAGTGTTTTACTGTAGCAAATAGTGTTTTACTGTAGGAAAGTCGTTTTTACTTGTACATCTTATAATATATATATATATATATATATATATATATATATATATATATATATATATATATATATATATATATATATACATACATATATGTATATTTACATAATATTAAATCATAAAGAGAATTGGTTTAAATTAGTCGAAATTTTTCGGGTCATCACATAAAGAATGACAATCTCTATCAAATTTCACGACTATGATTTTTATGAACTCCTCTCTATTTTGTCTACCCTAGTGTGGTGGCATAAGCGCTCAAGGTTTAAATGAGCTCGATATTATTCATAACACATTTTATTTATCCAATTTACTGAAATGACTTGTATAACATCATCATTTTGAATGATCTCCGCATTAATAATAAAATGCACTTCGTAGAAGAACTTGTAGAAATTATGGTTTGTATGATTTTAATTCTTGAAACAGAACAATATTCTATCCGTTGGAATTCACGCAAGGCCCCGAGCATACCTGGGAACGTGAAAACCAAATAAAACGTAAATATCCTCGTCTATGTACGAACAACACCGATTAATGGCAACAACTAAATTTCGGGACGAAATTTCTTTTAACGGGTAAGTACTATAACAACCCTCATATTTCCATACCTGAATTGACTAATTTGACTATAGGGTTGTTATCCATACGTAATATATAATTAAATTTGACATTGATCAAATATTTATTTTTAGTCGACACTTTTTGTTAACTAAAGTTTACACTAATTATATAAAATAACTTTAGTTAATATTAATATTAATGCGTATTATATTTAAAACTATATGAAACATAATTATTAATTAAATGATAAGTTATTTTAATCATTATATATATATTTTTAGCTTATAAAAAAAAGAGATTTTTTTTATAAATTAAATAATGAGCCCATGAATTTTGACTAAATATTTTCAAAAACAAAAACTTATTAAAAACATTTTTAACATGTTTTTATTTTTTGTCAAAATTGACACCTTTATTTTATTTATATTTTTTATTTTCACCAACCATTTTTTTCCTATAAATACCCACTTCCATTTCATAAAAACTTGTATTAAATCTTTGGAAAAACTCTCTCACAAACTTGGGAAAGTACTTGAGGTATTTTCTATATTTTTTATCGAATTACTTTTATTTTTTTGTATATTCTTTAAAAATTCGAATTTAATATATATAAATTATTTTTACATGTTATAATTAGTATTATAAGTATTATGATGTATAAAAATTATTTTGATAATTTATGGAATATTATTTATAATTAAATACGAATTATGTAGTATTTAAACATAAAAACAATATAAAATTTGTAATAAAATATTAAACAGTAATAAAAATAATTATAATTTTTTTTTTGAGATTATTATACTTTTATAAAAAATTGAAAATTATAAAAACTAAATAAATGGGATGATTAGTATTTAAAAAGAATTTACTTTTGCATTATTCTAAACCGAGAGAAATAATAAAGAAAATACAAAATAAATACAAACGTGTATTAAATATTTTTATAAAATTTTTATATGATTAGTAGCATCACTAGATACTTTAAAAAAATATAAAAATTAATTTTAAATTATTTTTCCTATTTATTTAATTATAGGCCGATTACAATGGTTAAATAATTAGAAAACATTAAATAAATAATATTTTGATATAAAATTTGATTTAATAATTTTTATAACATTTTTACATAATATAGAACCTGTAAAAAATATAAAATTATTTATTTAGATCGATTTAATAATTATTACCTAATTAAATTTGATTAATATAAACAGAGTATATATATAAAGAAAAGTGAGAAATAAATACAAAAACTTGATAAAATTATTTTTATAAAATATCCTACTGAATTTTATAATTAACTAAGTTTATAAAAATTATAAAAATTATAAAAATAATATTTAATGAATTAATATTCGAATTAACATATATTAGTATGATTTTCGATTAACATAAGTATATTACATATACTAAATTAATATTATTATTATAACTTACGGTTAATAACTAAGTATACTATATAATAAAGTATAATGCTTATAATGTAAGTTAATAACAATACATTATTAATAAACACTTATTTTATAACTATACTAATTTAATAATAATAACTTATAGTATATAATATAATCAAATTGTTAATACATTAATAAATATAATATAACATATATAATAACATATAAACCTAAAGTGAAGGTTAATCAAAGATAATGTACAATTCATGTGAACTTCATCGCTACTCACGGTCGTAAGTGAATGATGTCTAGGTTGTCATTTATGGGTAAGCTTGTGGATCTCGAATGCCATGACTTAGATTCTGGTCAAGAGTCCTGGGCCCCCGGTTACATCTGGTCATTCCTGACTTATTTGATAGCAACGAAGTTTGAGTAAAGTTATACAACGTCTTGCTAAAGATTAACCCGAACTTTCTAAAATTGAAAAATTGCTATAAGTGGAAACTTTCCATAAATAGTAACCTTCCGAAAATGGAAATTCTTTAGTGAACCATTATTATCAATATAGTACTATATACTATTGTCTGTTAGGCAATGTCTGATCATACGTTCTATCTCTAGGTTGAGATCTCGGTCACGTCCTTCTGTTCAATTCTTTCGTGGAATACTCTTTTGTGCTACTAAGGTGAACTTCATAGCCCCACTTTTTACTATTTCATAACTGTTTTACAACTTTGGGGTGAGACACATGCTTGCTTTTAAACTGTTTTACGCTTAGACACAAGTACTCAACTGTTAACTATGCTGTCTTGCTTTGATTCATGCTAAATCCCTACAGTAATATCGTTAATTGCTACGTATAAATGCAAACTTAATTATTGTGAGTAGGCCTATTGAGAGTAACGTCTCTAACCATTCTACCGTTGGTCTTTGGTTACATAATAATGATTCCACGACACTGACAGTACAAGGTGTCATAGGGTAAACTTGTTTAGTAGCGATATTACAAAATGCAGCAACACTTTTAGATTGATATTTCTATATCAATCAACTTTAAACTAAATCTTGTGGTCTAAAACTTTGGATATTATTTATAAACCTGTGAATTTCACTCAACCTTTTTGGTTGACACTTTAAGCATGTTTTGTCTCAGGTGATGATTGAGCTAGCTGTTTGCAACTTTGTGATGATAGATTTGATGCTTGCATGGAGTCCACATCGCATATTATATTTTAGTTCATAAACATTTATTTTACGTTTTAATAATAATGTAAACATGTATTACTGCTTCCGCTGTTTTATTAACAAAGGTTTTATTTAAAAAGTCTCATATAGAGTCGTTCTCGTTTATACAACTATGTTATGATATGATTGGTCACAATTACCTCTGGTCCATTTTGGGGGGTGTGACACTTATGAACTGAAAAATAAGCTCCAGCTAGTTTACCAAACATTTATAAAAAATAATAAGCTCCAGCTATCAGCTTCAAAAATAAGCTCCAGCTCATAAGCTCCAGCTCCAGCTCCAGCTACTTTCGTCCAAACACACCCTTAAGAGAGAAGTTGGTTACAGACACCCTACCCTTTGAAAAGCTATATGGGGTGTGTTTGGCGCGTAGCTTATTGAAGCTTATGGGAGCTTGAGCTTATGATTTTAATAAGCTCCAAGTCATAAGCTTCGTTTGGTAGACAAAAAAAAGTAGAGTTTATGAAAATCATAAGCTCTGAAAAAATAAGCTACTTGTAGTAGCTTATGAAAAAAAGTAGAGCTTATGAACTGAAAAATAAGCTCCAGTTAATTTACCAAACATTTATAAAAAATAATAAGCTCCAACTATCACCTTCAAAAATAAGCTTCAGCTCCAGCTCCAGCTCCAGCTATAAGCTCCAGCTCCAGCTACTTTCGTCCAAACACACCCATGGAGTGTATATCATGATAGCTATACATACAAGTGTAGGAAGATTCCCTTTATTTCAATACAAAATACAAATATAAATTCATGTATATATAGATAACAAACAACTTAAAGGATCAACCTACAGTTAAAAGTGGGTTCAAAACCACCTTACTTTTTTTTCACTTTCTTGATTCATTTATTTTTTAAATGTTTAGTTAACCAAGTTCGGATAACTAATCGTGAACTATTTTTTAAACGTTCAATTAATCGACCATTTAACCGATAAAAACACCCCGCAACGAAGCGTGAATTTTTTTATCCTCGTATATATACTAATTTACGTAATAATGGAGAAACATGATTGGTGGAACCAAATCCCTCAAAATTGAAGTACAATTCAACTTCTAAGCAAGTATTAATATTATTTTACCATGGTCCAATATCTTTTATTATCATTACTATGAGTTTATTATAATAAATACTATAAAATTGTTGAACAACAAAATTTGCAGGGATCAAAAATAAAATAGTGGTTATGAAAGCTCGAATAATGGCTACGCAATTTCAAAATAGTGATTATGAAATCTCGAATAATGGCTACACAATTTCAAATAATGGTTATATAATTTCAAATAATGACTATCCAATTTCGATAATGGTTTTGAAATTTTGAATAATGGTTACACAATTTCAAATAATGGCTATGTAATTTATTTTACATTTTACTTAAAAATATTTTTTTATCCACGTATCGTTTTACTAAAATAATTAAACATTTCTGCCGCATCGCACGTACGTCTTTACTAGTTTCACTACTAAACACAGAATTGGTCTTCACTTATCAAGGTTAGATGGAAGATGTGATTGACAGTAACAGATAACCTATACCACAATATGACTAAAACGACATGTGATATCATTGTTTCTTATGATTTTGACTCCATTAAAAGACTGGCTTGAGGATGTAGTCCAACTTCTTTAAGTGTAGAAGAGAGTTTGTCTTGACCATAAAGAACACGAGGAAAATTGGTGACAAGAGTGTAACTTTCCATTTCTAAGCAACATCCTGAAGAATCGACAAAGTCATATAAAGATTAAATTGTTGAAGTACAATGGAACATTCTTCCCTTTCGCTCTCCATATTCCATGGTTCCCACTTTCTGTAAAATATTTCTGATAATTTTAACATACCCCAACTACTTTGGAATTGAAAATTTAACTTATTATGTATAGAATAGTATCAATGAATTATGTTGATTTTAAACCCAGACAATTTCACAAACTTAGCATGTGCAATTCAGGGGTTTCTAAAGCAACAGAAAACATAATACAAATACTAAATAGAGGTAACTACAACCATTTACTGATGTGAGTTTATTGATTTGTTGATATCAAAAGGGGTCAAACGGGATTTTTCAAACATTAGCCAAAGAGGAATGTTTCAAACAGGTTGGATGACACAAATCATTTTTAATGAACACTGGTCCACGGTCACAAATCCAACCCGTTTTGAGCTACATTGGTGCATAATAAGTCCCTAGTTATATCAATCGACGCGTGTTGGATCAAGTATAAACATCCGTAGGGATACAGAGTGGATCCGTACGGTTACATGTGCAACCGCACGGATCCGTCGTGCAACCGTACGGACAGGGCCCAACTGAGTATAAAAGGAACCCTAATGTCTTTCATTTAGGATTAATCACCTTAATCACTTCATGTTAGTTTCCAGCAGATTTCTCTCCATCCAAACTGATCCCAAAACCCACAAGTCGAATTAACGACTCTAGGCATCGATCTAATCCGATCAATTCGATCTGGTTTGACTAAATCGATACCCGAAAGTTCCAATTCGCTAGAAACCTCGATCCGAAGATCCTAATAGATCCAACAAGCTATAAGCTAACTTGCCCATCTCACCAACTCTACATTTCTGTTATGATGTTAACATGTACAAGTGTACAACACTATATTTATGCATGCCACTATTAAAACATTTTGAATATAAACAGATGTCATTTTATCACTAGAATATATACTAGCATTTTTTTTTAAATAATTAGGGTCAAACTGTGCGACAGTTTTGATTGTGTAAAAATCACTTGCTTTTTTTTCCTTTAGAAACACAAGTTAAATAAAATACTGAAGTTTTAAGACAATCTGGTTAATCATTGACTGGTTTATAACAAAACTAGACCCATGATATGCAATTATGCATATGTTCATATGTATTTTTTTCTTAAAGCAACAAATAATAATTGTAATTAGCGGTTACGAAGTACATGAGGATAATGTCTTAGGAGTAAGATATAACTTAGAGTTAAAACTACACCGAATTCTACCTACAACTCAGATTCAATTGCATCATCGATAATAGTGATTACAACTTATTTGAAGCATCAGCAAAATAAATGACATTAAGATCATTAATCATTAGCTAATATTAGTGAATGTTTGAAATACCTGAGTTACATCAGGCCCCTTGTCTGGTTCTGGGCCCAAAGACAAAGACTTTTCCTCTCGCAGTTTAATTTCTCTCTCACGGGCTTCTTCTTCTTCCTTTTGCTTCCTTTCAGCTTTATCAGCTTCTCTTTGTAGTCTTTCATCTTCTTCCTTCCTCTGGCGCTCCTTAACCTGACTCGCCACAAACAAGTTAGACAATTAAAGAATCGAAGCATATAGCATTAACTCACCATGAACAAACAGGCCTTTTAACCCAAATTAGTTTGAGCAAGCTAAAGCCATGTTTGATATTAACTTAATGAGCTTAATAGAATTGAAATTAATATTGATATAGAGAGTCATTATGGGGTGTTTGTCCCGTGTAGAGGTTTAAAGATTCCTCAGAGGACTTACAGGGAACACTTGCTTGTCATGGGCAACATTAGTAACAAATGGGAGCACGCTGACCGTTTACCGGCTGCTCGTCTGCTCGTCTAGGGGAAAGAGGTATGTATTAATATCTTACTTTCGATCATGCCATGTATTCCTCTAAAAAATTGTTTTGCTGCAGGGTTGTCTCTTACTGACATCCTAAAAGCTGGAAGCCTAGACGGCGTGACATTTGTAAGTAAGTTTTGTGCTGATTGTCATGACCAACGCAGATATCTATACTACGCATGAGCTTGGTCGAGATGTTTATACGATTATTACCGGACCAACATATTTTTAGCCGGACCCTCCGCACATTATCCATAAGGTTCTTTGAGGGAGGTCTAAAATATAATCCAAGAACTTTATGACAATGCTTTTGCAATATATTCAGATTAACAAGGACAGTACACGATGAATTATAGAATGTGACTTTTATTCGTGGCTTGTACTAATAAGAAAGATACACATACATGATTTTTGTCCATATTGTTGTTCGTCGGATGGGCGATCAGTCCATCTGGGAACATATGGTTCATAATATTTTTTTAAATTGACTGCATGCCAACGACGTGGCAAGGCTTCTCCGTCTAATGATGGTTGAGTACTAATGGTGATCGGTAGCTGATGGAAGACGAATTTTATTTGTTTTTTTGTGAAAACCGAGACCCATCACATATCAGTAGCTAATAGTTGTATAAATGACCAATTTAAATGGTTTTTGTTTCACAACTCAACAACCACAACTCTCATCTTCGATACTGATATCGGTGAAAAAGTCGTGTTTTTATCCTCGATAATATGCCACAAAATAATAAAGTTTCGAACTTTATCGAAGAAATAAGCATTTATTCGCTTTATTTTGTAGACTAAGTGATTACAAAGGCAATGCAAGAAGAAATCGAAGAAATCAGGCTTAAAAAAAAGAATCTAGAGCGAAAATGGTGAAACGATCTCGGAAGCAGAAAAGACAGAGCCACACGGCCATGCCACAAGGCCTGCCATGGGCCATACGGCCTGGCAGCCCGGCCTGCCAGTGTGCACGGCCTAGGCATACGGCCTTGGCACAAGGCCTGCCAGTGCCCCCCAGACGGCGGGTCTGAAGATGCATATTTAAGAAGCTTTGAGCCTCCATTTTCAACACACCCCAAACACTCAATTTTACACTTCAACAACATTTCAGTGAATAAGTTTAGCTTTTTAGTTAGTAGTTAGTCTAGCTTTTATTTCGGAAGACACTCCAGAGTCACTGTGATCTCGGGCAAATTTTTGTACGCTATGCTTTTCAGGTTTCTATCCGAAACGCTTTTTTTATTTGAACATGTATTGTTATCATTTATGTTTGAATATGCGTTCCGATATTACCATGCTAGCTTAAATTAATCTGTATGTTACCATGATAGAAGTTTAGGTTGGCGTAATTATTTTAATATAGTACAGTTACTGTTGTTATGCTGAATATGTAACCCCGATAAGTTTGTATGCTAGAATCTTAAGGATTGACCAACCTAAGTTGTGATCGAGACTTGTCCACCCATATGAACTAAGCTACTTCATAGGATCAAGACCCTCAGTTAAACTATATGTGAAGCACCTATGAACTCGGTATGTCGGTGTTCCCGATAGGCATCCAATGCGCTTTTAGGACACAAAACTTAGGAATTGAGACATGAATGACCTAGTATACTTGATAACTGTTCCGAGGAGACCACTTAGGACCTATTATGACTTAAATAGTGTCTCAACTGTATGATTCAATCTATTGCATGTTTCTTGTTTAATTGTTGCCTAGAATTGTTCATGCTATACGTTGTAAGTATCTTGTAGGTTCTTATCTGCTTTATTATCAGCTTAACACTGTAATGCAGTATAATGATTAGAATAGTTTGATCTTTGTAGTATGATGATAAGGTTGTTAGTTTTCCTAAACGTTTTGTCAACTTAACTCGACGGACTTCTTCCGTTTGTGATTGTGTTCAATCAACTTAACACGTTATTCAGTTTCCTAACTGATAACGAGAGTTAAGATTAGAACTTCACTCCTTAACAGAACCTAGTGCTTTATTAAGGATAACCTCCGAGTTTTAGACGCTCTAATTGTGCAATCCCAGTGACATACTTGTCTACAACTCTGAGAGTCTATAGACAAGTAGGCTTGTACGATTGGCTCATTCGATTACATCTACACTACCTAATTAGAGACTTAACTAAAACATAATTACCTTCCCTAAGTTAAGCCTATATCTTGGTTAACATTTCTCTGATCTGCATACTCCGGATATCCCTCCACCACCTTTACTTTTCCGCATTTAGGACCATTAACTTCAAAACCAACTACTATCTTCCTATCCAGTTGATCAAGCATAGAATCAAATGTATCGGGTCCGGTCTATACTTGACATCAATAAAGGGGGATTTGTGGTCAATTGAGTTTAACTCTCCGGTCCGGAGTACCATGATTAACCCCTTACGAATGAGGATCTCAGCAGGGGTGGTTAAATATAGACCCACCATCGACGGGTCACCTGGTTTGTAATGGGTGCTGGGTTGTAGGGTTTATGTTCATAGAACGTTACCTGTAGATCAAGGGTGTCTAATGAGGTGCTATGAGTCCGGTAGCGCGGGTAGGATTGCGCTAGGTAATAAGCGCTATTGCTAAGAATAGTATATGTGTGAATGTAGAGTGGATGTCCAGCCCCTTTTGCTGTGGATTGAATCCATTATTTATAGGGTAAGCCTTTTTGTCTTCTATCGCCACATAATAGAGCTAAAAGGATCGTGGCCTGCCAATAGTACATCCTTGTGTGAGCTGACCTGACAAAAGTAAAAAGTGTTGTCGGACCTGACTCTTGTCTGACAGGTGTCCTCTGCCAGCTACAGCACCGCCTGACACGCATATGTAACCTTGGCGCTAGTATAGGACCTGCGCCAGGTTCGTGACTTGAGCGTTTATTTCCTTCAGCGCGTAAAATGCATGGCTCATATGGTGATGCTGTTTGATGCACTACACGAGGAAATCGGGTATGCGTATCATTACCAGTTAATATAATCAAATACAATTATACCCTTGATTTTCAATTCGTTAAAAAACGCGACCCTATGTCAACTTACACTTTCTACCTTAAGAAGTTAATGTGCATATACACTTTTTTATTTTCATAACATTTTTGTGTCCAGTAATCAAGCTTCAGATTTGGAGCTTAATCTGTTGATACTTTTTTTGGACATCAGTTTGGGATCACCCACGTGGACTTAACCACCCACGTGTTCATCTCCCGTAGTTGCATAACCCACCCCCAACTACTGCTCTGGAGAAAACCCGGACCAATCCGAGGCATGGCCGGTAAAACCCCCTCCCCGCAGCCCCAACACTAAGCGAAAGGCAACCTGGGTGGATACTTCAGGTCAGAGATAACATTGAGTGCAATGTTGTAGCCCAACGGAGTCGAACTCCTGACCTCTCGCTAAGAGAAGCAGATCACTACAAGTTGAGCTACAACTCAATGTTTAATCAGTTGGTACTTGAACCCAGAAATCTCAAATAGGAACAGAATTTGGAAATTGATTTCGGTTGAAACTGAAATATCCATATGGCCAACGTTCTGCGACTGTTGGAAGGCAGGACGAGGAATTCAGTACGTTAATACAATAGGGACGAGGAATGCAAAAAAAATTGAGAAAAAAGACGAGGAGTGATTTTGAGGTATACCACGCGGACGAGGAGCGTAATTATGTCTTTTTCTTATAATGTGTAGGTATTGGCTAACTAACTGGCATACTACTATCCGCCAAAAACATGTGATAACAAGACCGGTTTAGAACCGGTCAAAATGACTATTTCACAATTGGACATGTGTGAGTGGTTCAATAACACGTCTAAATAGCTTAATAAACACGTATACTTTGACATTTTTTGTAGTATCCACTCAGAATTAAAAAGTGGTGAGATTACAGTAACAGGACAACTACTTTGAATCACTTTCCAAATATATATGTTAGGTGATTTTTTTTAGTATAAGTGGGATATCAATATGGCCTTCTATGAACTGTGTTTGAGAACAATAAGATTTAGAGTGCCTTTTTATCTTGTTTTGTCTGTATGGCCGGTCAAACCATATATAGGCCTTAGAATAAAAAATTGTGGTGCATTTTCTTTAATCAATTATTGTGGTGTTCTAATTTTGATTATACTCATTGTTTTTTTTTTCAATCCAAAGTGTTTAATCAAGTAGCTCGACACCTTCAACTTGTCTAAACATCAATATAGGTCAAGCATTGGGATGCCCGTGGTACTTGTTAACTTTATAGGGAGAAACATGGAAAAACATGTATTGTATCATTAACCATATAAAGCAAATCAAAACGATATAACTAGGATCCATGTACAGCACAAATCAAAACGATAATTATCAATCCGTGGTACTTGTTAACTTCCTATTTGTTGTTTCAATGCTACCTTCCTCTGGCCTTTTGTACCCTATTTCAACACTAAAAAAATAGAAATTCAAACATGTACAAACTAAGACGAAGAACGTATGAATTGAATTAGAAGATATGAATATAAAACCTTTCATCCATTCTTTTTCTTCATATCCTTCTATTGATCACCATATAAAAGATTTAACAATAAATCAACAATGTAATTTGAAATACTCCGATAAACGAGCTACGTACTTGATAGTTATGTAAATAAAAATATATCTAACCTTAAAAAAGACACAATGGCTAGACATCTTTTTTGCTTCTGCATAAGAAGATTCATTTGCCCGTAGAATTATACTACATGTTTTTTTGTTTACAACTCTCTGTTCTTCACTATATTGTATGTTGCCTTCTAGTAGCTTCTTAGCGTATTTGGACATCGTCTCTCAACTTCCAATCATAAAAATCCAATCCTGTCCCGAATCATTGTTGGCTCTTCTTTCTCATAAAGTATATCGTGAATAAAAGTCCGAATAGGGAAATAACGCGCACATTCGAATGTAAAGAAAAAAATCGCCTGATACGCACTTTTAGTATCATCCTTGATTGAGCGACAATGTCTCAGACTGTCCACGGCAGGCTTTGGACCGCTAGCCGAAAAATTAATTCCACCCATACTTGTGTATTGAATGTCGTAGTGAAGTTCCTTGAAATGCACTCCTTTGTAAATCTCCGTTAACAAAGTACGCCACTCTTGAGCTTTAAAATTACCATATTCGTTGGAGAATCCCAGTACGTAGAAATCGTGAATCTACACATACAATCATACCAATTGTTTTCCATTATTTTTATAACCAATTCCATTAATTTTTCACGATTTTCTTGTGGATAAAGTCTTTGATTTAAAATTTTTAACCAATACAACTCAATAAACTAGTAGAATCTTATTACAAGCTCCAAGTCATTGTGACTCATGCCTGAGTCTTACTTTTATATTTCATGGCCGGACCATTTTTTGTCCTTCTTGTAGTGATTTGCGCACAAAAGAGATTACATATTATATGTACTATATATTTAAATTTAAATAAAAAAATTCACAGAACTTTTATAATCGCATGAATATTCTAAATAATTGAAACACTAGACCAATCTAATAGATTCGCATAATAGAATCAACACTAGACTAACCTAGTGTTCAGAACATTTAGAATATTCACGAGATTATAAAAGTTATGTGAATTTCTTTTTTAATTAGGTTTAAATATATAGTACGTATAATATGTAATCGGTTTTATGCGCAGATCACTACAAGAAAGACAACAAATGGTCTAGTCACGAAATATAGAAATAAGACTCCACATGAGTCATAGTAATCAGATTCTACTGGTTTATTGAGTTGTATCGGTAAGAAATTTTAAATCAACGAGTTTATCCACAAGAAAAACGTGAAAAACTAATGGAATTGATTTTTGAAAATACTGGAAAACAATTGGTACGATCATATGTGCAAGTTCATGATTTGTACGTGTTGGGATTCTCCAACGAATATGGTAATTTTAAAGCTAAAGAGTGTGGTACTTTGTTAACGGAAATTTACAAAGGAGTGCATTTCAATGAACTTCACTACATCGTTCAATACACAAATATGGGTGAAATTAATTCTTCGGCTAGCGGTCTAAGGGCTGTCGTGGACAGTTTAAGACATTGTCGCTCAATCAAGGATGATACTAAATGTGCGTATCAGGCGATTCTTTTCTTTACATCCGAATGTGCGCATTTTTCCCTATTCAGACTTTCATTCACGATATAATTAATGAGAAAGAAGAGCCAACAATGATTCGGATCCGGATTAGATTTTTGTGATTGCAAGTTGGTAGACGATTTCCAAATACGCTAAGAAGCTACCACAAGGCAGCAGACTGTTAGGTTTTGGGACCCAAACAAGACAAGTGATTGATCACAATCATTAAACCCACGAACGACAAACGAATTAAAACTACAACATAAAGTAAACGACGCAAGGATTTAACGTGGTTATATCCCAACTCCAAACACGGAGAAGGGTTTACTCCACGGGCGCAAACCAGAGAATTTTTCTTATTAATTTGTGCACACTTTACAGGTTATAATAGGGTTGTATTTATAGACAAAACGATAAAAGGAAACTAAATCTTTCGACTTGGCCTGCAAGCTGACGAATGTTCCAGAATGTTCCTTCACTTGCTTCGTTTAAATCTTCAACACTCAACAAATCTCCCACTTTGAAGATCTTGAACGAACCCATACCAGATTACCTGTCTCGACTTCGTTAAACCTACCCATATATACCGCCAAGAAAGCTTCTTGGGACACGCACATTCTAACCAACAAGTTAGTAGCTTTCGGTAATGAGTATTTCAACTACACTCGTCAAAACGTAATCTTCACCTGTCAATTGTGTTAATCACCCACAACAACTCTACATCACCCGATTATGGAACTCCATTTGAACACCGCCGAATAAACACCCGGGACACGCCGCACTTCCACGCCAAGGGAAGGAAGACTTTCGACACTCAAATACCTGAGTAATAATCTGATTTTCGTTACTAGCTTGGGTCATCTCTCGATTTCTGCGCCACCATTGAAGTGTGCGAGACTTCAATCACAGGATTTTAAACAGGAGACAAAACCGTCTCAACTCATCACTCTAGACACGCCAACCCTGTCACTGACATGTCAATGATCACCCTCATATAGAATTTCCGTTTATCACTGATTTTCCTTCCCAGCAATCAGAAAAAATCTGACAAACACCCTCGTAGACTATTCATCAAGGCTCCAGTGAGAACGCAGTCACAACCTCGAAATATACACTTTCAACTTTCCGCTTTCACGCTGGTACACTGATCCTCATAGCTATGAATTTCACGAACCCATCTTCTCAATCTTAAGCACGCTCCCACTGAACGAGTAAAAAATAAACTGCGGCTACCCGAGAAGAATCTGTTTCGTACCACCCGATCAGTTGCAAATTTCTTTACCATTGGAGAAGAATCTGTTTCGTACCACCCTAATATCTAAAACCTCACATACGCTCGAAAAACACGATAATTGTTATATATTACTTCTTCGAGCGTTTTCCCGCCAAGTTAAAAACATTTATGACAAAGTGTCTTTATTAAATGTTCATATTTTCATCCACTCTATAATGTTCGTGAACAAAGTTTTTTCAAAAAACGAAAAAAAAAAATAGTTTTTGCTCCCCCCGCTTCACCCGATTGGTTACTTTCCCCTTGATCCTACCACTATATAGGGGAAGGATCAATGGGGAAGTAACCAATCGGGGGGAAGCGGGGGGAAGCAATTTTTTTTTTTTCATTTTTTTGGAATTTTTTTTTCCGGCATCAAGATCACACGAAAATATGAACATTTAGAAGAGACACTTCGTGATGAATGTTTATTTAGGCGGGAAAACGATCGACAAAAATAACATTCAAGATAATATTGTTCGTGAAGAATATGAACGTTTTTTTTTCATGTTTTGTGAAGTAAAATTTAGCCCGATTTAGAGTTTAGGGTTTAGGGTTTAGGGTTTGGTGTAAACCCAAAACACCAAACCCTAAACCCTAAACTCTAAACCGTTCGTGTTAAAAACTCAATCCAAATCCTAAATCTAAACCCTAAATCTAAACCCTAAACCCTAATATCTAAACCCTATAAACCCTAATATCTAAACCCTAATATCTAAACCCCAATAGCTAAAACCTCAACATACGCTCGAAAAACACGATAATTGTTGTATATTACTTCTTCGAGCGTTTTCCCGCCAAATAAAAATATTTATCACAAACTGTCTCTACTAAATGTTCATATTTTCATCCCATCTATAATATTCGTGAACAAAGTTTTTTCAAAAAACGAAAAAAAAAAAAGTTTTTGCTTCCCCCGATTGGTTACTTCCCTCTTGATCCTACCACTATATATATATATATATATATATATATATATATATATATATATTCTTAAACAGTTAACACACATATTTAATAGCATGGGAGAAAGACGAGAGAGTTTGAAATACCTGAGTTACATCGGGCCCTTCTCTGGTTCTGGGCCCAAAGACAAAGACTTTTGCTCCTGCTGTTTGATTAATGCAGCTTCTATTTCAGCAGCTTCTTCTTCTTCATTTTGCTTACTTTAAATGATTGGCCCAGCAGCCCTCTATTTTACATCAAATAGGACTGAAAGTAAAGCGCTCGAGCAATCAAAACTGATGTTCTTGCA
Organism: Rutidosis leptorrhynchoides; assembly: GCF_046630445.1. Lineage (NCBI taxonomy): Eukaryota > Viridiplantae > Streptophyta > Magnoliopsida > Asterales > Asteraceae > Rutidosis > Rutidosis leptorrhynchoides. The sequence continues at coordinate 85,129,008 of NC_092333.1, forward strand.
AATGAAATTACAACAATAGAAGTAAAGAGGGGATCCCTTATCATTTAATAAGCTCATCAGGTTAGTGATGTTCATAACAGATTGTAAACAAGATGTGTTGAGCTAAAACAAAAAATACCACAAAAATAGAATGTATAACTAACTTCCTTAGTTTTAGGAAGAAAATTTGGAAAATAAGGATAGGAATCCACCACTTTAATATATGACTTAGAAAATGAAGATTTAGAGTAAATAAAGTTGAACTCCATAAATTCATATTCATCAAATCTGCCATTCTACATTACCAGCAGCCTCTTTTTATAGAGAAGTCAAGTTCTAGACCCTTCTACTCCATAGATTTTATAAAAAAATAAAAAAACTAGAAACTACAAGAGGTTGTAGGAAATGTTAAGAGGTTGTTACATGGTACAACCAATAGTACATCATATAGGAATCAAATCAGTTGGGACATGGGACCACTTTTGTTACATTCTTATCTCATCCTGATTTGTCCCCATCTTTCTTCATACTTAATTGGCTAGATTATATGTTCCATTTCCAACAAAAATAACTTAATTAGAACTACTACCAATTAACGGACTCTTTCCCAAATTAACTATGGGGACTCCACCATTCCCAACCCGAGCTATAGACAAGTATGATAAAAAAAAAAAAAAACCAAAACACAAGCAAAATACCTTTATAAGAGAAACTAGACGTATTCGAGCCCAATACTAATACACTCTTCATGAAATGAGAGACAAACAAAGACATCTAATGATAAAAGAGATCATTAGTTGAACCATGTGAAATAACGAACATCGAGTGGAATGGGCCCTGAATCAGAAAGCCTAACTTCCTTTGACTGAACTTGTGCTTTGTCAGAAGGTTTAATTAGGTGGCTACATATAAAATGTTGATTAAACAAAAACCCTGCAAACTACAAGTCTAAAATCATACAAAGGAATGAACATACTACCTTCCTGAACAATTAGTCACCACTAAACTCAATTGTTGTCCAAACAAATCTACATGCCAATCCGATGAAGATGTTACATATTATTATGTGTTACATATTACAAACAAGCCTTTTAACGCAAACTAGTTTGAGCAGGCTATAAATTAGGGGTGGCATGAAAACAGATTCATGGTTATCGATGGTAATTCCGAATTGGATTGAAAAGAGATACTGATTGTCCATGTATATTACAGTTTCCCTAAAAACTAATACGTCAATCATGCTTATCATAATTCTGATAATGATTAAAACTTTTTAAACGGTTTAGGAGGTTTTATGCATCAGAGAAAACTTCGGCAACGTATGAGTTATGCACTGTTCCGTATAGAATATGTTATTACCTAACATATATGCATTAAGCAGATAAACAAGGCACCAATTGTTTAAGTTACCTTAGTCAACTTACAAACGGAAATGCCAATTTACATAACCAAATGTAACAGCTAACAGGATATAAAGTGCATATATATAACGAACACTGGGTTGGGATATATGTAGTCACAAGTCTAGAGAGAGATAAATTGTTATATACCTGCTGAAGCAAAGCAATCCTCTGATTAGTAACTGCCATAACAACTGCACAAAAAGGAAACCTAGAAGTTTTCAAACTATTACTCATCTTAAACCTTCACTAGTCCAAATACTCCCACCTTAAGCAACAAAATTCTCATTCACAAACTCGGATAAAACCTCAGAACACAAACTCTCTTCACAAAACTCCGGTGTATCTTGATGATCTGGCGAATGCAGGTACACAAACAACTTAAACTCACTTCCAACACGAAATCCATAGCTTACGTCACTGCATTCGACACCGAAACTAATGACGCGGATGATGATCTTTCGGAGAGTGAAACCGATCATACTAAACGAATACGATAACACACCGCCAACGAGCCATAAACCGAGTCCTGCAGCACCGGTAACTAACCCTAGGCTAGCCGAAGCGATTGAAAATGGTAACGTGATGAGCTTCCATGCTAAACCTGGTGGACCGGCACCGTCGGTAGCTATTAAGCCTGATTGCGTTTCGAATTGTTCGACGGTTGTGCCGGTGACTGTTTCGGAGTGATCGGAATGTGAAGTTGAGGACCTGTAATTGCTTGAAATTGAGCTACTTTATCACCGTATGTATTTCGGTACATATCTGTATGTATGTTGGATACTTTAACTCAATTTAGCAAAGACTGACTGATTGATTGATAGAGAAATTGTGGACTTGGGGTTTGAGAAGTGAAGTTAAAGAAGGGGGATTTTACTACAGAAACTTCTGAACATACGCGTATACCAAATCTATATTAATCTTTTAACAAAATTATCAACTTGACACGTGCTACTTTGTTAGAGGTCCTCACTCCAATTTATCTACATTTTAATTTAACAAAGTGAAGTGAAGTGAAGTGAAGTGAAGTGAAGGGGGATTGTGAATTTTTTTCCCTTGAATAAATGACACTGGATTTAGAACCTAGGTTTTAATTTATTGGTCATCAAGAGGGAAGAAATGACGGCTTATCGGCAATCGAGAGAGAAAATATGTTCGTGAAGACTTTCGCGACTTTTGATAATACTATTACACGTTTGTTCGGGGAGAGCGGGTCGGGTGATTGATACGCTAATGTGTTATCTTACAAGATTGAGAATCGGTCTGGGAAGAATTTTTCGAAAGAGACTGTTAATGAAAAATTGAAAAGGGCGAGACCTCGAGGTTGATTGTTTCGGTCCTTCTTTCTTCGCTTGATTTCTTCCTTGGATTTTCATTTTATTCTCGGTGTTTGTTTGTTTAGTTTGTTTGTAGCTTTTCGGAATGCTCGAGATGCTTGTTTATAGCTTGTTTTTGTTTAGATGTTTGCTATCTAGATAGTGGCGGAACTTGAACTCAAATACAGATAGGGCGGGTGCAAAAACTTTAATAAATTTTTTCATTGACAGCTAGACAAACACTAATAAAAACCTCATTTTTTAGTAAAAAGAGATTTTTTTTACTGTAATTTTATTTTGAAATTCGGATGGGGTGGATGTTTGCATTGTCTATACAATGCTACGCCCTTGTATTTAGGTGCGAGCTTCCTCGTTTTTTTCCCCATGTCCTTTTGTATTTCCTTTTAGGACGTTTTCTTTTAAAAAAAGATCTCGTTTTTATATGAGTATTCGGTTTTTCAACAACAACAAAAAACATGTAAGGTTTTTCTATTCGGGTTATAGGGAGATATATGATATACTTTTACTCGAATTAAACGATAGATGATGATAACACGGAATTTTTTACTTTTACTCACATATATGCGATATGAATCATGCGATAACTAAGGATAGTAGGTATACACAATCTAATCGAGTATACCATAACATTTCACTTTTCTTGAACACGTCAAATTGCTATTACAAAAATAGAATTAGAATCTACAAAGATATAAGTTTTATTTTTCGGGTTAGAAGAGATGTATTACATATTTTTACTCAGGTGTATGCGATATAAAACTAGACGATAGATAGCTAGGGTAGTATGGGATTTTTTTATAGTTTTACTCAGTATAAGCGATATTGAATCAAATGATTAACTAAGAGTACTAGATAAACGCAATCTTCGTGATTCCCGTGTAATGGGTTGGGCCTCCTTGGCCCGTTTCGTGCTTATAATATTTCTGGCCTTTCGAAAAAAGAAAAAAAAAACACGCAATCTAATGGGATTATCACCAAAATACCCTTTTTTTTTAAGCTTGTTGACTGACAGCCCTAAAAGAAAAAAGTTTGACAATTTGCCCTTGCAAGGCGCAAGACACCTTGCGTCTTTGCGACCTTGCGTCTTTGCGATCTTGCGACCATGCGACCTTGCGTTACTGACAAACGCAACAAAGAGACTTGCGTCCTTGCGTATTGCGTCTTGCGTCTTGCGACTTGCACCTTTGCGCCTTGCGTCTTATCCAGATAAGATTTTCATGATTTCGTGGATAAGATTTTGTACGATTTTTGTACTATTACGGATAACTTTTTCAATTCATATAAGGTATTACCAGCTCTATTTTCACTTCATTTCCACAATTTCAACATAAATCATATAATTTCAAGCGTCATTAAGGTAACTTTCTTTATTTTAAATAATGAGTTTTAGTGATAATGAAACCTTTGTTATTCATATATGTTGTGGTGGTTCTTTTCAATTTATTAATAACTTACCTATGTATTTGCCTCTAGATTGTTTTAGAACACGATTAAAACTCCCAGTTGCTCCCCAAAAACTAATTACTCGAAGAATATTGTTAAAAAATGTTCTTAGAAAAATTAATTTGCCACCTAATGCTCCTGTTTCAATGAGATATGTTGTCGATAATCTTGTTTTTGATATTACTGATGATTATGAAGACTTTCGTGATTTTCTACAACATGCAATATCAAATGCTCCTATTAATATTTACATTGTCGACAAAGTTACAATGCATCAACTCCCAGAAAACTTACAGTCAGTGCAAATCCTACCAATACACAATGTCCATCAAAACCTACCAACACACGATGTCCAACAAAACCTACCAACAAACGAGGAGAGCACAAACCTTCAGACACCCAATTTGGAAGAAGCACGACCTGAAGTACCACCTCCAAACACAGAAGAGTTTGATTTCTTCAACTATGGAGTTGAGAACGTATGTAAAATTAAAAAAACAGATCACCCTTTTGAATCAGTTGTCGCGTCTAGTGCTTCGGAGGAAGAAAATGACAGAGAAGATCAAGATGAAGATGAAAATGAAGAAGAGGAAGAAAAAAAGGATGTATTCTGGAATATGCCACTTTTATTGAGTGAGCATGACCAAGAGACTGAATCTACGAGCCAAATAACAACCAGTTATAGAGTATCCGATTTGATTAAAGTTCGACAAACTTTTTTAAACAAGGATGATTTTGTAAACCATCTATACACAAAATGTCTTGAAGAAAACTTCCAAATTAAGCCTGTAAAGTCTGACAAATCTCGATTCACTGCTAAATGCATGTTGCCAAATTGTGAGTGGAAATGTAGTGCATACAAAATACGCCACACTGACAACTTCATCGTAAAGAAATTGCATGACGTACACACATGCTCACGTACCCAAATTATGGGAAATAATAAACATGCTTCCAAAAAGGTGTTAGGAAGTATTCTGATGGAATCGTTCAAAGCTGCAAATCGAGACTATAATCCAAAAGATATACGTGATGATGTTGGCAACCGTTTTCGGGTGAGCATTTCTTACAATCAAGCATGGAGAGCCAAGTGTCATGCAATAGAGATGCTTCGTGGCAGTATGGATGACTCGTTCCGAATGCTTCCCATTTATCTTCATAACATTAAGATTCATAACCCAGGAAGCATGACAAATGTGGTGACTGACAATGAAAATAGATTCGTGATGTGTTACATGTCCTTTGGCGCAGTTGTAAGTATCACTCATCCTACAATTGTTTTATCTTAAACTAATAGCAATCTCATTTGATTTGTTTGCGTGCAGATTCGATCATTTGTCCAAAATGTTCGCCCTATTATCATCGTTGATGGTGCACATTTGAAAGCTGGATACTTGGGTACAAATTTAGTCGTTGTTGCAATGGATGCCAATAACGGAATTTTGCCATTGGCTTATGGAATTGGTGAAGGCGAGACAAACGAGGTTTGGTCATGGTTTTTTGGCAATCTAAGAGATCATTTAGAAAGTTGTGGTATGAGTAATCGTATGTCAGAGATTACCTTTATTTCTGATCGTGCTCCTTCAATAGCACATGGTATTTCAAATGTGTTTCCTGAAGCCTTTCACTCTTTTTGCGCACGTCATCTATTCATGAACATAAAAACGATGTCCAACAAATTCAAATATTTTGAATGGCACTATTGGAAAATGGTTAAGGCTTATCGTTTGTCAGATTTTCAAGATCATGTTAGTGTATTTCAACGAAGATTAAAAGCGTCTCACAAGTATCTAAATGACGTTGGTTTCAACAAATGGTCCAGAAGTCATGCTGGTCATGTTAGGTATGCATACCTTACTAGCAACAGTGTAGAGTCTATTAACGCTCTATCCAAACATGCTCGCAAACTACCAGTTTGCATGTTATTGGAATTTTTTCGCGCTTCTATACAGGATTGGTTTTTCAAACATCACAACAAAGCAGTTAGTCTCACTTCAACGGTTACTCCATATGTTGAACGTAAATTAGGTAAGAGGACGAACAAATCAAGAAGATGGCAAGCATTTCCATCGACAAACAATCTAATAGAGGTGCGTGATGGAAGGAAAAACGGCCTCGTTAATCTAGAAGATAGAACATGTACATGTGGGCAATGGCAATTATCAGGCATACCTTGCGGACATGTATTGGCAGCAGCACGACTCTTCGGAGTGGAAGATGTTACATGTTATGTATCACATTGGTTCTTGTCTCAAACTTATATAAATACATATTCCGAACACATCCTTCCTTTGCCCCATCGATCCGAATGGTCCGATCCAGGGCCCAAGATCTTGAAAATCGTAAAGCCCCCAATTCAAAAGAAAAGAGCACCTGGACGCCCAAAAAGTACCGATCGGATTCCATCTCAAGGTGAAGAAACTGAAAAGAAAGTAAGAACATGTACTCGTTGCAAGCAAGCAGGTCATAACCGAACAACATGTAGCGCTTCTTATGACCTAACCGGTGAATCTACTTCTCAGAGGGTTAAAAAAACAGCCTCAAAATCAAAGTCAAAGTCGAAAGAGAAAGTCGAACCTTCGCAAGCTTATCAGTCTCAATTTTATCAAACGTACGATTTAGACCAGAATTAGGGGACCAGAATTAGTTGCTTGTTTATCAGTCTCAGTTTGTTGTTTATCAGTCTCAGTTAGTTGTTTAAATATGTGTCATAAATTGACCTACATAGAGACGCAAGAACGCAAGAAAAATCTTGCGTATGTCATCAAACACACGCAAATACGCAAACAATAACTTGCGTCTGTCTTTAAAAAAGACGCAACTTTTCAAACAATACCTTGCGTATGTCATGAAACATACGCAAGCACGCAAACATCAACTTGCGTATATCTTTTAAATACGCAAGAACGCAAACAAAACCTTGCGTTCCTTCAAACATACGCAAGAACGCAAACAAAACCTTGCGTAAGCCATTTAAAGAGACGCAAGGACGCAAACAACACCTTGCTTCTGTCAAAAAACCAGAAGCAAGGACGCAAAAAAGTCCTTGCGTCTGTCCCAGATTATTTACATACAAAAATTACATGTTTTACCTAAAAACTGTATAATAATTACATCTACAAGTTAACTAATTAACAACCTTTGGGTCCTCTGGGTCCTCTGGTGGTGGTTCCTGTGTATCAAAGCGTGCACGGAAGAATGTTCTTGCCATTCGAATTCTATAGTCCTTAGCAGCCTTTTTAGGGTCTCCAATGTTGTCAATCTGATCCCAACCAAAAACTATCCTCTCCATATGAAGGCAGACCCAAACACCACAATCACCATGACCACCACTCTGCATTGGCACATACGGTGCATCCTCGATCATCAACTCTACATCTTCTCTGTTCTCATAATAGTCAACAATTTGTGAGTCCTGCTTCTTGTTAAAGTAATCAATAGCCTTCAAATATAACGGCAAGTTGTCTGATAAGTTTTTGAAGACAGCCTCGAGTTGACCTTTTTTCAAACAACCCTTTAAACTATCATAGACTAATACTCTCTGTTCATCTAAGTTCAAAGTGAGTAATATAAAATGTTCAGGATCTGAAAAATGTACTGGAATCAAAATCTGCAACAAAAGAAACATAAAAAGTCAAGAAGGCAGGACGCAAGGTTGACCTTGCGAGACACGCAAGGACGCAAGGTAGACCTTGCGTCAGGAGCAAGGACGCAAGGTCTACCTTGCGGGTGGACGCATGGACGCAAATTTTACTTTGCGTCCATAATGAAGACGCAAGGTTAATCTTGCGAGGGTCGCAAGGACGCAAGAGAGTGTTTGCGAACGGACGCAAGGGCGCAAGATTTGTCTTGCGCCTATTACAGTTTACTCAAAATGTATAGTTTATATAAAAAAAAAAGGACTAACCTTATCACATTCAGCCCAGGATGGATAAAGGTCATCACTACCATCCCCAAGACCAATCAAATACATATAATCTGGGGGATTGAATTTAATGATCCCCTCTGCTTCAGGATTAGATGTATCCCCCTTCTCCTCCTCATTTTGAGTGTCATCATCATAAAAGGACTTGAATTTCTCCAGTTGATTGAGGAAACCCAATGGCATAATCGTCCATCGAGAACTACATGTATAATCTGCAATCGGAAACTGAGGACTCGAGGACATCTGGCTAGCTCGGGGCAGAAACCTCTGCCGAAATCTCAACAGGAAGGTAGCCCATCCATCAATATGCTATAATCAGATCAAGTTGATTATGAATGTTATAAAGCTAAAAACAAAACAAAACAAAACATGCATAAGTTTATAATTATTAACAAACTTACTATGTTTTCCAAATAACCAGAAAATGCAATTCCCAATAAACGTTTCCAAAACTCAGTATCAAGGAAGAGGAAGGTTTCATTTTGGAAAATGAACATGCAACGCGTATCTTGCTTATTGAGGATTAGTGATTTCAAATCTTTTGCTGGCCCCACATGCTTCCTTTGATCTCTCCATGCACTTGGTGGTGGTGGTTGCAAAGTTCCTTGATCGTTTATAAATTTATCAACCATTGACCAAATTTCCTCCTCACCAACCCAATCCTTTTCCTTCCTTTTTCTCTTCCTTTCCTTTTTCTGAAAAAAAAAACAATTAGTAATAAAGACGCAAAGACGCAAGAATTGTCTTGCGTCGGTGTAATGCAAACGCAAAGACGCAAGAATTGTCTTGCGTCGGTGTAATGCAAACGCAAATACGCAATACAGTTCTTGCGTCCATCAGTGAAGTATACGCAAAGACGCAAGGTAATCCTTGCGTCCAACAATGAAGAAGACGCAAAGACGCAAGGTGATCCTTGCGTCATTCACTAACATCATGCTGGTCTGCTTGTTTTTCTGCTTCATTAACCAATGGCAAATCAACTCCTTGCTCAATCTCCTCAGACACCAGAGCCACGTTCTCATCTTGTTTATCAACAGCTTTTTCAGCCCCTTTTTCAGTAGGCTTTTCAGTTTCCATTGGCAACACATTCTCAGCTTCTTTAGTCCCTTGATGAGAAACTTTCAGCCTTTTTACTCTAGAAGCTACTTCGTCAGACAACTGTATATAATATATGAGTCAGCAAACATACGCAAGGACGCAAGATATATCTTGCGTATACCAAGACGCAAAACGCAAGGTCTTATAAACATCAGGCGCAAGGACGCAAGGAAAACCTTGCGCCTGGTGAATGTTATAGATATACCTTCTCCAATGGTTTTCTGTAGCCCGGTGTTGTGAAAGGGGAATTTAAAAAATGAGTGGGCCTTCTTTCTCTTTTCCCACGTCTAACAACCCTCGGAGATGTATCATTGTCAGAGAAAGATCGAGGATCCACATATGCATCCTCGTTATCAGCATACTATAATGAACAAAACGCAAAAAAAAAAAAAAAAAAAAAGTAGCCATACGCAAGGTCGCAAGTAAGTCCTTGCGTCTGAGTTAGGGACGCAAGTACAACCTGCGCCTAAATTACAAAAAGACGCAAGGACGCAAGATGGTACTTGCGTCTGATATAACTTCAGGCGCAAGGACGCAAGTAAAACCTTGCGCCATCATAACAGGCAAGACGCAAGGTCGCAAAAAAAACTTGCGCCAATTTACCTGATGTTCCTGGTGTTCCTGTTCTTTCAAACGTTTTTCATGATCATCAAGCTTCTTTTTACAATCAGCCAACTCCTTTTCTTGATCATCCACCCTCTTAGTCAACATATTAACCATACGCAACAATTCCTGCAATTTGTTGCCTTTTTGTGTTGGATGAGGGTCCAAGGTCTGCTCTGACTCCTCCTGCAATAATTCCTTCAAACTGCCACCCAACTCCTCTTCAACTTGATTATCATCTTGTGTATTTTTCTCGTCTTCAACAACATCTCCTTGAAAGTAAGAGGAACTCTGGATCCACCATTGACAACCTCTCTCTGTCTCAGATGGGTGCAGGGAACGAAAAGGTCTTTTTCTCTTCGGACAATCATCCTGAAATGAAGTTATATTAGTAAAAACAAAAGGACGCAAGGACGCAAAAGTAATTTTGCGTCTAGACGCAAGAACGCAAAGATCATCTTGCGATTAGACGCAAGGACGCAAGAGTAAACTTGCGATACACGCAAGGACGCAAGCATGATTCTTGCGCCTGTAACAAGTATAACCCACGGTTCACACGCAAGGACGCAAGGATATCCTTGCGACACACGCAAGGACGCAAGGTGTATCTTGCGTCCTCATGCGACACATAAAACTGCTCTGTTAAAACAGAAACTGCTGTATATACACTATATAAAAAGCTCTTGGAGATATTAACTAACCATTATATGTAGAAGTTTTAGGTAGTCAGACACTGTAAAGGTTTCAGCAGATGAACGCTTCCAAAATAATGCTCTTGGTACTCCATCCTTATCAGTTTTGGTTGCAAAACTCTTAATGGTACGACGGTATGCCTCGAGGATCCAAATCTTAAATGCCCACATAAAACCAGCCAATGTGTAAGCCTTTCCACCCCCACTCTCTAATTGGCATTCTCGAACCTCAAAACCTTCGCTCACCGCTGAGTAAGTAGCATCCCAAATACGAGACCCCCATGGGTACACGTTCACCTTATTGAAATCTTCAACCAACCATAGAAACTGTTTACTAACCACATGTTGCCCCTGCTTCCCCATAAACGCTCTCTCTACGATCAAAATTATAGCTAGTCGAACAATATCATCGTCACTAACCTTGGGAACCTTTACATCACCTTGTTTTTTGATAAGGATGTTTTGTATATCACTAACCAAAATGTTGCTGGCATCGGGACGTTCTGGAAAACAACGTCGTCTAATGGGTGCGGTCTTAGATTCATAATTTCGAGGGATGTAATGTGCCATGTCCGTCTGGCTACCAAACATAAAGCCGGTGACTAAACAAAATTCACGCCGACCAAATCTAATCATAAAATTAGGAGAAAAATGAAACCATATATCTTGTTGCTCTTCAGGGTACTTACTAGCATCTAATTTTTCTGAACGCTCACATTTCCGTTGGAGCATGGCATGTACTAGGCCAGGATCATTACCCGTGTATGAAAGATCTAACCAGGGACCAAAGCATGTACTTCTAAATAATTTTTCTTGTCTCTCAGTCAACATTTTCTTGACCTGAGGAATCACGGTCAACATATTCTTCATGGTCAATTTACATTCCACATAGCCCTGTAAAAGTCAGAAGAACAACAGAAGAAAATCACATAGACGCAAGCAAGCAAGACAGAGATTGCGTACAAGGCCGCAAGGACGCAAGGTTAACCTTGCGTAACAGATGTGCAAGACGCAAGGATGCAAGGTTAACCTTGCGTAACTTATGATCAAGACGCAAGGACGCAAGGGTTACCTTGCGTGCACATGCAAAGGTAAAATTATAGCAAACGTAAGGTCGCAAATATCACCTTGCGTACATTGTGAGGCATACGCAAGGACGCAAGGATTGTCTTGCGTCTACATAGCAACAGAGTTACACAACTTGAATCTAGCAAAAATTCCTGGGTATCGTACGCAATCTCAATAATATACAATCAAAAACACAAAATACAAACAAATTTCGTTGACACATTTTTTCGAACAGTTGGCGTGCAAAGAGTGCAAAAACTTTGTTTTAGCACATAAATCTAAACACTATGAAGTAGATCGAATAATATAACATAGATCTAAGAAATCTAACCTGTTCTTGAGACATAGTGAACGATGATGGTGATTCGATGATGTTGGTGGCGTAGAAGCTCGCTTGTACTCGGGAAGATCGAAGATGGAAGGATGAAGAAGATCTAGTAACGATGAAGATGTGAGGAGGATGACGTGAGGATGATGATGAAGATTTTGCGAGTGATTTGCGAGTGTTTGGATCTTGCGAATGACGAGCGAAAGGGCACCAGAGAGGAGTTTGCGTATGTGTGTGGAAACAGTGAACGCAAACTGATCATTTAACTAGTTCTTTTACAGCTACACGCAAGGTCGCAACGTCGCAAAGACGCAAAGACGCAAGGTCGCAAGGTCGCAAGGACGCAAGCTGTCTTGCGCCTTGCGAGGGCAAATTGTCAAACTTTTTTTTTTAGGGCTGTCAGTCAACAAGCTTAAAAAAAAGGGCATTTTGGTGATAATCCCAATCTAATCGAGTATGCTGTACCTTAACATTTCACCTTTTTTAACCACTTCAAGTTGTTGCTATTACAGAAATAGAATATATGGGCCAAGGAATTAGGTCAAGCAGATCAGCAGAAATGTTCATTGACTCAATTCACAATATGATGTCTTTAATTAGAAATTTAACAACAACAAAACCAATACTACATGTGTGTTGTATGAGCGAGGTGAGATGTCAACAATCCTTCCTCTATCTTTGAATAAAGAGAAGTTGTTTCTCCACTGAGAGTGATACACTACAAGAAGTAGAAAAGTCCTCTCTCTCTCTCTCTCTCTCTCTCTCTCTCTCTCGGAAAATTGCTTCCGAATTAACCTCCGGTAGAAAATTTTTTAAAATAAAATAAAATATAAAAAATAAAACATGAGATGCCATGAAAATGGTAGGATCAAATTTTCATGGGTTTTAAATCCTGCACATTCAATTTAGGCTTTAAGTGACGGTCATGTCATCAATAAATCGATGCTTGTTGTTGACTAAATTTCGTTTTACTTATATTAGACTAACAGATAGATTAGACCGTGGTGTGCACATAACCACAAAACACCAAACGACAAAGTTGTGATATACTTGTTGTAAATCAGTGACTAAATGCTCCCCACATTATTAATAACAAACTAATTCTCTGATTAAAGAAAACGGAGTACAATCTAATGTCATAAGTGTCGAACAAGAATTCTTAAAAGATAGAACCATAAGAATATAAGATAAAAACTCTAGGACAAGTATATATATACACCATACAACCTGTTATTTTGACACAAACAAGCACACTGTGCACTAACATAATGGCTCACATGACCTCTTCGATTATAACCTTCCCCTTATTTGCCCCATATAAACCATCGCCGCATTCTTTTCGGCCATCACCAAATCCGCCAATGATGACCAAGCCTCTGGTGGGTGTTCATGCACCCAACACATCAAATTATAAATTTTTCTCTCACAAAACTTTAACTTCCCTTTCATTTCCATCTTTTTCACATTGTGGTCCTTTTCCATCTTCACTTCTTTTAACCCTGCTTTCATCATCCTGTACAGATCACAAAGCCCGCAAATCAAAGCATCACTTCACTTCTTTTTCTTCATATGCTTCTCTTGATCATCATCTAAAAGATTTAAGAATAAACGTACTTAACAATTATGTAAATAAAAATAATTCTTAACCTTCAAAAGGCACACAATGGCTAGACATCTTTTTGCTTCCGCATAAGAAGATTCATTTGCCTGTAGAATTATACTATATGTTTCTTTGTTTACAACTCTTTGTTCTTCTTCACTATATTGTCTGCTGCCTTCTGGTAGCTTCTTAGCGTATTGGGACATCGTCTCCCAACTTCCAATCACAAAAATCTAATCCTGAGCCCGAATCATTGTTGGCTCTTCTTTCTCATTAAGCATATCGTGAATGAAAGTCTTGAATAGGGAAAAAAACACCCACATTCGGATGTAAAGAAAAGAATCGCCTGATACGCACTTTTAGTATCATCCTTGATTGAGCGACAATGTCTAAGACTGTCCACGGCAACCCTTAGAACGCTAGCCGAAAAATTAATTCCACCCATAGTTGTGTATAGAACATCGTAGTGAAGTTCGCTGAAATGTACTCCTTTGTAAATCTCCGTCAGCAAAGAACCACACTCTTGAGCTTTAAAATTACCATATTCGTTAGAGAATCCCAGCACGTACAAATTGTGAATCTGCACATACAATTGTACCAATTGTTTTCCATTATTTTTTAAAAACCAATTCCATTAGTTTTTCATGTGGATAAAATCTTTGATTTAAAATTTCTAACCAATACAACTCAATAGAATCTTATTACAAGCTCCAAGTCATTGTGACTTATGTCGAGTCTTACTTCTATATTTCGTGGTCGGACCATTTTTTGTCTTCCTTGTATTGATCTGCGCACAAAACAAATTACATATTATATGTACTATATATTTAAATCGCATGAATATTCTAAATGTTCTGAACACTAGATTAGTCTAGTGTTGATTCTTGCAAATTTATTAGATTAGTCTAGTGTTCCGATTATTTTGAATATTCATGCGATTATAAAAAAAAAATTCACAAATCTTTTATAATCGCATGAATATTCAAAATAATCGGAACACTAGACTAATCTAATAAATTTGCAAGAATCAACACTAGACTAATCTAGTGTTCAGAACATTTAGAATATTCATGCGATTTAAATATATAGTACATATAATATGTAATATGTTTTGTGGGCAGATCACTACAAGAAAGACAAAAAATTGATCCGGCCACAAAATACAAAAGTAACTCGACATGAGTCACAATGACTTGGAGCTTTTAATAAGATTCTACTGATTTATTGAGTTGTATCGATTAGAAATTTTTAATCAAAGACTTTATCCACAAGAAAAACGTGAAAAACAAATGGAATTGGTTTTTGAAAAACTGGAAAACAATTAGTACGATTGTATGTGAAGATTCACGATTTGTACGTGTTGGGATTCTCCAACGAATATGCTAATTTTAAAGCTCAAGAGTGTGGTACTTTGTTAACGGAGATTTACAAATGAGTGCATATCAACGAATTTCATTACGACGCTCAATACACAAATAAGGGGGGAATTAATTTTTCGGCTAGCGGTCTAAGGGCTGCCGTAAAAAGTCTGAGACATTGCCGCTCAATCAAGAATGATACTAAAAGTGTGTATCAAGCTATTCTTTTCTTTACATCCGAATTTGCGCATTTTTTCCATATTAGTTTCGTTGGCGATATACTTAATGAGAAAAAAAAAGCCAACAATGATTCGGGATCATGATTGGGTTTTTGTGATTGGAAGTTGGGAGACGATGTCCAAATACGAGAACAGAGTTTTGTAAACAAAGAAACATATAGTATAATTCTACAGGCAAATAAATCTCTTATGCAGAAGCAAAAAGATGTCTAACCATTGTCTGCCTTTTTGAAGGTTACAATTATTTTTATTTACATAATAGTTAAGTACGTAGCTCGTTTATCGAAGTATTTCTAATTGCATTGTTGATTTGTTGTTAAATTTTTTAGATGGTGATCAAGAGAAGGATATGAAGAGAAAGAATGGATGGAAGGTTTTATAATTGATCGTACCAAATCCGAATAGCGAATAAGATACGAGTGCAAATATCAATCACGTTAACGGTGAGCGGTTTAAGTCTTTGAAAGCTCTCCGAATCAACAATGATTACCGGATCCAAAGTCAAGCTGCGAATCCAGTAAGGGTCAAACTCGGTCAAACACTTAGAGAGAAAAAATTCTTCTGTAGAAAGAGAAAGTTCTACTCTGACAAAGTGATTTCAACTGCCAATCAATGTAATCCAAGTGGCCTATTTATAGGTAAAAAAAGGTGAAAGGTTCTCTGACGCGTCATGTTCTGATTGGTGGGTCAACCCGTATTTTTCGGTATATAGATTTCATCTTTATTTGATGTCCGTTACTTCTGTTATCCGCAATCCGTTGATGTATTTATACTTTGTTAATTTTTATGCTTTTATTCACGTTTATGGTGTTCGGTTCTTTATTGAAGATGTGTTTTCTATACGCTAACCGGATAGCGTATCATTAATAATCATATCTTCTAATTCAATTCATACATCTTCGTCTTAGTTTTTACATGTTTAGTTTTTACATGTTTGGATTTCTAATTTGTTCCAACTCTTTTGTGTTGAAATAGGGTACAAAAGGCCAGATGAAGGTAGATTTAAACAACAAATAGAAAACTTTGAAGCTCGGAAAAGAGAAATAAGAGAAAAGACGTTCAACTAGCAGCCCACCGGGCCAGTCTCAATACGTTATGATAATTATCGTTTCGATTTGTGTTTTACATGGATCCTAGTTATATGGTTATATCGTTTTAATTTGTTTTATATGACTAATGGTTAATGATACAATACATGTTTTTCTAAGTTGCTCCATATAAAGTTAACAAGTACCACAGGCATCCCAATGATTGACCTATATTGATGTTTAGACAAGTTGAAGGTGCCGAGCAACTTGATTAAGAGAGAATTTTGGTGCATAAATCGGCGTCTTGAAGACCTGTAATTGCTTGAAATTGAGCTATTTTATCACTTGTTGTGCCACTCATATCTGTATGCATTTTAGATATTTTTAACTCAGTTCTATCAAAGATTGATTGATTGATAGAGAAATGGTGGAATTACGGTTTGAAAAGTGAAGTCAAAGAAAGGGGATTTTACTACAGAAACTTCTTAAACCTAATGACAGCAGAATCTATCTACCGTATTAATCATTTAACAAAGAGTTTTTTGCTTCTGTTGGTCCTTGTATTATACCTCATATAGCTAAAGCGTCCCTCGGGGTTTTTCTTCTTTAGAATCCTTTGTAAAAAGAATACACAAATATAGTTTAGAGTGATTTGTTGAGTTGAAACAATATATAAGAACATCCAATGAATAAACTTATTCTATTAGTAAAAATTATGTCTGTGCAAATATATTAAATGATGATTATAATATAAAGTACAGTAGCATATGAGAGCATCAGGCAATTTTTACTAACCTCTGATAATTAACCTCGACACCCTTCAGCAAAAAGATTTACACAACTTGAAAACAAGTGTAGCATATGTTTCATATCGTTCCTTAATTAATATAAGATTAATAATTAATAATTAATAATGAGGAAAATAAAATATGGATGGATGGATGGTACCTTTTGATTCCACATAATTATCTTTCTTAGAACCATCCTTGCCAACCCCATGTCGTTAGTTGCGATGCCAATAATATTTTCACTTTCATCGAACAAAACCTGCTCAAATATGAATTATGTAGCTCAGGAAATCGATTTCGAGCAAGTTTCATGAAATAATTCGTACCTACTTTCCGACTCGGATTTCTTCTTTGCCGGTAAAACTCTCCGACTATCCTTACCTGCTTCCCTATCAACGTCGGCGCCTTCAGATCTGGTGAAATTAGAGGTTGTATTTGTTGAATTTGAGTGGACAACATTTGGGGGAAAATGATGTTAATTTAGGGTTAGAAAGGGTGAAAGTAACGTGTGAAGGAAGAGAAATGGATGATTTATAGGCGAACGTTAATATTGACAAGTTGATGAGTGCTTTTCAATAATAATTTATTTATATTTATATTTATATTTATATTTATATTTTATATTGTTTATGATTTTAATTCGGAAGAACTCATTTGTAGTTATAGATGTGTTCATCGGTTTTTGATTTTTTAGTTTATTCGTTCGATTTTTCGGTTTTGAAACTTATAAAATCAAAATTGAAAATCAAACTGAAGCCAAATTTAAATATCAAAACCGAAACCAAAATTGAACAGAAAACCGAATTTGATTTCGGTTTGGTGTTGGTTAAAACCGAAAATACTAAAAATAAAAATCATAACCAGCATAATTACTTAAATATAAATTAGTAATAACAGTTTTGAATTAATTTAATTATATAGGGTATATAACATGTTTATTGTTCAATAAAAATAAAGTAATTCATCAAATATAATATAAATATAAATATTATTAATATAAATATGTTTTAATATTTTATTAATTTGAATTCGGTTTTTAATTTGGTTTTCGGTTAACCGAAATTGAAATTGTTAAAACCGAAAACCAAACCGAAAATCGAATTAAGAATTCGGTTTCGTTTTCGGTTTCGATCGATCCGAAAACCGTTTGAAAATTTGGTTGCGTTTTTTTTGTGGATTCGATTCGATATTCGGTTTATTCGCTTTGAGACCAAATGGTGCACACCCCTAGTTATAGATCTATGGATTTTAGATGTTGAAGATGAACATAAAGAAGAAAACATAAAATAAAAGAGTTGGAAAAGGAAGAGAATCAAAAAAGACGAAGAAAATAGCTAAAAAGACGATTTTACTCACACATGCATTGCACATGTCAAGATTTAACATACTTATTTAATAGAGGTTTGACTGAGGGATGTTGATTACAATTTTTTGAAAAACAAATAATTTTGAAGACAAAAAGAATTCGAGAAATGCTGTTAGCAATATGAGGTATAATACATGAACCAACAGAGCAAAGAAATCTTTAACAAAATTATCAATTTGACATGTGCTACTTTGTTACAGGTCCTCACTTCGATTGATTTACATTTTAATTTAACAAAGTGATGGGGATTGTGAATTCTTTTTCCCTTTCCCTAGGATAAATGACACTGGATTTAGAACCTTTAAACATATAAGGTTCTAATTTATGGGTCCTTAAGACAAAAGAAATTGCGGTTTATCGGCAATCGGGAGATGAAATAGTCCATGGAGGTTTTTGTGGTTTTCAATGATATGATGACACGTTTGGTCGGGGAGAGCACGTCTGGTGATGGATCCGCTAATGTTTTATCATACAAGATTGAGAATTGGTCCGGGAAGAATTGTTGAAATAGACTATTAATGAAAGCTTGAAAAGGGCGGGTCCTCGATGTTGTTTGTGTGGTCCTATTTTTTAGCTTGGTTTTCGTTCCTTGTATTTTCATGTTATTCTCGGTGTTAGTTTGTTTCTAGTTTTTTCGGAATGTTAGGTAGACTCGTTTATTTAGGCGGGAAAACGATCGACAAAAATAACATTCAAGATAATATTGTTCGTGAAGAATATGAACGTTTTTTTTTTTTCATGTTTTGTGAAGTAAAATTTAGCCCGATTTAGAGTTTAGGGTTTAGGGTTTAGGGTTTGGTGTAAACCCAAAACACCAAACCCTAAACCCTAAACCCTAAACCCTAAACTCTAAACCGTTCGTGTTAAAAACTCAATCCAAATCCTAAATCTAAACCCTAAATCTAAACCCTAAACCCTAAATTTCTAAACCCTAATATCTAAACCCTATAAACCCTAATATCTAAACCCTAATATCTAAACCCCAATGGCTAAAACCTCAACATACGCTCGAAAAACACGATAATTGTTATATATTACTTCTTCGAGCGTTTTCCCGCCAAAATAAAAATATTTATCACAAAGTGTCTCTACTAAATGTTCATATTTTCATCCCATCTAAAATATTCGTGAACAAAGTTTTTTCAAAAAACGAAAAAAAAAAGTTTTTGCTTCCGCCCGATTGGTTACTTCCCTCTTGATCCTACCACTATATATATATATATATATATATATATATATATATATATATATATATATATATATATATATATATATATACACATTCTTAAACAGTTAACACACATATTTAATAGCATGGGAGAAAGACAAGAGAGTTTGAAATACCTGAGTTACATCGGGCCCTTCTCTGGTTCTGGGCCCAAAGACAAAGACTTTTGCTCCTGCAGTTTGATTAATGCAGCTTCTATTTCAGCAGCTGCTTCTTCTTCATTTTGCTTACTTTAAATGATTGGCCCAGCAGCCCTCTATTTTACATCAAATAGGACTGAAAGTAAAGCGCTCGAGCAATCAAAACTGATGTTCTTGCAAATGAAATTACAACAATAGAAGTAAAGAGGGGATCCCTTATCATTTAATAAGCTCATCAGGTTAGTGATGTTCATAACAGATTGTAAACAAGATGTGTTGAGCTAAAACAAAAAATACCACAAAAATAGAATGTATAACTAACTTCCTTAGTTTTAGGAAGAAAATTTGGAAAATAAGGATAGGAATCCACCACTTTAATATATGACTTAGAAAATGAAGATTTAGAGTAAATAAAGTTGAACTCCATAAATTCATATTCATCAAATCTGCCATTCTACATTGCCAGCAGCCTCTTTTTATAGAGAAGTCAAGTTCTAGACCCTTCTACTCCATAGATTTTATAAAAAAATAAAAAAACTAGAAACTACAAGAGGTTGTAGGAAATGTTAAGAGGAGGTTACATGGTACAACCAATAGTACATCATATAGGAATCAAATCAGTTGGGACATGGGACCACTTTTGTTACATTCTTATCTCATCCTGATTTGTCCCCATCTTTCTTCATACTTAATTGGCTAGATTATATGTTCCATTTCCAACAAAAATAACTTAATTAGAACTACTACCAATTAACGGACTCTTTCCCAAATTAACTATGGGGACTCCACCATTTCCAACCCGAGCTATAGACAAGTATGATAAAAAAAAAAAAAAAACCAAAACACAAGCAAAATACCTTTATAAGAGAAACTAGACGTATTCGAGCCCAATACTAATACACTCTTCATGAAATGAGAGACAAACAAAGACATCTAATGATAAAAGAGATCATTAGTTGAACCATGTGAAATAACGAACATCGAGTGCCAATCCGATGAAGATGTTACATATTATTATGTGTAACTTGTGCTTTGACTGAACTTGTGCTTTGTCAGAAGGTTTAATTAGGTGGCTACATATAAAATGTTGATTAAACAAAAACCCTGCAAACTACAAGTCTAAAATCATACAAAGGAATGAACATACTACCTTCCTGAACAATTAGTCACCACTAAACTCAATTGTTGTCCAAACAAATCTACATGCCAATCCGATGAAGATGTTACATATTATTATGTGTTACATATTACAAACAAGCCTTTTAACGCAAACTAGTTTGAGCAGGCTATAAATTAGGGGTGGCATGAAAACAGATTCATGGTTATCGATGGTAATTCCGAATTGGATTGAAAAGAGATACTGACTGTCCATGTATATTACAGTTTCCCTAAAAACTAATACGTCAATCATGCTTATCATAATTCTGATAATGATTAAAACTTTTTAAACGGTTTAGGAGGTTTTATGCATCAGAGAAAGCTTCGGCAACGTATGAGTTATGCACTGTTCCGTCTAGAATATGTTATTACCTAACATATATGCATTAAGCAGATAAACAAGGCACCAATTGTTTAAGTTACCTTAGTCAACTTACAAACGGAAATGCCAATTTACATAACCAAATGTAACAGCTAACAGGATATAAAGTGCATATATATAACGAACACTGGGTTGGGATATATGTAGTCACAAGTCTAGAGAGAGATAAATTGTTATATACCTGCTGAAGCAAAGCAATCCTCTGATTAGTAACTGCCATAACAACTGCACAAAAAGGAAACCTAGAAGCTTTCAAACTATTACTCATCTTAAACCTTCACTAGTCCAAATACTCCCACCTTAAGCAACAAAATTCTCATTCACAAACTCGGATAAAACCTCAGAACACAAACTCTCTTCACAAAACCCCGGTGTATCTTGATGATCTGGCGAATGCAGGTACACAAACAACTTAAACTCACTTCCAATACGAAATCCATAGCTTACGTCACTGCATTCGACACCGAAACTAATGACGCGGATGATGATCTGTCGGAGAGTGAAACCGATCATACTAAACGAATACGATAACACACCGCCAACGAGCCATAAACCGAGTCCTGCAGCACCGGCAACTAACCCTAGGCTAGCCGAAGCGATTGAAAATGGTAACGTGATGAGCTTCCATGCTAAACCTGGTGGACCGGCACCGTCGGTAGCTATTAAGCCTGATTGCGTTTCGAATTGTTCGACGGTTGTGCCGGTGACTGTTTCGGAGTGATCGGAATGTGAAGTTGAGGACCTGTAATTGCTTGAAATTGAGCTACTTTATCACCGTATGTATTTCGGTACATATCTGTATGTATGTTGGATACTTTAACTCAATTTAGCAAAGACTGACTGATTGATTGATAGAGAAATGGTGGACTTGGGGTTTGAGAAGTGCAGTAAAAGAAGGGGGATTTTACTACAGAAACTTCTGAACATACGCGTATACCAATACCAATACCAATACCAAATCTATATTATATTAATCTTTTAACAAAATTATCAATTTGACACATGCTACTTTGTTAGAGGTCCTCACTCCAATTTATCTACATTTTAATTAATTTAATTCAACAAAGTGAAGGGGGATTGTGAATTTTTTTTCCCTTGAACAAATGACACTGGATTTAGAACCTAGGCTTTGATTTATTGGTCATCAAGAGGGAAGAAATGGTGGCTTATCGGCAATCGAGAGAGAAAATATGTTCGTGAAAACTTTCGCGACTTTTGATAATACTATGACACGTTTATCCGGGAGAGCGGGTCGGGTGATTGATACGCTAATGTGTTATCTTACAAGATTGAGAATCGGTCCGGGAAGAATTTTTTGAAAGAGACTGTTAATGAAAAATTGAAAAGGACGAGTCTTCGAGGTTGATTGTTTTGGTCCTTCTTTCTTCGCTTGATTTCGTTCCTTGGATTTTCATGTTATTCTCGGTGTTTGTTTGTTTAGTTTTTTTGTAGCTTTTCGGGATGCTAGAGATGCTCGTTTATAGCTTGTTTTTGTTTAGATGTTTGATATCTAGACAGTGGCGGAACTTGAACCCAAATACAGATGGGGCGGGTGCAAAAACTTTAATAAATTTTTTCATTGACAGCTAGACAAACATTAATAAAAACCTTACATTTTTAGTAAAAAGAGATTTTTTTTTTTAGTGTAATTTTATTTTGAAATTCGGATGGGGTGGATGTTTGCATTGTCTACACAATGCTACGCCTTGTATTTAGGTGCGGGCTTCCTCGTTTTTTCCCCATATCCTCTTGTATTTCCTTTTAGGACGTTTTCCTTTGAAAAAAGATCTCTCTATATGAGTATCCGGTTTTTCAACAACAACAAAAAACATGTAAGGTTTTTTTATTCAGGTTATAGGGAGATATATTATATACTTTCACTCGAATTAAACGATAGATGATGATAGCACGGAATTTTTTACTTTTACTCACATATATGCGATATGAATCATACGATAACTAAGGATAGTAAGTATACACAATCTAATCGAGTATACCATAACATTTCACTTTTCGTGAACACGTCAAGTTGCTATTACAAAAATAGAATTAGAATCTACATCGGTATCCCCATTCTCAACTCTACTTCCTTTTCTTAAAAAAAAAAGAAAAAAAAACCCAAAAAATAAAAATAATAATATTAAAGCACACATAAATCTGATCAAGATGATATTTTTCGGATGAATCTTTTATAGATTCACATGGGTTTGTGATTATTTTCGTAGTTTGACCTTCTTCAGATGATTATGAATATGACCTCTTATTTTGCATGTAACTTGTTCGACGAATTGCCTGAACCACTGGTAAGCTGCTAGTATTTACTTTAATCAATCAAATCTTTCAAATGTTTCCCTTCCCAAGCTCTCCTCTCACTCCAACCGGTCAGGCACAGACTCGCTGGATTCCCACTTTTAAACCTAAATTCCGAAATCAACAAGGCACCCATTTTTTAACTCCGTCAACAATGCTCCCAATCCCTACCTCCCCTTTCACCCCCAATCCCCCACCGCCACCAAAGAACACCGACGGTCACCACCACAAACCGCCACCTCCACCCTTCACCTCCAACAACGACAGCCATCTCCCACCACCGCCACCTATACCCGCCGTCAACAATCACAATAACCCTCCAACAACCTCCCCTTTCACCCCCAATCCCCCACCGCCACCAAAGAACACCGACGGTCACCACCACAAACCGCCACCTCCACCCTTCACCTCCAACAACGACAGCCATCTCCCACCACCGCCACCAATACCCGCGGTCAACAATCACAATAACCCTCCAACAACTACTGCAGCTGAAGAAGGTGTATGGGTCGAGGTCACCCGAAAAAGACGATCTACATCCATCTCAAAACACAAGAGCAACTCTAACCATCCCTTCTTGCACGATCCCAACATCATACCTAATACCTCCATCTCCCAGGCGAAGGATCTGATCAAAAAATATGGATCTGGCCATCAAACCTATCAATCGCCGATTAAGATTAATACCCCAAAATCACATCAACACAACTCAAACCTACCATCGAACCTCACCTCTTTTATGTTTCACAATTTTCCAGAACACCTAAACATCGCTGGACTTTGGAATATCTTCAGACCATTCGGTATCGTTAAGGAAGTTTTTGTTCCCTTCAAAAAGCTTAAAAGTGGCCAACGATTTGGGTTTGTTCGATTCGAAGATGTCAATGACAAAGAATTCATGGCAAGAAAACTAAACACCATTATTATCGATGGAAATCACTTCAAAGTTTTTATTGCCAAAGAGAGAAACTCAAAGCAGCAAACTCAAAACCCACTGCCGACTAAACCTAGACCCTTCAAAAAGATCTTCATGAACAACTCTTACGTGGATGAGAGGCTCTTCAAAGAAGTAATTATCGACAACCCAACTATCCATCAACAAGGGCAGGAAATAAAATCAAAAACAAAAAGAGTAACTCAAGCAAAGGATTGCGAAACCAACGTCAAATATCTTGAAAACGCCATCGGTGGTGTGGTCAAGAAGATTGAAACACTTGAATGCATTGAAGAAGTCTGCATTGCAGCGGGTTTACACGACTGTAACATTAAGTATTTAGGTGGAGTCTCTGTGTTACTAATCTTAAACAACAAGGCAGTGGTTACCAATATTTTGGAGAATGAAAATCATCCCATTCGTGATTGGTTGGATTCCCTTAAACCTTGGAATATCCAGGATAGCCCCCCGGGTCGACTCACCTGGGTCACGATCACAGGCGTCCCAACGATATGCTGGAATGAAAACACTTTCAAATCAATTGCTTTATGGTGGGGAGAACCCCTCGACACACAAAACTGCAACCTTTTAGAAGCTAAGAATCTTGTTAAAGGTAAAGTCCTCATCAAAATTTGGGATCCAATGATTGTTAGTGGGTATGTCAGACTTTTGGTAGGCACTCAACTCGTCTATGTCCATGTTATCGAAGATACTAACGACATTGTGGAAATTGTCTCGGATTCGGATTCATACACGTCGGATGATACTTCCAACTCTAGTGAAAGTGATGGTTACACGTCTAGTAACGATGATGGGATAAAATCGGTGAATGATTCCTTTCCGCCCCTAAATCCAGATTCCGATAACGTCAACATTGAAGGTCATGGTTCTTTTTCTGATTGCAACAGTCATACTCCGGCACCGGTCGAAACAAAGCACAATAAAGGTGGAACAAACGGTTTGTCTTCCGAATCAAAACGCCTCGAAACTAACAAGATTTTTTCACAGAGCAATAAATCCCCTCATGTTCCCGATACCTTCATTAATGTCGAGAATAACGGTAACCAAAATACCCCTGACCCTTCAACTATTTTTAACACGGTGACGAGCCCAATCAATACCTCCAGGCCCATTACTCCCCCTAAACCCAATTCACCTCATCAACCCTCTAGCCCAATTCCTGAGCCCATTATTACACCAAAGTCTACCCAACCCATTATTAATATCCCGGATCAACCCGCAGCTAATCCCAGTAATGATATTCACAATCCCATTTCAACTGCCGAACCTATCCCCGATCCAAACTCAGTTAACCCAACAATCCCTAATCCCAACCCCGAGCATAACTTAAACACTGACACTGTTTTGGAAACCAACGCTGCATCAAACCAATCACCAATTATTGACCTTGATCTCCAAAAGCTCTCAGATGCTTTCAACTCTATCAAGAAACTCCCTACCAACAATCGAAAGAAATTGAAAGATAAAAACACATCATCGAAACACATCAATGAAGCTTCTTCCAATGGTCTCTCTCGTTCCAGGAAAGGTAACTCTTCGGGATCCATCGGCAGCCTCAACCATAAAGAGCTCGGAAAAGAGATCGGCATTCGTTGGAAAGCGGATCAACATTGTTGATCTACCTCCAACCCTCGGTAAGTCATTGTTTTCATAATGAATATCTTATCTCTTAACATTCGTGGTATTGGACAGGATGATCGAAAGGATTGGATTCAAAAACTCTGTAGACAAGAAAAACCACAGGTGCTAGCACTCCAGGAAACCAAGTGTGGTGAGATCGAAGACAAAGTAATAGAGAATTTTTGGGGTTCTGAAAACTTCAAGTACATACAAAAACATGCAGTAGGTTTCTCGGGTGGGATGTTGTTAGTCTGGAACACTGATGTTTTTAATGTCAATCAAGCGATCGAAGGCGAATTCTTTTTAACTATCAAAGGACATTGGAAAGGTATCGATGAAGAAATAGCTTTTGTCAATGTCTACGGACCACATAACACCGCCAAGAAGAAACTAATGTGGGAAAGTTTAGAAAATCTTCTCAACTTTAAAGACATGCCTTGGTTACTTTGCGGGGATTTTAACGAGGTTAGAGGTTTAGACGAAAGATTAAATTGCGACTTCAACAAACCCTGGTCGGATATGTTCAACGATTTCATCAATAAGTGCTGTTTAATTGAAATACCTCTTGGCGGCCAAAAGTTCACGAGAATCAGCGGAGACGGTTTAAAATTCAGTAAGTTAGATCGTTTCCTTGTCTCCAGCAAGTTTCATAATATCTGGCCAACTCTTTTCGCAAACACCTTGGATAGATTCACCTCCGACCATTGCCCAATAATTCTCCGAGACCGAATCATCGACTTTGGCCCAAAGCCAATTAGAGTATTCAACGCTTGGCTCGATGATAAGGGTTCGGTGGAAGTCATTTCAAATGCATGGAATTTACATGTCGGTGGTAACCGTGGTGATTGCATACTTCGAAATAAGCTAAAAAACGTGAAAAAAGCACTCAACGATTGGAGCAAAACAAACTTTGGTAAACTCGATATCGAGATCCAAGAACTAGCAGATTCGGTTAGCGAGTGGGAAAAGAATGCTCAGATCAGAATTTTATCTCAAACCGAGAGGGATACGTGGTTGAACGAACGTAAAGCATGGATTGAAAAAGAGAAAATCAAATGTAAAATGCTTAAACAAAAAGCCCGCATCAAATGGTCCCTTGAGGGAGACGAAAACTCAAAGTTCTTCCACAATTACGTCAAAAGGAGAAACACGAAAAATAATATTTTCGGCATTTCAATTAATGGTTGTTGGTCGGAGGAACCAAACGCAATTAAAGATGAAATCTTCAACCATTACTCGAACATCTTCAAAGCTAATAATGATTCTTCATGCTCATTCAACCTTCAATCAAAGATCTTAAACGACAATGATAATGAGATGCTCGAAAACCCCTTTAGTGAATCCGAGATTTGGGAGGCAATTCGTTGTTGTAGTAGCTCTAAAGCACCCGGTCCGGACGGTTTCAATTTGAAATTCTACAAAAAATATTGGTGGTTAGTGAAGAATGATGTAGTTAACGCTTTCAACTGGTTTTGGTCAAATATGGAATTCTCCAAGGGGTGTAATGCTTCCTTTACCACACTCATCCCCAAAAAACATAACCCGCTAACCCCCAGTGACTTTCGCCCCATTAGCCTTATCGGGTCTTACTATAAAATTGTGGCAAAAGTTCTTTCAAAGAGACTCGAAAAGGTTATCCATAAACTCGTAGGTTCCGAACAAAGTGGATTCTTGAAAGGAAGATTTATTCTCGATGGGGTTCTCATCGCAAACGAAACTATCGATGAACTCAAACGACAAAAAAGAAAAGGTTTCATTTTCAAGGTAGATTTCGAAAAGGCTTTTGATTGCCTAAAATGGGACTTCTTGATGGAAACCATGGAGAATATCGGGTTCGGTAATAGATGGAAAAAATGGATCTTCGCATGCCTTAGCTCCGCCTCAATATCCATTCTCGTTAACGGATCCCCAACCCGTGAATTCACCCCGGAACGAGGTGTTAGGCAAGGTGACCCACTCTCCCCCTTTTTATTCATAATTGCGGCGGAAGGTTTAAACCTCCTTGTAAAGCGTGCCATGTTGTCGGGGCATTTCAAAGGGATAGAAGTCGGTAAAAAAAAAGTCATAATTTCGCACTTACAATACGCCGACGATACCATCTTTTTTGGTGAGTGGTCCCGTCACAACATATTGAACACCATGAAAATTCTCAAGTGCTTTGAAGATCTCTCGGGTCTAAAAGTTAACTTCCATAAAAGCAATCTATTCGGTGTTGGTGTTTCGAATGGGGACTTGGAAAGTATAGCTCTAAGAATCGGATGTAAAGCGGGTGATTTTCCTTTTACCTACTTAGGTTTACCCATAGGAGTTAAGATGAACAAACCCACTCATTGGCTTCCGGTGGTGGACAAATTCAAAAAACGACTCGCGGAGTGGAAATCAAAAACTTTATCTTTCGGAGGTCGGCTCACATTGGTAAAATCCGTTCTCTCTAGTCTTCCACTTTATTACTTTTCACTCTTCAAAGCCCCGTCCTCTATCTTAAAACAACTTGAATCGCTTCGTTGTAATTTTTTCTGGGGCGGGTCCGGGTCGGGTAAGAAAATATGTTGGGTTAAATGGGATGACACTTTACTACCTTACGACTCGGGAGGTTTAGACATTGGATCGCTTTCCGCCAAAAACCTAGCCTTGCTAGGAAAATGGTGGTGGCGGTTCAAATCGGAACCTTGCTCACTTTGGACTAAAGTGATTTCTAGTATTTACGGTAGGGACGGTGGGCTTGTCACTAACGACTTTTGCAGGTTTAAGAAACTCGGTGCCACTTGGTTTAACATCATCAATATCACTAAGGATTTCGAGAAAGCTGGATGGGATTTTTCGCATATTTTTTGCAGGTTTCTAAAAGATGGAAAACGCACAGCTTTTTGGCACGACCGTTGGCTTGGGAGCTTCATTCTGAAAGAAAAATACCCCCGATTATTTGCACTTGATACTGATAAAAGTTGCACCGTCTTCGATCGGGTGGACTTAGCTGGGTCATCCTTTTCATTCAATGGCAGTTGGCTCCATTCTCCAAGGGGCAGAAGCGCTAGCGATATGGAGGAGCTATCAAGTTTGATCGAGAACTTTACTCCACTTCAGAATACTAATAACGTTACCGAAGACTCGTGGCTTTGCACCCTAACAGATTCGGATAACTCTTTCACCAAACAAGTTTCGGCAAACTTAGACATGCTTCGTCTCCAACCTTCAACTGTAAAACCACCTACAAAACGCAACAGATCTGTCCCATTAAAAGTTGAACTTTTCGTTTGGCGAGCAAAACTTCATCGACTTCCAGTTAAACTCGAACTTGACAAACGTGGTTTAGACCTCGGTTCGGTTCTTTGCAATATCTGCCAAGACTCGTCCGAGACAACCGAACATATTCTTGCCACATGCCCCCAGGTTAAAGCTATATGGTTGGATTTTTACAAATGGTGGAATTTTTCTCCCCCGGCAGAACTAAACGTCGCGGATTTATGTTCAAGTAGCTGCAGCTCCAGTCTCTCATCGATAGGTTCAAAAATATGGGAAGCCACCAAGTGGGTCTGCGGTTATTCTATTTGGAGATATCGCAACCTAAAAATCTTTCAAAACCAAATCTGGGACATACATTCAATTCTAGCGGATATCCAACTTTCATCCTTTAAATGGATTTCGGGTCGAATAAAGAAAGCTCAAATTCAATGGTCACAATGGCTCATTAACCCGAGCTCGTATTGCGTTGTTACATCAAGAGTGGGCATTGGCTAATACCCCACAGCATCCCCTATGCTTCTCGTGGCTAACCTTCTATAAGGCAAGATCTTCAGGGGTTAAACGGGCCTTGGAGTTTATGCTTTGTCGCTGCTCGATCAGCACTGTGTACTACTTCGTGTCCCTACTCGATTCGTTGAGTCCCCTCTCCTGGGGGTTTTACTTATAGTCGGTTTTTTATTCCATTTGTCTAGTAGTTATAATCGTTGGATGTTTGTTACTTTTCGGGGATGTATAATGTACATATATTTATATATTAATAAAATTATTTTGCCTTTCAAAAAAAAAAAAAAAAAAGAATTAGAATCTACAAAGATATAAGTTTTATTTTTCGGGTTAGGGGAGGAGATGTTACTTCTACTCAGGTGTATGCGATATCAAACTAGACGATAGATAGCTAGGGTAGTATGGGATTTTTATAGTTTTACTCAGTATAAGCGATATTGAATCAAATGATTAACTAAGAGACTAGATAAACGCAATCTAATCGAGTATGATGTACCTTAACATTTTACCTTTTTTAACCACTTCAAGTTGTTGCTATTACAGAAATAGAATATATGGGCCAAGGAATTAGGTCAAGCAGATCAGCAGAAATGTTCATTGACTCAATTCACAATATGATGTCTTTAATTAGAAATTTAACAACAAAACTAATACTACATGCGTGGTGTATGAGCGGGGTGAGATGTCAACAATCCTTCGTTGTTTCTCCACTAAAAGTGATACACTCCAAAAAGTAGAAAAGTCCTCTCTCTCTCTTCGACGGAAGATTGTTTCCGAATTGACCTCCGACCAAGAAGTAGAAAATTTTTTAAAATAAAATAAAATAAAATATAAAAAATAAAACATGAGACGCCATGAAAATGGTAGGATCAAATTTCCATGGGTTTTAAATCCTGCACATTCAATTTAGGCTTTAAGTGACGGTCATGTCACCAATAAATCGACGCTTGTTCTTGACTAAATTTCGTTTTACTTATATTAGACTAACAGATAGATTAGACCGTGGTGTGCACATAACCACAAAACACCAAATGACAAAGTTGTGATATACTTGATAAATCAGTGACTAAATGCTCCCCACATTATTAATAACAAACTAATTCTCTGATTAAAGAAAACGGAGTACAATCTAATGTCACAAGTGTCGAACAACAATTCTTAAAAGCTAGAACCATAAGAATATAAGATACAAACTCTAGGACAAGTATATATTCACCATACCACCTGTAATTTTGACACAAATAAGCGCACTGCGCACTAACATAATGGCTCACATGACCTCTTTGATTGTAAGCTTCCCCTTATTTTCCACCTACTTTTCGTCTCTACAAGCATCCTTTCTATTGCCCGTATAAACCTTCGTCGCATTCTTTTCGGCCATCACCAAATCCGCCAATGATGACCAAGCCTCTGGTGGTTGTTCATGCACCCAACACATCAAAAAATAAATTTCTCTCACAAAACTTTAACTTCCTTTCATTTCCATCTTTTTCATGTTGTGCACCTTTTCCATCTTCACTTCTTTTAACCCCGCTTTCATCATCCTGTACAGATCACAAAGCCCGCAAATCAAAGCATCCTTTCCAAGAGATAATAATCTTACAACATCATCAACAACTCCCAGACCAAATTGTGACCCGCCCATGTGTCGAAGAGCCGGCGAGCAAGTTTGTTTCAAACAGTAAGACAGAGCTTCTGAAACGGTCTCGGGTTGACCACTTTGACCCAAAACACTTGATATGCTTAAAACCACCATGGCTGAACCCATTGGGTCTGATTCCCAATCTCCATTGTATAATCTAAGAGTGAAATAGTAGCTATATAAGATGTCAACTAGATGAACTGCTAAAAGTGGCGACGGGTGCAGTTTCAGGTCATGGTGGTACGTTACATGTTTGGGTTAATGGGTCGGGTTGTTGTTGTGTTATGGGTTGAACAAGGTTCCTTTTGGGTTGAGAGTTACTGTTTTTGCAGCAGGCTTTAACCACCATGGGTCCCATGGTTCAATTAATTTGCTTAGCTCTCCAGAAGCCACGGCTCGTTGAAAATGTTTCTTTTTGTTGGTGGTTAAATCTTCAAGGCTGACTTGAACTCCTATAGAGGTAAATAAGTTAAACGGATTACTCAGATACAAAGGAAAGTATGTTAGTTTGGTAGTGAAAGAAAAATGATCATCAAATGTACCTGACATGATCTTATGAATGGTTTCCTCTGATAAGGCAGCCTGGAAAACAAACATTTCAGTAAGAAAATTTCCATCAAGTAAGAATCTAACCGAAACAATTAAATTAATGACTAACCGTCATTGTCATCATCCTCATCCAAGTTATCAGACTCTTCTTCCTCTGAATGAAAGCGTTTAAGTATATTGAGCATTTTCTGCTTAGTTTCGTCACTAGGTTCACTAGGTTCAATATGCTTCATCTCTCCCATTACATTATCTCTCATAAACGACATCCGTACACCTTAAACTATGCGACTGCAACCATCATCATCATCAAGAATCATAAATTTTACAAACATAAATATAAAGCATTGAAATTTTAACAAAACACGTATTATATAGCATGTATTCGTATATTACCTTGTAACATGGAAGGGAACAATATCGTGTGTTACATCGTGGACATGTATATTGCGGAAACTGTTTCTGGTATCTACACATTTAAAAGGATCATTTAAAACATTGTTGTTTAAATAATATCGTGTGTTGCATCTGACGTCATAATTATTGAAGCTGTCATTATTGATTTGTTAAACTTCCTGCAGAACCGTATCGATGAAGAAGGTTTGTCACTGAAATACCCTAAAACCCTGAAGAATACGATTTTAGGGCCTTTTCAAAATTAAGAATTGATTAAATATATACTTCTATTTAGTTTTTTTTTTTTAAGATGTTTTTGTTATGTGGTCTAAAGGTTTGTATGTTGGATAATGAAGACTGTTTGTTATTACGTCTAAAATATAACTTAAACATGTTTGCGCCATTTAGAAGCATTTTTCTAAGTCCGCGAGGTTGTAGATAGAATAAAACATTATTTTATCTTATGTCTTCAGCAAAACAAACAGTCTGTGAGCGCGTAGCCATAAGACATAATAATACCTACAAGACCTACAGACTGAAAAAAAAAACGACACCTTAGTATACTAATGCGGCATCCAAAGGCGGAACTACATGTAGACCAAAGAGGGTCATGGCCACCCTAAATTTTTGGACAAGTACTAGTATTTTTTGTTGTTATAGTGTAAAAAATGAACTGAACTCAAAAAAATGCAGCAGCTATTTTGAAAAATTCAACCATGGTGCTTTCTCTTTGCCTAAATTAATGTATTGTCCACTACTACTTTCTTCTTGCCCTTATTCCCTCTTTTTGACTTATTGCATTTGTCTTCTTATTAACTTGCTTTTCAATTTCAGTCGATGTATTTTGAGATTGAATTAGTTGTTTTGTTTATTGCAGCAGCAGCAGCAGCAGCAACAACAACAACAATAATAATAATAATAATTGTAGTTTATAACTAAAAGTATAGTTGGTGGCAAGGTAAGTCTAAGGCAAATTAGTAGAGTAACTTTTTATATTCATTTCTTAAATGTAAGTTGATATAAACAAGTTACAATAGTGCTCGGCTCCATTGGAACTTGGATATATATACTTGGTATAAATTTTGTATATCGTAAAGAAATATTCACTATTTTGGCCCTCCCACTCACAAACTTCAAGTTCCGCCCCTGGCGGCATCCCCTTTGTGGTTTGATTTTTTACACTTTTAGTCCTTTACATTCTACCAACTGTAATACTCCATATAATTCTATTTTATCTAATAAATTATTGATTCATTAATTTGAGTCAGAGAACTCACACCAAGTTTGATGTAATCTATTGTGTATACATTAGAGAGTCGATCAAATAGGCATTATGGGGTAACATCGACTTTTATGATTGTGGCGTGAATGAGCATACACTTCACCCCTTGGCATTCATTGGTGATCAAACTTTTGAAATGATGCCTTGGCAAAGACAGTATTTGTGCACTGAACTTCTATTGCATTTATCAAAGAATCAATTTTTTTCACTTTACTAATGACCACTAACTTCACATACATAGATGAAGTATAATATAAGAAAACTCATACTCCGTATAAAAAAGACAAAATTTCATTCATCGTTCCTGAACTTTACATCAAATTTGACTCATCGTTCTTTTTCTTTTTTTTGTGCATCCCTCGTCCCTAATGTATCACAATTCTACATCCCTCGCCCTTATTAGGACGAGGGATGTAGAATTGACAGAAAGAAAAAGGACGAGGAGTAAAAAAAGAGGACGAGGGATGTAGAATTGTGATACATTAGGGACGAGTGGTGCACAAAAAAAAAAAGGACGAGGAGTCAAATTTGATGTAAAGTTCAGGGAAGAGGAATGAAATTTTGTCTATAAAAAAAACTTAAAATCATCTTCAATTCAATTCATTGAAAATTTTATGATTTTTCAATAGATTGCATATGTAAAGTTACATATGTATATGTACGTGTGTGTATGTTCACAATAAATCAATCCAGAAACCTAAAGATCCTTAAAGGTTCCTTTAAGACCACACATAATACGAAGTTTTAACCTCGTATCACGCGTATATGTATGGCAAGACAAACACCCCACAAACGCCTATAATGAAGCATTTGAGTGAAGATGGTACGATGGTGACGTGTCGACTCGGGATTGAGTGGTCAACCTAGCCTTTTGAGGAGCATTTACCAAGTTTGAAAAAAAATTATTTAATTTAGTTACCTTATTTATCTACATATACTAACCAAATTAATCATAAAACACACACACCATCTTCTTATTTTATCCTCTTTTCATGTTCATCCCCTTGGCTAACCCAAACCCTAACCCTAATCCTAACGATAATGATAACGATTTATCGGGTTTAGCAAATTCGTTTACTAATCTTCTCAATTACGACATCCCAAATGCATATGGTTCATCTTCTTCCAACCCGAATACATATGGTGCGGTGCGCAAGGGATCCGAATTCTTCAAGTAGATACCGATTGTTTAAAGACAGTGAAGGACAAAAAGCGATTAAAAAGCTACAAAGTTGGGTTCGTAAGAAGTTTAAGGATATAATCCAAATTTCCTATTCTGACGATGATGGTGAAAACGATGGCAACGACGACAGTGAAGATTATGGGTCTACCTATGTTTGATTTATTGTTATGCACTTTTTAGTTTTATGTAATTTTAATTTTATGCACTTTTTTATTTTTCTGTTTTATTTAAATTTATGTACTCTTTTATTTATATGTTTTATGTACTTTTTATTATATTTTATTTATTAACTCTTATATATATATATATATATATATATATATATATATATATATATATATATATATATATATATATATATATATAATACTATGCTTATTCTATTAAATGACTCTATTAATTGAGTTAACAGTAAGCGTTGATTTATTGGCGACTTGACTGTTGTTTAGAGCCAAAATTGAATTTCATACAGTTTTTAAAACCCCATGAAAATTTGATTATACTATTTTCATGACGTCTCATTTTATTTTATTTTTATTTTTTCCTCCTTATAGACAATATGTTATTTTCAAAAGCAATTTCTCTATCCATTGAACATTGAGAGTGATGACGTTTTTCTACTCCTGAGGTGTTTCACTCTAGCTAAAAAAATGACATCTATACTCTAGGATAGGGGAAAGATTGTCTACATCTTACCCCTCTCATACACCACTTTTGTAGGATTGAGTTTTGTTGTTACTGCTATTGTTGTTATTCTATTAAATAAAAACAATTAAAAAACAAAACAAAAAATCAAAATTAAATGTCACGTCATACTTTTCTAACATCTTACTCATTACAACTCCCTCCTTTTCCTGTCATGACTATGTCAACATTAATACCCAAAAAGTATCCCTCTTCAACTCCACGTCAAAGTCACCATTATTCGTGATATAGGGAAGAAATCAATAACACATTTCAGATATTTATTTGGAGGACTTTCATCTTTATTCAAAATCTTGGTATCAACCAAAGTGTTTTGGATCTATATTAATAAAAATAATCTCCATTTGTATGTCATATCATCTAGAAAATTAATTAGTTTATCACAAAAATTCGACAATTGTTTTAAATTTGCAAACATGTCCAATAATATGCAAATAGTCTGAATTATCTTATGCTAACAAACATGTACACATTCATGTATCGTAATATACACCTTTAAAAATTGGTAGAACAAAATAGCATTTAAAATATACTTAAGAGTCACAACACTAAGCAATTACTTAATTATTTTTCACCAATATTGCATCTTAAACAATAACATCTATAAAATGTTGAAAAAAATAGTGTTGAAAAGTATGTTTTTGTTATAAAATATCAAGATTGTGTTATAAAATATCTAGATTGGATGTTAATTTTATTATTATTATATTTCTTGCATAGTAATATTTTATACTATAAATAGACATGTATGGTAACCATTTAAGGTGCACCATTTCTCTTGAAATATCAATATCAATATTTCTTCTCTCCTTCTTCTCTCTTTTTCTCTCTTTGTTCTTATAACCATTAAAGGTAGTTATAAGCGTACTGAATTATAACACGTTATCAGCACGAAAAGCTTAGTGTAATTAAAAGATATCTCAAACGATCACGAATCACTAATCAAGGTATGAAATTATTAATAATTTTCAGACTCGAATATATCAAATTTTGGACTACTAACATTTATATTTATGTTATTTAAGTTATATATGGTCGGTTATACCACCTGAATTATATTTCTGTAATCTAACTTTTACTAACTTCACTAACATTTATATTTATGTTATTTAAGTTATATATGGTCGGTTATACCACCTGAATTATATTTTCTGTAATCTAACTCTTATTAACTTCACTAACATTTATATTTATGTTAATAAGACCTCATGATTGTACGCAACACGTCATTTGACAACACGGTACTTTATGTACGCAACACGTCATTTGACAACACGGTACCATGGGTCGAGATTAATTCCGATCAATACGAATACGACGGGGTCTTTATATGTTATCTAACATTTATGATTACTTATGCAATTAATCATTATTTATTTCATGCATACTAATGTTTATTCTTAAATTTATAATTTTAAAAGTTAAAATAAAAAAATAGTTTGTATTTTTATTAAAAGTAAATCTTAAAAGTTAAAATAAGAAAAAGTAGTTTGTACTTTTATTAAAAGTAAATCTTAAAAGTTAAAATACAAAAAGTAGTTTGTATTTTTATTAAAAGTAAATCTTAAAAGTTAAAATAAGAAAAAGTAGTTTGTATTTTTATTAAAAGTATATCTTAAAAGTTAAAGTAAGAAAAAAAAGGGGATGGTAAAATGGAATAGTTTTTTGTCAAAAATGAAGTATTGAAAATGAAGTGGTCTCCTTCTATAACTAAAAAAAAATATATATACTTTTATCAAATGAATTTTTTTGTGGCCGACAATTTCAAACACGAGTCCGTGTTTAGTTTATCAAGAATATCTCTTGCTTTGGTGAAAGGTCACGATCACGATATCAGGTGTTGTGAAAGAATTAAAAAATTGGTCAAGTGGCCTTTTAAAAACTAGAAAAAAATTTAAACAAAAAGTTTTTTTTATATATTTATAATTTACGGGTAACGTAAAAAAAAGGAAGTTTTTTTTTAAAAAAAAAACAAAGAAAGTGTTTAAATGAGTTTTACAGAAAGGGGGAAAGCAAAGTAAAAAAAAAAAACTTTTTTCCAAACAAAGGTAAATAAAAGTAGGACTTAATACAAGAAAAAAGTAAACATCTCCTAGACGTGATAAAATCTATCAATGATAAGTATTAAACTTGATGAGCTAAATGTGACAAAAATGTTTCAACATGTCTTATGTTAATTTTCTAAAATAAGTTATTATTATTCCGAGTTTAACACATATACATATGTTAATTAAAAACAACCTTTTTGTTCTTATGTAGTGTTGGGTTGCAATTTTGGTTGTATGCCATAATTCCATCCAGTAGAGTGACAATAGAAAACTTTTGATGATAATCAATAAAAAACTTTTTTCCAAACTTGTCAAATGTTTTGTTAAAAACGTGACCGTTGAAAAAAGGAGGTTGAATAATAAAACTTAAAAAATAAATTATTTTCTTAAGAGTGTGCATCAAAATGGCCCGTTTAATAATGGGGAGTAAAAATATAGTCAAATTGTTTCAACGAACAAGGGTTCAATTGGATGTCTCTTAAAAAAAATCCGCGGGTAAAGGTGATGGATCCAATGGATCCGCATCCACGACCCGCGGGTGCTATCCCTAATTGTGACAAGTACAAATCAACTAAAAGTCTAAAAAATAAATGCTCTTATAGGGACCAAATGTTCACAATAATTGCCTAAGCTAGATATGAAACAAATAGTTCATAAAAAAAAAAGGTCGTTGTGCGTTTTCGGGATGATAGCCGAAATACACTTACAAAAGTAGGTCAGCCGTCAATTCTTTATGGCCATATCAACGTAGATCAATAAAATCATTTATGGTTTTGATAAAAGATTAATTAAAAATTAATTGTTTTTTTTTGTCTTGGATTCTCGGTAACAAAAGCAAAGGTTGTTTTTGGTTGCCACAACAAACAAGACAGAGGTTGTTGACTTTTGTTGTTAAACATGGCACAAGTGAACAATAACAATAGATTATTATTTTTGAAAAGAATAATGATGCGTTAATTTTATTGTATAAAATAAAATTAAAGAAAATGGTTTTCATTGATGACTATGAACAAACGCAAATAAAGTGTTTGTGGTATTTGGTGATTAAAAAAAAAGTGCATCTAAAGCTTCTACTGAAAATAATATGCATCTAAAGCTTCTACTGAAAATTAATGTGCAAGGTACAACGTATAACTATATGGTCAAATTCATTTGAGCCTTCGGAGTCACAAGTATATGATGTATATATATATTACTCAATTAACAAAATAGTAAATCTAAATTAATTCATATGAATAGTAAAACGAAATTAATTAATTTACTATTCACATAAAAAAGCGCATATGATAAAAAGCGCATCGCATATGATAAGCGCATATGATAAAAAGCGAATATGATGAAAAGCACAACGCATATGATGAAAATCGCATATGATTAAAAGCGCATATGGTGAAAAACACAGCGCATATGATTAAAAGCGTATATGGTGAAAAGGATATATGATAAAAAAAAACACATATGGTGATTTATAAAATAAAAAAAAACACATATGGTGATTAATGGAAAGCACATATGGTGATTAATGAAAAGTATATTGTGAAAAAGAATCACAAATGTTTCTTGAAAGAATTCAAGGTAAGATATATGAACCAATTCATCCATCATGTGAACCATTTTGATATTTCATGGTTCTAATAGACGCATCTAGCGGATGGTCTCATATTTGTATGTTATCAAGCCGTAATATGGCATTTGCAAAGTTTCTTGCACAAATTATTAAATTGAGAACACATTATTCTGATTACACCATTAAAAGGATGAGACTTGATAATGCTGGTGAGTTAACATCTCAAGCATTTAATGATCATTATATATCTACAGGGATTGTTGTTGAACATCCAGTTGCTCATGTGCATACACAAAATTGGTTTAGCTGAATCAATAGATAAACGCTTACAGCTAATAACTAGACAATTGATAATGAGTACAAATCTCTCAATATTTATATGTGGACATGTAAATTTACATGCTGCGACATTAAGTCGCATTATACCATGTGGAAGTCGTAAATATTTTCACTTAATACTTGATTTTGGCCAAGAGCCAAATATTTTCTACCTTAAAACATTAGTTGTGCAGTGTATGTTCCAATTGTATCACCACAACACAATAAAATGGTTCTTCAAAGAAAGATGATAATATATTTTGGATATAAAACATCTTCAATCATAAGATATATTGAACCCATGATGGGTGATGTTTTTACAGCACGTTTTGCTGATTGTCATTTTAATAAAACATTGTTCCCTAGATTAGGGGGAGAAATAAAAAATAAAAAATAAAATGATGCTTCATGATGTGAACATCAATTAAGGTATATTGAACTCGCACAAAAGAATGTGAAACGAAAGTTCAAAAATAATGCATATGCAAGAACTTGCAAATTAATTACTTTATGCATTTACAGATATAAAAAAGTGACTAAATCATATATACCAGCGATAAATGCTCCAGCTCGAACTGAAATTCCAAAAGCTGGCAATAATGTCACTGTTGAGTCTTTGCCACGCATCAAACGTGGAAGATCAATTGGTTCCGAAGATAAAAATCCTCGAAAAAGAAAATCAGCTGATAATGAGGTAAGAGAAAGTGTTCAAGAAGAACCACAAATCAATATTCCTTCTGCAGAGGATATTGATAAATGTAAATACTAAAATTGCGATAAATTATGCAATATTATGGAACCGAAATGAAACTAAAATCTCTATGAGATATTTTCATATAATGTTACAATGACATCATGAATA
Organism: Rutidosis leptorrhynchoides; assembly: GCF_046630445.1. Lineage (NCBI taxonomy): Eukaryota > Viridiplantae > Streptophyta > Magnoliopsida > Asterales > Asteraceae > Rutidosis > Rutidosis leptorrhynchoides. The sequence goes on from NC_092333.1 coordinate 85,169,349, forward strand.
AAGATGATGATCTGGAACTAAAATCTGTCATTGAATATACAAAATGGACATGATTGAGCTCAATGGAAAGGAGCAATAAGAGCTGAATTAGAATCGCTCGATAAAAGAAAAGTTTTCGGATCAATCGTTATCACTTTTAAAGATGTGAAACGTATGGGATACAAATGAATTTTTATCCGAAAAGAAATGTGCAAATGAAGTTACAAGGCAAAACTAGACTTGTAACTCAATATTTCCCACAAAGACCAGAAATGAATTAGGAGGAAAAATTATCCTCCTGTAATGGATACAATTACTTATTAGATACTTAATCAACCTGGTAGTTATTTAAATGCATCTCATGAATGTTGTTACTACTTATCTGTATGGATCACTTAATAGTGATATATATGAATATACCTAAAGGGTTAAGGTATCATAAGCATCTAATGTAAAACCCAAGGGAATATATTCCATTAAATCACAAAGATTTCTAAGTGGGTTTATACAAACGGGACGTATGTGGTATAACCGATTAAATGACTACTTGATAAAAAAAAAGGGTATAAATATAAACTTATTTTGCACGTATGTTTTATAAAAACAATGTTCGGATATGAGATCGTAGTTGTTTATGTCAATGTTCTTAACATCATATGAACAAATAAAGAGATCTATGAAATCATTCAACTTCTAAAGAATTATTTTGAAATGAAAGATCTTGAAAAAATCAAGTATTACCTTGGATTGCAAATTGAGCATATGCCTAATGGTTTACTTGTAGATCAAACAACTTATACCGAAAAGATTTTAAAACATTTTTTTTTAAAGACAAACTCATTGTTGTTAGATCACTCAATATTGACACTGATCTATTTCATCCCTGCGAAGATCATGAAAATTTTAACAGATCGAAAGTTCTATATTTTAGTGCAATTGAGGTTCTTATGTATCTTATAGATTATACAAGATCTGACATTTGTTTTGCAGTTAATTTGTTGACAAGGTTCAGCTCAGCCCCTACCAAAAGACATTGGAATGGGATCAAACAAATAGTTTGATACCTTCGGGGAACTACTGATTTATAATTATTTTATTCTAACAACTCGAAACAAGATTTGTTTGGTTATACAGATGCAGATTATTTATCCGATCTACATAAAGCTAAATCTCAAACTGGATATGTATTCCTAAATGGAGGCACCGCAATATCATGACGTTCTCAAAACAAACACTTGTTGCAACATCATCAAATCATGCCGAAGTGATTGCATTACATGAAGCTACTCGGGAATGATTTTAGTTAAGATCAATGATACAAATCATTATTGATTCTTGTGGACTAGAACGCTATAAAAGCGTAACAACTATCTATGAAGATAATACAGCTTACATAATACAAATGAAAGAAGAGTATCAAAAATGACAGAACAAAACATAAATGCTGAAGAGGCGCTAAAGCTATAAACGGTCTTAACGGTCATAAGTTTGATGGAAAAGAATGGTATATTGGTAAGGCTCAGAAAAAGACTGAAAGGGAATAGGAACTGAAACAACAGTTTGAACAAACCATGAAGGAGACTGTAGACAAATCACGAGGGCCAAACTTGTACATAAAAGATTTAGATGATACAGTTTCAGATGAAAACCTCAGATTTTTCTCATATACTCAAGATATCGTAAAAGACAACCAGATTAAAATGAGATACGTTCAATCAACAACTCTGCTGATCTTTATACCAAAGCACTGCTAACTGCTATTTTCAGAACACACGTTCATAATATTGGCATGAGGCATGTTCAGAAGATGTAACAACTCAGGCGTTGCCTACTTGAGGGGGAGTCAACTTTATGCTGCACTCTTTTTCCCTTAGCTAAAGTTTTATCCTAATGAGTTTTCTTTAGCAAGGTTTTTAACGAGGCAGTACTAGTTATTCTCTAATAAAATTGTCATCCAAGGGGGAGTGTTATAAAATATCTAGATTGTGTTATAAAATATCTAGATTGGATGTTAATTTTATTATTATTATATTTCTTGCATAGTAATATTTTATACTATAAATAGACATGTATGGTAACCATTTAAGGTGCACCATTTCTCTTGAAATATCAATATCAATATTTCTTCTCTCCTTCTTCTCTCTTTTTCTCTCTTTGTTCTTATAACCATTAAAGGTAGTTATAAGCCTACTGAATTATAACAGTTTTCATCAATATATGGACACAATTTAATATATGATAGAGTGATATATATTAATGACTAGTTAATGAGTTTTGTAGCCTCTAACGAGGGCTTTACAACGAACTAAAGTGTGTCTAAAACGAATTAATGGTGAATGAGATATCGAGTCTCTAAGTTGCTAGTTTGGTAGTTAACTTGAAAAAATAAGTTAATAAGTGGAGTAGTCCCACATCGAAAGTGGGAACAAACTTATGCCCTTAGTCTCCACTATAAATAAAGCCTTTAGGCTTTGTTGAAATATACACCAAAAACTAGAGCACAAACTCAATTAATTTTTCCTCTCAGCCACAATAAGGTCTCCATCAGTTACCTTTCAGGCAAGTGTTAAGTCCGGCAGTACGCTGCTTCGGACCGGTGTACCCTGAGAACAGACGAAGAATCTGTTTAAGGGAATTGTGTCAAACACAAGCCCGGTTCAACCTCCTATTACGGTTAGATCGTTTTAACTTTTCGTTTATTTTATTTGAGTAATCTGTAAGTGTTTTATTTATTTGTTTCAGTTTCGTATACATATTTCCTACATAAAAAATACGAGAAGAGTTCATACAACATAAACTAAGTACTAGAAACACATTTTGGTTAATCAGATGAATTTATACACAATCCGGCTACAATTCAATCTACTTTTAAAAACTCTAATACGATAAACCATATCTTCTTCAGAATCGACGAAATCCAGTCATCATCACTTACAGTAAGCAAGCATGCAAGTTCCAGTAGCCACTTTGAACCTATCACCAATTTTCTTATAAGTGAAAGCAAAAGTCGCTTCCGACAAAGGGATATCAAACCTAATCATGTAACCTAAATACTCTGCCTTTATGTTGAGAGGAGATTTACTAGTTTCAACCATATTTGTTCTAGCTTCCACTTCATTTGTGTCAATTTGAGTACCGAAAGTATTTGCCCTTCTATTGGTTGGTCCTTGCCAAAGTGGTTGACAACTTCCTTGGTATTAACAAGTAAGAGAATGACCAACAATTCTGGTACTCAAATTGACACAAATAAATTGAAAGGTCGAACAAATATGGTTCAAAATAGTAAAACTCCTCTGAACATAAAGGCGAGTATTCAAGTTACGTGATCATGTTTGATATCTCTTTATTCGAAACGACTTTTGCTTTGTGTATAAGAAAACTAGTGATATGTTAAAATTGGCTACCGGAGCTTACATGCTTACTTATTGTGATGAAGATGATGATTAGATTTCGCTGACTTCTGAAGAGGATATGGCTTATTGCATTAAAGTTTCACAAAAGTAGATGGAACTGTAACTCGATAACGTGTAAATTCATCTGCTTAAACAAAATCTGTTCCTAGTACTTAAATTGATGAGATATGAACTTATCGTGTGTTTATTTAGAGATTACTGTTTATGATTCAGTATTGGCAAAAAACAATCAAATAATCGTTTAGTGTTGTGACTCTCAAGTGTTTTTAACAGCTATTTTCTCTACCAATTTTTAGATGTGTATATTACCATATGTACATGAATGTGTACATTCTTACGTAATTCGTATTCTTTGCATATTATTGGACATGTTATCAAATTTAAATAAGTTGTTTGATTATTGTGATTAATTAATTTTCCGATGATACGAGATACTAATGGAAATAATCTATATAAATAGAGATCCAAAACACTTTGGTTGATACCAAGATTGTGAATAAAGAACAAAAAAAGAAAGTCCTCCAAAAATATGTTATCGATTTCTTCTTTAAAGGAACCTTTAATGATCTTTAGAGTTTGTGGATTGATGTATTGTGAAAATACATATATATAAACAAATGTAATTTATAGAAAATCATATAACTTTCACTAAATTGAATTGAAAATGAATTTTTAGCTTTTTAATGAATTTTCTTTTATTATATTTATCTATCTATATCTAAATGTCCTTTAAGTGGTAATTAGTTGTGAAGCCCAAGCGTCCGTTTTAAATGCAAGTTAAAAAAAGTCTTCATCTATTTTGTAAAAAAGAATTTTCTCAACATCTAACATTGAAGGGTTGTTCTTTCTGTAAAAGTTTCTTTTAACGTTCATTTTTTTTAAACTTAGTTAATCTATTTTGTAAAAAAAAAATGTTTATCGACATCTTTTGATAGTACTAAAGGGTTGTTCCTCTTATGAAAGTTAAGAAAAAAAAAGTTAGTTAATTTTTTGTAAAAAAATATTTTTTTCGAATCTTTTGATATCATTGAAGCGTTGATTCTTTATAAAAGTTGATTCTTTTATCGCTGAAAGAAAAAAAAAACACAAATAGTACTATTTATGACGGGAAAGACAAATTATAATATATTATATTATATTATATTATACCTATATTCTAAAAAGAAATAGACCAAATGAATAGTTCGGGAGGTACTTTCGACTTTTCCTTTTTTTTTCCCTAAATTCATCCACAAACCACCTCACATTTTATCCAAAAAAATCAAATCCACCACAACAGGGGGTAACGTGTCAATTAACCATTCTCATAAAAAATCTTAAACAAACTCCACCCAAATATTCAACGGGCCATATTTTCGCACTCGCAACGAGTTAAATTTTTTCGCCACCATCGTTAAACTCGAAATAATTTTAGAAACACAATGTCACTGGCTATACGCAAAACGGACGTTTTTAAAAAACGCTAAATATTTGGGGTACTTTTCATATACGTTAATTACCCGTTAAATTTTTAAAAGTCGACAACTCAATAGCGAAACGTGAAGATGCATATATATTGTTAATTTTAAATAACATTTAAATCTTTCACGAGTTATACCTTTTAGTTCGACTCGAGTTGCGTTTCAACAATATCATCGTTAGCCACAAAAAATTTTTACAAACTAAACGCAATAAAATACATTAAAAACCGAATACCCGGCGCGAAGGTTGGTTCGAACACTAGTTTTATCTATTAGATAATATGTATAATATGTAAATTAGTAACGCAAAAAAAGTTGGTAAAATGTCAAAATAACCGACGTCCGGACCCTCATATGAAGTGAAAACAGCAAATAAAAAAAAGTGAAAGACTTTTGCAATTATCTCGGCAAAAAAAAAAGAATAAATAAAATATTTAATATGCGTGTTAACTTAGATCTGTTAAAAGGAAATTGTTTTTTGAAGTTTTGCAATTATATTTAAGTAAAATAAGATCTATTAGATTGAATAATAACATATATAAAGTTTTTCACTCCGACCATTAAATATTACAACTACAGATATAATTAAATATACTCCGTAAGAGATCTACAAGTTCTTTACTCTAAATATGATGCATTCCACATCAGATATATTATATAGTAATAGATCTATAATAGATCTATAAAATTTTCACATCGGTAGCTAACAAGTAAAGCAAATCAACATATAAAGCTAACCTCGTCAGTTCAAAGAACAACCGATTGTCGTTTTTAGAGATCAATTGGTTCTAACAAAGAAATACAGTGATCCAGAACATCATCCGATTATAAATTTAAAATTAAAATAAAAAAACGTATTCAATAGTAAAACCCTATTATTCAATGCTTTGAATTAATAAAATGCTTTGAAGCATTAAATTAATCTGATAAAAAATGAAGAAAAAAGTTAAATAGTAAGAGGGTGAGAGGAGGAGAGGATGAAAAGGTGCACTAAAATAAAATGCTAAAGCGATGTATTATTCTTTTCTTTTATATACTAAAACCCTACTAAATAATGACCATTTCTTGGGTTTCGCAGTTCAATTCAACATGGGCTGAAACATTACTCTTAAATCTATCCACCTATCATATATGCGCCTATATGGGCTGAAAGCAATATTCACAACATGAACCTCCAAATAGAAGCCTACTAAAACAAATGAGGCCCGATTTCAGCCTAGCAAAAGCCTGTTATATTATTTTTCCTGAAACAATGTTGCCAATGTAGATAACAAATGGAATTTGAGACGGTCAATCACTCTCTAATTTGGTGTAAATATGCTTTCGAGGTATGGTGCAAAGTATTCGATTGGTGGGGTTGAGGAGGGGTGCCATTCATTAATGTCGGGGATCTCTTTCTTGATTCGGGACAATCGAGCTCTTTTTTAGAGAAATCTATTTGGCAAGCGGTAGTTTGGTCTTCTTCTTACTTAATTTGGAAGAATCGAAATCAAAAAGTTTTTTCAAATAAAAGTTGGAACGTACCAATGGCTATTAACGAAATCCAAGTCAAAAACTTCGAGTGGATCGCGAAGAGATGCAAAAATAAAATAATCGATTGGCGTAATTGGCTTCACAATCCTCAAATGTTCATCTAGTGTGGTATCGTTTTTTTTTTTTTTTTTTTTTTCTTTTTTGGCGTTACCTTCTTGTCAACAATTGAGACAGTATCATTCTTGAGAATAAATGTTGTTTAGATTTTTAGTGTGACAGTAGCCTTAGTGCTGCTTGTAGGAATGAGATGTGAGACGGTAGCCTTGTGAGATGTATCTTGGTAAGCTTATATCTTGTATTTACAATTTTGATAGCAATAAAAATTTCTGCCGTTGCAAAAAAAAGATAACAAATACATGCTTTCATTAAAAGTTTGAAATAATTGTGCCATTGGTCCCTCCATTTTACCCCAAAAAGCTAACAGCGTCCCTCAAGTTTTTTTTAGCTTTCAGCGTCCCTCTATTATCACTTTTAAGCATACCGAGTCCCTCCGTCAATCTCCCGTTAAAAATGTAGGTTAAGTCATGACATGTGCATTGCATGTGAGGGTAAAATTGTCTTTTTAAGTTAGTCATTTGCTAGGCATGTGAGGCTATATATCTGTCTAAAAATAAATTGTTTTTTTTTTTAAGTTTACCTCTTTCTTATTATCTTTGGCAAAGCACTCCAAAATAATTTCATAAAATGTCTACTAAATAATACGAAGTAATGCGTTTTTATATAACTCATTGTTTATGATAAAGTTACCATTTTTTTTTATCTCGAGCGTTATACGGAGTATGAGTTTGACAAGTATCTTCAAAATTAAATTGGGGCTTTGTTGTATTGATCAACCCTCGATTTGTAGCCACCCATTTGGTATCATTTTCTTCTTATCAAAAAATAGATCTGGAACTCCGATTGAACTCCGACGCTAGACATCGCTTCAGTAACGGCCACCACCATCGGAGTTCTGATGCGTTTTCCGGTGAAGATTACATCTACGACTAAGATGTGAAGACCACTTATCATACAGTCCGATTCATCTTCATCTTCATCATACAGTCCCAACAACAATCATGTTTTGGGTTTCGATCTGGGTCATCGATTTGGGTTTCGATCTGGGTCATCGATTTGGGTTTCGATCTGGGTTTCGATCTGGGTTCCGATTCATCTTCATCATATCGAACAACCACCGCCGCACCGCCACCGTCGTCGGTTAATTTTAATTTAAGACAAAAATTAAAATTTTATTGGCTGACATCATTTGAATGTTCGACAATCATTTACGGAAGATGAACACTGACAGTTTTCACAAAATTAGTATTAACTTGTTCGGTTTGTGACTATGGAGAAGATTGAGGTCTATGAAATGATTTAGTCAATATCACGATGAATTGAGCATATATTCAGGTTTCAGATCACTCAATCATGCTTCGTGATGCAACAATTCAGATTCAAAATCATCTCGGATCTCAGATTCGTGAAGTCAACATTCATGAGAAAAAGTCAAACGTATGAATATGATTCTAATTCGATGTGCACATGAAGTTTCAAGTTCAATTGATGCTTCTCGAGTGTTTGTGGATACAAGATTGAACGAAGGAAGGGATTATGTTTTGACTAATTTGGTTTACCATGTGATTGATCTTAGATCTATGTGATATAATATGGGGTACATAAACCCGAGTTCCTAATTATTAGGGTCTGTTTCTTCAAACTAATTGTTTGTTTAATTATTAAAAATAAATGAAAAAGAAAAGAAAAAGACAAATAGATTAAAATAAATGAAAAAGACAAATAAATTAAAAGGACGAAAATACCCATCACGTTTCATGCACGTGATGAGACTTAACGTCTGACTGACGGAGGGACACGTAATCAAAAAAAGTGATAATAGAGGGACGCTGAAAGCAAAAAAAAAAAACGTGAGGGACGCTGTTAGCTTTTTAGGGTAAAATGGAGGGACCAGGCACAATTATTTCTTAAAAGTTTTCACCCCTATGTACAAAAAATGATCCCACCATATATATATATATATTATATCTATAAAAAAATTTGATTGCTTACACGCTTACATTACATTTATGTCCAACTTTACGTGCTAAGACCACTACCAACCATTACGTGTTTTTTTAAAAAGACTGAACTCCACATCAGCGACACGTCAACACTTTTTTAAAAAAGACTAAAAAGACTAAACCCTACCAACCATGAAAAACTTCTCAAAAAAATGGACCCACGATAATTAATTAATAAATACCAATAATAATAAAATAATGATAATAAACAACCATGGCCATAGATGTTGGGAGGATGATTCTCACACACTGTTTTTTGATCCTCACACACCAATTTACTTGAACTCCTTCCTAATAATACGGTAAAAGGGTGTGTGAGGATTAAAAAACAGTGTGTGAGAATCATCCCCTAGATGTTGTCCACTAAAATATTTCAGAAAAACAATCTTGGCCCACTTAGCCCCACAAGACACCGTCCTCTTCCTTCCCTAAAATGACAAAGTGGATTTTATCTTCAAAATGACGTTGAATAACATGTCCCTGCCTACCATGTCTTTCTTAGTTGAAAAATGACGCTCTGAATGACCTTAGCGTTGGCAGTAGTCTAATAATTACCTCGACGCACCACACCACACCACACCACACCACCATCTGCCGTTACCAATTATCGTCACCGACCATACACCAACTTCACCATCAAATCAAAATATACATATACATACACAAGAACTGAACCTTCAACAATCACAGTTCGCAAAATGAAAAATTTATATGTGCAAGCCGTACCGCCAACGGATCTTAACCGGAATACGGAGTGGTTCATGTATCCCGGCGTTTGGACAACTTATATACTGATACTATTCTTCGCTTGGCTCGTTGTCCTCTCCATCACCGGTTGCTCTCCAGGCATGGCTTGGACTACCGTTAATCTCTGTCACGCTCTCGTATGCTCCTTTTTTATTTATTTCATTTCGAATTTTGGATTTATCTTAGGGCTAATTGGATCAGTAGGTTATGGATTATGATCGTGTTGGTGACTAATTGCTTTATTTAAAATGTTATTAATGTGAATTTTGATGTCGTGGCATTTAGGTTAGGGTTTTGGAGTGTGAACAGATCGTTATAATTGAACTCGTTTCCTTGATGTATTTAGGTTCATATTTGATTTATCATTTATCATATAGTGACAAAGACAGATGAGTGAAGTATCTCATCAAGTATTGATGTCTGTAAGATATTTGATTTATATTTATACAATTATAATTAGAGGTTGTTTATGTATTAAGCTGTTATGAGCTAATTCACATGGAGCTGATTGACTATTGATATTAGCTGTGACTCTTATTGTGTGAGAACCATTTTGGCACTATGTAATTGGAAGAGTTGGGTGCTACTGCAAGGTTATAGGGGTGCATATTGATGACAAATTGCTCTCTTCTGTCTATGTCACTTTAGTATATAATAAATTATAAATTAGAAATATGTATTCTTCTTATGTTGCCTACAACAAGACATGCTTCAAAAAATAGATTTATAAGAACCACACACTTGTGTACTCTTGAATTTTGATGAGGTATCTCTTACATCTACCTCATATTTCACAATCATCTATGTCATATTAGCACACACATACATTCCTCAATCATTGACGATCAGTATCTTAATAAGGTCCATAAACTACCAGGGAGATTATAGCCATTTTGTCATTCTCTATTATATTTTTGTTGCGTTCATACAGTCATACTTGATGACTTGGTGTGCAATTTGTCATGTATTTTGGTAAACCTGAGTGTTGATCTTTTTTGTTTTTATCTTCACAACAGGTTACTTATCATTTTTTCCACTGGAAAAAGGGAACACCTTTTGCTGATGATCAGGGTATCTACAACAGGTTGACATGGTGGGAGCAAATTGATAGTGGCAAGCAGCTCACTCGCAACAGGAAGTTTCTTACTGTTGTACCTGTGCTTCTGTAAGCTCTCTAACTTTTCTTAACCCTACTAGCATAGTCATCTTACAATCATCATTTTCTTTTAGTATTGTATGCACAATTTTCATTGAAGGACAGTTATGTTACTTATACATCTCTGTATATTGTAACTGGGCCCTCTCATGTATTACTATCTGCTAGTATAGTTGCCCTAAAGGGACACTGTTCCTTTCAAAAAAGAAGTGTGTCATATTCAATAGATATTTTTATAAAAAAGTGTATACTTGTTTTGTGACCGTCTGTTTACACTGTTAGCTATGTTTTGCAATACATCTGAATTTAGTTGTAAGGTTTGACATAGATAATGTTTATTTATAAGAGAAAAAATTATGTGGTTGGTCCCTGTGGTTTACACTAGATTACACAGTTGGTCTTTGTACTTTTTTTTGACGTGGTTGGGCACTGTGGTTTACAATCCCTGTCAGTAACTGACGTTAACTTTTTTTATTAAATTCAGACAAAATTACCGTCACGTGCTTTGCACATGTCTGAACTTAACAGAGAAAGTTAACGTCAGTTACTGACAGGGACGAACCGCCAAATATTTGAAAACCACAGTAACTAACCACATCAAAAAAGTACAGGGACCAAACGCGTAATCTAGTCTAAACCACAGGGAGAAACCGCGTAATTTTTTGTTTATAAGTTTTCTGTTTTTTCATTGGCTGCTACATTACACACTTCTGGGATATATGTTGATTGGTGTTTATTGGATTTTGAATGCTGAAATTATTTGATGTGATCTCATTTATTGTTATCTTCATGTTTTTAAAGGTACTTGATAGCATCCCATACAACCGACTATCAAAACCCGATGCTATTCATGAATACATTGGCGGTATTTGTGCTGGTAGTTGCTAAGTTTCCTCATATGCACAAGGTTCGGATATTTGGAATCAATGATGAAGAGTGAAATGTCTAGAAAGGATACTTGTTCAGTTCCATCCATGAATATATAATGTGCATTATAAATTTTGACATATGAGGACGACAAGTTAAAGGGTACGGAACTGGTTAAAGCGTATATTTAACTTTTACTTTTTGTCCATTTCTCTTTTTCCCTTGTGTTTTGTGGATGATCCTAAAAATATAAGAGAAGGATTTGGCTACCCTCTGTTGGACAGAAAAAAAAAAAAAAAAGTTATGCCAAAGAGATAAAAAGATGCAATATATATATATATATATATATATATATATATATATATATATATATATATATATATATATATATATAGTGGTAGGATCAAGAGGGAAGTAACCATTCGGGGGGAAGCGGGGGAAGCAAAAACTTTTTTTTTTTCCGTTTTTTGAAAAAACTTTGTTCACGAACATTATAGATGAGATGAAAATATGAACATTTAGTAGAGACAATTTGTGATAAATGTTTTTATTTTGGCGGGAAAATGCTCGAAGAAGTAATATATAACAATTATCGTGTTTTTCGAGCGTATTTTGAGGTTTTAGCTATTGGGGCTTAGATATTAGGGTTTAGATATTAGGGTTTATAGGGTTTAGATATTAGGGTTTAGAAATTTAGGGTTTAGATTTAGGGTTTAGATTTAGGATTTAGATTGAGTTTTTAACACGAACGGTTTAGAGTTTAGAGTTTAGGGTTTAGGGTTTAGGGTTTGGTGTTTTGGGTTTATTCCATAAACCCAAAACACCAAACCCTAAATCCTAAACCCTAAACCCTAAACTCTAAATCGGGCTAAATTTTACTTCACAAAACATGAAAAAAAACGTTCATATTCTTCACGAACAATATTATCTTGAATGTTATTTTTGTCGATCGTTTTCCCGCCTAAATAATAACATTCATCACGAGGTGTCTCTTCTAAATGTTCATATTTTCGTGTGATCTTGAAGCCGGAAAAAAAAAATTCAAAAAAAAACGAAAAAAAAAAATTTGCTTCCCCCCGATTGGTTACTTCCCCATTGATCCTGCCCCTATATATATATATATATATATATATATATATATATATATATATATATATATATATATATATATATATAGTGGTAGGATCAAGAGGGAAGTAACCAATCGGGGGGAAACGAGGAGAAGAAATTTTTTTTTTTTCGTTTTTTGAAAAAACTTTGTTCACGAACATTATAGATTGGGTGAATATATGAACATTTAATAAAGACACTTTGTGATAAATGTTTTTATTTTGGCGGAAAAACGCTCGAAGAAGTAATATATAACAATTATCGTGTTTTTCGAACGTATGTTGAGGTTTTAGATATTAGGGTTTAGATATTAGGGTTTATATGGTTTAGATATTAGGGTTTAGAAATTTAGGGTTTAGGGTTTAGATTTAGGATTTAGATTGAGTTTTTAACACGAACAGTTTAGAGTTTAGGGTTTAGGGTTTAGGGTTTGGTGTTTTGGGTTTATTCCGGGCTAAATATTTACTTCACAAAACATGAAAAAAAACGTTAACATTCTTCACGAACAATATTATCTTGAATGTTATTTTTGTCGATCGTGTTACCGCCAAAATAATAACATTCATCACGAAGTGTCTTTTTTAAATGTTCATATTTTCATCTAATTTATAATGTTCGTGAACAAAGCTTTTTCAAAAAACGAAAAAAAAAATTTGCTTCCCCCGATTGGTTACTTCCCTATTGATCATGCCCCTATATATATATATATATATATATATATATATATATATATATATATATATATATATATATATATATATATATATATATATATCTACACTATACATTATAAGAAAAGCTTAATTGAGATATCTTAAATTTTTTACTTTAATTGCATCCATTGGATCAGCTAAAAGACAACAACTACCCCCATCATCTAACCATTCAATTTAATTATTGATCAATAAGTCATGTTGATCTAATGTAAACACCCTAAATACCCTTCCCCTTACAAACGAATACGGGAGAAAATAATCAAATCAGGGGTCACCCTCATTTCTTCATTCGCGTTATACTTTCCGTCCCTAGAATGCTCTCAAAAATATCCCTAAATTGAAAACCTGAATCAGTCTCACCCTTAAACATGTTTAACAATCGATTAACACAGCCCTCAAACATGTTCAACAATCGATTAATATTGCAACTGTCAATTCGATACTACCTAACGATTATGGTAACCTAGATTACCATTACAATGAATCAGGCCTGCGGACACAAGTAATATCGAACGAATCAAAGTCTTCCTGAAGCAAAGGTTATTGTGGTGTTTTTTTGCTGTTTTTTTTTTCTTCCTAAATCGATTATGGCATGAACGGGAATTTGGGGGTAGTTTCTTATTCTATGATTAAGTCTGCAACTGTCGGATTCTTGATTAGCGTCAACGATCTTGAAATTTGTTATAAACTATGGTTCTTTAAAACAAACGATTTATGCTAATGGTATGTTATTGCAATCTCTTGAAAAAAACTTGTGTTTTCAGTTCATGAATTTTACTGCAATTAAATGGGATTAATCTTCAAATATATCTATATGTCTATGACTGTATAGTGTTAAGCGACTGTTATCTTATTCAGATTTTATTTACGGGTTATGACGATAATTCAACAACGTAACCAGTTCTACAAATTAGACGTCAAATTTGTGTTGATCTTAATCCGAAATAGTAACAAATAGAAATAAAAAAAAAATCACATTATTATTTGAAGGTCAAAATCCATTCTTAAAATATCTATCATTGATCATATGAGCCTAATATCACGTCTAATATGGATGTCAACTTGAAATTGATATGCTAAATTAAGCCACTGTCCGATTATAACGCGATAACAGCTAATTTTTTTATGATAATCCTAAAAAACAGCAATTGTTGACTACGGACTACTAAATAGTAACGATTTATTACCATACTTATTTGATCCTGTCAAATTCAAATTACGTGGAATGGATTTTTGATTAACAACGATATTGCTCCTGTCATTAGTAACAATTTATTACCATACTTATTTGATCCTGTAAAATCAAAATTTCCCGCCTTTTCTACTCTATCAAACCGTGTGATATTTACCTATAAATATGACCATTGGTTCTCATTGAAATACATACCAAAACATTCATTCCCAATTACTCACAAACAAAAACATTCAATGGCTACTGTTGAAAACTTCACACCACTAAACCTCATTACCGACCAGACTAACGATTGGAAGATATGCATTAGAGTTCATATCAATTGGAGGAAGACATACTGGAAGAATCCGAATAATGCATCGTCCTTGGAAATGATACTGGTTGACCAACAGGTAATTTTACAATTGCCATACAATTGTTAATTAGACTTGTGCATATTTAGATGGACTGTATTTATATGTTTCATACTAATACTTATGCTATTAAATTCCAGTAATCCTAATTGTTACTAAATGATACTAACAGGGGTTCAAAATCAGAGCGACTACTGATAAGCAGGCAATGACATTCTTTGGAGACACCTTCAAAGAAGGTGAACATTTTGTGCTGTCCAACTTTCGTGTGGGCAAACACGATGATGATGTTAAGCTCATTCAACATGAGTTTAAGATCCACCTTACACGTACATCAATTGTACGTAAAAGTCCTGCTTTCGTTATTGAACGAGATGTTTTTAGGGTGGTCAGCTATGATGATATTTGCCAAATGTGGAGATCAAAGTCTAATGATATCGTTGGTAAGGTTTCCTTATAATATTAACCTGTTTTGATATGATTATTATGTCTTATGACATATGTTTTCCCGTGTTTAACTACTTACATTTGCATGTATGTACTAGATGTTGTTGGGAAGTTAGTGGAGATGCACCCGATACGTGTTACCCGTAGCAAGGGAGTCGACACTAAATCTCTTGAATTCCAACTTAAAGACAACAGGTTACAATGGGCATTTTTTTTAATTTAATTCCCCAGTAAACTTTTCAAATAGTATTCGTTCATTGTTACATATGTCGTTGATTTATCATATGAAAAACATGTATGTATACTGCATATGTCTGACGATGTATTTATTGAACTAAATAGTGGTCAAAAGATAAGATGTGCACTTTGGAATGGTCATGCTACCCATCTCCACGAGTATGTCTCTGCTTTGGATGATGCTATGAAGGCTAAGGTTGTGGTATTCATACACAACTGCAAAGTTAAGGAATGGGATGGTATGTAATTGAATAATGAGTCCAAAAATTCTTATGAGTTTTAACTTCTAAATTAACAACATATGCAACAGGTGCTCCTCAAGTTAGTAACTTGCTGTGGGGAACTCGAGTATATATCAATGAGGCTGTTGCACCCATTGAACTTTACAACTCAGAGTAAATTTTGACTTAACTCACATTACATTTGATAGGAATTATAAAAATTAATTATACTCGAGTTGGTCAATTATAAACTAACGTTATATATATCCTATCATATGGAATATCTTACCAATTAGATTGGCGGCTAATCAAGACAATGCCAATGTTGGTGATGACAATTCGACTGCTATAAGCATAGGTGTGAATTTGACTACCAATATGGACAAGTTCACTAAACCAACACCGTATGTTCTAGAAGAGGCTAGCCTAATCTCAGAGGTTTGTGTAACTACGCCTATACTCAAACTGGTATACTATAAAAATGTAAGCGACATCTTCTAAATACTACATTACGATAAAACGCAACATTTTGTTGTTTGTCTAGGCATCGACATTTGTGATTCGTGGCACGGTGTTAAGCATTGTTGAAACTGACGGCTGGTATAGCTATAAGTGCTGCATATGTAACAACAAAGTTACCAAAAAGTTTTGTGTTGATACGGAAACTGTTATCTTGGACTGTGTCAAGTGCAACGAAGTGGAAGATGTTTACCCAATGTACACACCTGCTACCTAAGTTTATGTTTACAAACTCAAATATATATGAAGTTACATTAATGATAATGGTTTTTAGCTTCATAATTATTTTGGGAAATTATTCTGACACCGTAATATGTTAACAGGATCCGTCTAACTTTAAGGCTTGGAGATAAGACTGGAAATGTCGACTGTGTTCTCTTTGATTCTCAACTGGCAAACATGTTGAATAAAAGTGTTAACTGGCTAAACACTCGTGCGAAAAATGTAAGAAAACTAAACTGAACTGTTGTTTGTAACTTTATCAAAATTATCATTCGTATAATTGCACACAGTATGATAGCTGATTATTATTATATCAAAGAATCACTGTTAAATATACTAATCAATAAATGTAATGCACTATCATTGTAGTGTGAGGATCCGTCTATTTACCCAGCAGAAATTCAACAGCTCAAGCATAAGAAGTTTGCTTTCATCATTAAGTTAACAACAAAGAATCTTGAATTTCTAAACTCGGGTCTGACTGTCAATGATGTAACTGATGAGCTTGAAGTCCTTAATGCATTGGATGATAAACTTAGGGTGAAGGAAGATGAGTATCTAATGCTTGATTCTACCCCTGTTTCCACAACACCAGTAACTTTAAAGGTAATATTTAGTAAAGATTAAATTTTGAAATTGAGGCATACAATGCATGATAATTCATGAATCAAAACTTTCAATCGATTCAAAAATAACTATTGCTAAATTGGTTAATGATTCACTTCAAAACAGGTACCGAAGGTGGAGCCACTGTCCGATGTTGAAGCAAATAACAGTTCCTGGACACCAAGTACTGTTGATAACAAGAGAAAGAGCGAGTCTCCTATTGAAGATGGCAATTCTGATACTCCAGTTGGTGGTACTGCAAGAGCTATAGAAACGTTGAAGATACCGCGCTTGGAGGAATTCTAGGGAGACCATTTTGGGTTGAGCCGTATTTTTCAATGGGATCTGCATTTTAATTTAAAATTATATTCAATAATTTACGTTCTATTGTTTTTTTGCCATTTGGTTGATGGCACCTCACTTTAAGTGATTTTCAATTGTTTGTATTTTTAATTATGAAATATTCAAACTTCGTTTGGTGATTCTAATAAAATTTATTTGCAGTGATATTATTATGTTCATATGTTCTATTTTATTGTAACCCTAAGATGCATAATACTGTATGATTTACAGTAGTCAATGGTTTTACAATTGGGTACCAGTCAATGATACTTGGTCACAATTTGATTGTGAACTGAATATGCTAAAAATTATGTGACTAACTTACTATTATGACTGCAACACATAGTCTGCATAAATTCAATAAAATAAACTGCTCACTAAAGTTATGATAAAGTTTATGGCAATTTTGGTTTAAAGTTGAATATGGTAATATCATGTAAATTTGGAATATGATTGTACTATGAAAAAAAAGTGGGATATATATAAACAAAAAAATGTAAACCAAATTTCAAAAAGTCATGTAAACTTTATATATATGGGAAATAGGGGACAAAATAAGCTTTATCAGGAAAATTATTTCATTGTAAAGAGCATTCCCCTTAATTTGTGAGGTAATGACAATGTTAAAATTTAAGTGATATCGAGTATACATTAACACAAAATAAGTAATCCCTCTATTAAAAAAAAAATGATGTTGCTTTTAAATACATAGATAAATTTAAGGAGATTTGTTAACTACGGAGTATTTCTGACTTATTAAAAAAAAATGATAACATATTAATTAAATATTCAAATTTTCTAAATCCAAAAATTCAAAATCATTTAGTCAAAATATTCAAAATGATATCCCAAACTCTTCACCGCCCTTCCAAATGAATAACCCTAATCGACCTTTTAATTTACTAAAACTACTAATTTGAAATCTTGGAAATCACTAAACAAATTTCTACAGATAAATAATTGTCAAAACACAATATTCGCTTTTTGCACATATGGTATTATCACAACATAGACGAACAATCCATTGGGATATCGTCTAAAGCCAAACCCCAACTTCAAACTACAATGGAGTATTCCGATATTGAAATAGATCCTGCAATTAGAAAAAGGAAAGTCGAATCAAATCAGAAGCTGCTAAGTGGAGATTCAGAAATAACAACTGTTGAGTCAAGTTCGAACGCCAACAATCCACATACATATGGTTCGTCTATACAAGTATTTTATAATTCGTTATGTTTTATCAACAGGCAACTATATACACATGCTATTTTTGTGTATTTTGCTGAACCATCATCTACACACACTAGAACCTTGACTTACATATCGATCAAACGTATTGATGTTTTTTGTTATAAATACTGGTACTACAAAACCTGTTTGGTAAATTAACATGTTTCTTTTGTTGTTGAACAGGAACATCATTTCAGATCAACCGTCATAGTGAGTCAGCAAAAAAGCAAAGGAACACCAACGTCACCATCAATTCACCGCTCTCTACTATCACTACCAGTTAATTATATTTCGTACTAATTTTCAGAAAACGCTCGGTCCACTATACTGATTGTTAACTCACACTTTTATGACAGGAACACCTCTTTCGAAGAACAATCAACATTGTACCAGCAAACACTCAACGAGCATCATCACTAATCGTTCACCATTAGCTGATATCACTAACGGTTAGTTACTTACATACGTCTTACTCAATTAGACTGTGAAACAAAAGTGTTTACTGTACAATTAACTAATACTAATAACTCCTTTTATGTCATGCAGTTCAACAAACCAATAATACAGCAACTTCAATAGGATCAAATGAACCAAACTCGAAAAAAGGGAAAACTGTTGGGCGCCCGCCAAAATATAATCTTCACAACATTGGAGTTCTTCCTTTCAAGTTAGATTTCGAGTCGCAGGACATTAATATTTCAGGTTATATTAAATATGTATCATACTGTGGCTGATTTTTAAATTAAATACCTCACTTAATTTATGAGAACAACCAACACATCAAGCTTTCAAGAACACATATTTGTTTCATATAAATGCACATCTTTTACCAAAATGTCTATTCGTAGAAAACATTATAAACAAAAAAAACTATCTCATTGGTATTGTTAAATAAATATTAGGTGGCAAGACGGTGTCTGATTCAGGTCTCTGGTCAAAGTTTTCTACCCCAGAAATAAAAATTGGTAGTTCTAATGCCAACAACGAAGAATTACTCGCTGACATCAGTAAGACGCTATGCTACAATACTATAGTTAGTATATTTCATATTACATGATACATTAAGCAAGTTATAAAGGAATCACAAAGTTGAATCTTGGTCAACATCTGGTTTTTTATAAGTTGATCAAATTTTGACCAATTTTAGTACAGGTACATCTAAACAAAAGACTCGAGTTGGCAGACCACTTACATACACATCGACACGACTAGAACATCTTCCAATGAATAACACAATCATGCAATCAACGCTTACAAGTTCAAACTCACCTAGCATCCAAAAAAAAGTCACAAGTAATGATTCACCGTCCAATATTGCATCACCAACTGTTTCAACCGCATCTGCTCAAGGTTAATCACATATACATACCTATAATAACCAAATATTTATACATAACACTACATACTATGTATGCCTCAACTTCATATTGACATCGTGTACAATTTCTTTTCAGGTCATACAGTTAATAAAGCATCCGCAAGGTCTAGAGGCAGACCCAAAAAAAATGATACTTTAAATAACGTACATATAAATAACACCATGGAAGTAGCACCCCCATCTACATCCCAAGGTTATTTTTTCTTTTACACAACTCAACTAAGTAAAACTATATTTTATTTGCTGTTCATATTGTGATTCTATATAATACTTTACTAATATACTTTATAATCATTCATCATTCATACATATCATATTATTGTAGTTTCTCACCAAAGAACAAGATCCAAAAAACAACCAAATAATACATCAGTCCAACAAAATGTATCAAGTTCAAATGCCAACAACGTGCCAGGTATGCATAAATATACCAGCAGATCATTGACAGATAGTACTACGTACACTATATAATAAAAAAAAATAACTTAGACAATCATGAATTACTATATACTACTTCAAACTGTGACAGCTAAACGAAGAGGAAGAAAACCCGGATATACTTTTTCAGATTCAGAAATGATTCCCTTGCGATCATGTGGTGATAGTCTAAATAATCCCTCCTCTTCCCAGACTGAGTCTGAAAAGGAATCTCCAATATCAAAAGGTCTATCATATCAATTTAGACTACAAATAAATATAAATATAAATATATAGATAACTTATTACATTTCTTATTTTACTAACATTATTCTTTTTTTTTTAATTATACTGTATCTAATTTTTTCAGACTATCGAGACATAGGTGATCCTATATATATTTGTACCTCATGTAAGGCTCGATTGTGGAAATCAGAAGCAATGCGTGGTAATAAAAGCTTTGGTAGAAAGTCATACACATTATGTTGTTTAGGAGGAAAGGTGGAGTTACCATGTTTGAATGAACCACCAACCTTACTGAGGGAACTTTTTACAGGAAATTCACAGAAAAGTAAACATTTTATTGAAAATATCAGAAAATATAATATGATGTTTAGTTTTACTTCAATTGGTGGGAAATTAGATCACTCAGTGAACTCTGGTGGAGCTCCTTACGTATACCGAATGTGTGGTCAAAATTATCACTTGGCAGGAAGCTTATTACCAGAAGGTGGTCAACAACCACGCTTTTGTCAGTTATACATCTATGCAACTAATAATGAAGTTGAAAATAGAATCAATGCTTACAGGTAACATTTGTTACATTTTATTACATAATAAGCAAAAAATTCAAAATTCTTAAATTCTCAAACTTTGTGTTATTTAAATACAAAAATTATCCGAAATATGAAAACTACCAAGTCTAACCATAATCTTTCGTAACAGCAACGCTCACAACTCGAAGAAGGCATCCAAAAATTCAACAAGCTTAGCTATTGATCCGTCAATTGTATTTGAAATTAAGGGTTTATTGGATGAAAAAAACCCTTTGGTTAAGCAATTCCGAATGGCCAGGGATAGGTTTGATATTAATGCAGTTGAACCTATAAAAATGAAGCTAATTGGCAGCAGAACTACAGATGGACGGAGTAATAACTTACCAACAACTACTGAAGTAGCTGCACTGATAATAGGTGATCTTGATGGTACTACAGATAAAAGGGACATCCTTTTGGAAACTCAAGATAAACATTTGAAACGTATATGCGAGCTACATCCGTCTTATCTAGCACTTCAGTATCCGTTATTATTTCCCTATGCCGAAGATGGTTACAGGACAGACATTTTGCATAAAGGTGTAGAAATTGAAGATGTGTCTGGACACATTAAACTGACTATACGCGAGTTTTTTGCATATCGTTTACAAGTCAGAGTTGGTGAAACCTCATTGATCTTAAAGTCTAGACAGTTATTACAACAGTTCATTGTAGACGCGTATACAATGGTAGAAAACACGAGGCTGAATTACATACGGAATAATCAAAAAGCCTTCCGAATTGCACAGGCAGCCACTTTATATGAAGCTCAAGAATCAGGAAATTACGATGTATCAATAATGGGCACGAGAATCACTCTACCATCGTCATTTACCGGTGGTGCAAGGTACATGCGAGAGAATTATATGGATGCAATGGCTATTGTTAGGGCATACGGATATCCGGATCTCTTTATTACGTTCACTTGCAATCCTAATTGGCCCGAAATTCTGCGATTTATGAAAACAGAGAATCTTAAACCGGAAGACAGACCTGACATAAATACCCGCGTTTTTAAAATTAAGCTAGATGCTTTGGTGACCCAACTCAAAGAAGAAAAATTATTCGGTGGATTGATTGGAGGTAATTATTAACTTTTTTTTATTACCAGCCTAATTTTAGTGTAGATATTAATATTTATATTTATGTTATTTCAGTAACTTACAACTAAGTTTGTAACATCTAATCAAATAATCAAACTTTTCAGCATTGTACGTGGTGGAATTTCAAAAGCGAGGTCTTCCTCATGCTCACATTTGCATATTTATAGATAAAACAAACAGCCTACCTAATGCTTCCGACATAGACAACGTCATATGTGCTGAAATACCAGATAAAGATGATGACCCTGAGTTGTATGAACTTGTCTCTGAGTTTATGATGCATGGACCTTGCGGACCAGATCACCTATCATGTGCTTGCATGAAAAAAGGAAAATGCTCAAAGCGATTCCCAAAAGATTTCACAAACGAAACACGATTTGATAATGAAGGATATCCAGTTTATAGGCGTCGTGATGATGGTCGGTTTATAATGAAATCAGGAACAAAGCTTGACAACAGGTAATTATCATTTTTTCACGGTACTCATTATTTTTACATATATCTCTTTTATTTTTACTTGGAACAAATATTTACTAATTTTATCATTAAATGCAGAAACGTAGTTGCATTCAACAAGACACTACTCAAACAATATCAAGCACATATAAACGTTGAGTGGTGCAATCAACTTGGTTCCATTAAATATTTGTTTAAATACATCAACAAGGGAGCTGATAGGATATCAGTCTCTTTTCAAACAAACCCGAATAATAATGCCAACCAGAAATTTGATAAAGCTAGAGATGAAATTGCTGAATATTTTAGCTGTCGGTATATTTCTGCGTGTGAGGCTTCATGGCGTTTATTCGATTACCCGATATTATACAGACAACCTGCCGTGTATCGACTATCCTTCCATTTGCCAAACCAAGAACCCATTTTATTCGATGCTCATGATGACATGGATTCAGTACTATGTAAGCCATCCGTTGGAGCTTCACAATTCTTAGAATGGATGAGCTTTAATAGATATGATTCTGAAGCAAGGCAGTATACTTACATTGAATTCCCGCGCCATTACGTATGGAACAGCAATAGAAGGAAGTGGACTAAGCGAACAAGTCAACGAACTGTCGGTCGCATTCATTTTGTGCCTCCAAAATCTGGTGAGACTTACTATCTTCGTATCTTGCTCAATAAAGTTAAAGGACCAACCTGTTATGAAGATATACGCACTGTCAACGGTATTTTATACCATACTTACAAAGATGCTTGCTATGCTATGGGACTGTTAGCGGACGATAAAGAATACATTGCTTCGATCAAAGAGGTTCATCAATGGGCTTGTGGTGAACAATGTCGAGACCTCTTTGTTTCATTGATTACATCTGATAGTATCTCATGCCCTGAACGTGTGTGGCAACAAACATGCGACTTATTATCAGATGACCTCACACATGAAGTCCCTGAACGTCTGAGATCTAATGGTAAGTGCATAATCATATATTTTAATTTGTACCATTAAATTTAAAATTAGTTCAAAAGGTTGATGTCATGTAAGTGAACAAATCAGAAAAAGTCAATTAAAATAAAATATTACTGTTGGTACTATTGACAAATTATGTAACTATGATTCTTTTTGTGGCAGATCCAGATACACTCAAGCATGTTTTGCACAACCTCGCTCTTGCTAGAATTGAGAAACAATTAAATAGGTCGGGATCAACTTTAAAAAACATAACCAATATGCCATTTCCCGATTATGAGTTCATACAGCAGTCGTGCAACATGTTGATTCAAGATGAGCTGTCATATGACAAAGAAACTCTTCGCGAAGAACATCAATCCTTTTTATCAACAATGACATCTGAACAAAAGCTAGCCTATGACACAATCATTGCTTCAATTGATAATGACGAATCACAACTATTTTTCTTATATGGTTACGGAGGTACCGGGAAGACTTTTGTTTGGAAAACTCTTGCAGCAGCAATAAGATCACGCGGAGATATAGTAATTAATGTTGCCTCGAGTGGAATAGCTGCATTACTTTTAACTGGAGGTAGAACAGCACATTCAAGGTTCGCCATTCCGATTAACGTGCTAGAGGATTCCTATTGTTCAATAAAACCTGAAAGTGAACTTGCTGCGCTATTGAACCAGGCAAAGTTAATCATTTGGGATGAAGCCCCGATGATGCACAGACATTGTTTCGAGGCTTTTGATCGTACAATGAAAGACATTATCAAATCGGATAAGAGTTCTGAGCCATTTGGTGGCAAGGTAGTTGTCTTTGGTGGTGATTTTCGCCAAATTCTTCCAGTGATACAAAGAGGAACAAGGTCTGAAATAGTTGATGCCTCACTTCATTCATCATATCTATGGCAAAAATGTAAGGTTTTGAAATTAACAAAAAACATGCGCCTTAGATGTGATAGCAAGGACAGTGAAAGGAAAGAGATTGCTGACTTTGCTGAGTGGATATTAAAAATTGGAGAGGGAAAGATTAACACTCCAAATGATGGTGAAGCCGACGTAGAGTTTCCTGATGAGATTTTAATTGAAACAGGTTCGAACCCTGTTGAGACAATAGTAAATTCCACATATCCTTCCCTTCATGAAAATTTAGTAGATCCAAATTTTTTCCAGAACAGAGCAATCTTAGCTACAACAAATGAAGAAGTACACTCGATAAACGATCATATTTTATCGACTTTATTTGGTGAAGAAAGGGTTTACTATAGTTCTGATAGTCTAACCCCCGATGAGGACAATGATATTTTTGCTCAACAGGTATATTCTCCTGAGATTTTAAATGGTCTTAAGGTTCCAGGTGTTCCTAACCATAGACTGGCTTTGAAGGTAGGAGTACCTATAATGTTACTTCGTAACATTGACCAATCAAAAGGTTTGTGTAATGGTACACGATTACAAGTTGAAAGGATGGCAGAACATACCATTGAAGCACGTATAATTACCGGACACTGTTTCGGTAACCTTACATACATACCGAGGATGATCATTGCACCTACAGACAAGAAAATTGCAGTTAAGTTTCAACGACGTCAATTTCCTGTATCCGTTTGCTTTGCGATGACAATTAATAAGAGTCAGGGTCAATCGCTTTCAAATGTTGGGTTATATCTGCGTAAGCCCGTCTTCACTCATGGCCAGTTGTATGTCGCTGTTTCTCGTGTCACTACAAAGAAGGGTTTGAAGGTGGTTATATTGGACGAGGACGGGAAGGATTCAAAAACAACCAAAAATGTGGTTTACAAGGAAGTGTTGAGGCGTATTTAGCTTAAAGTATTTGTAACTATATTCGTTATTTATAAACTTTTTATATGTGCAAATTATGAGTTTTGATTTATCCATGGATAACATGTAATTGGCATTGTTTGATAACAAGATAAAGTTTATTTGATTTTGATGCATCACAAGGCGGGTAATTTAAGGTTGTGTAATATTCAGTCTTTTAAATATTTTTATTGTGCCAGTCTGCCAGAAACTTAGATCTGTAGGTATTTATCTTACTTAATCAAAATAAAATCTTCTTTAATAATACAATTATTCTATACTATGTACGCTAATTATATGCTCATTAAGTAAAATAAATCTTTTCAGTTTTTAGAAATATCATTCAACCCACTATATATACGCCACTAACCTTCTATTCATCAGACATTCACTCATTTGTGCACTATATATACGTAATGGACAATATAGTGCAGTTCACTAATTTGAACAATTTACATTCTGGATTAATAAATCCTAATGTCCGAGTCAAGGTTTTCGCAGTATGGAGAAAAACCTTTTGGAAGTTTCCGGATCATGCACTTGCTTTGGAGGTTGTGCTAATTGATCATCAGGTACTATCAAGAACAAGTTAATGTATATATCTAATAAATATTTTTATATATGCCTTGTCATTTTCACAATCCAATTTACAAATGCTTTTTTAAACTTAATTTAAATAGGGACATAAAATCCTTGCAACCATCGATAGGAATTTAATAGCGTTCTTTGAAGCAATCTTAGTTGAAGGTCATTTTTTTGACATATCGGGCTTTAATGTGGTTCCATACAAAGATCATTATAAGTTTGTAGATAACTTGTGGAAGATCCAGTTTCTACTTCACACCAACCTTGAGCAATGTCCACCATTTAATCTTCCAAATGACGGATACTTTCCTGTTAATTACCCCGACATCCTCTCGTCAGCATTATATCCAACTCGCGCTTTTGGTATGATTTCTAATTTTCCTTCTTCTTAAATATATTACAACATATAAATACATTTTCAATTATATACAACATATTATACTTTTTTCTATTTCTTTGAATTTAGATGTTGTTGGACAACTGGTGGAACTAACACACCTGCGTGTGACACTTGTGAATGGACACCCTATGCAATCTATTCAATTTACTATGCAAGATTTAACGTATTTTATCCTCCATTCCATACAGATTACTCATATTGTAACTCTTACACTTTTTATGCTACTGATGTATGCAATTAAATCACACAGTTTTAAAAAACATTAATTTGACGTGTGTATACGTGACAGTGGTCATAGGATCAAAGTTTCGTTTACGTCACATAATGCGGTACAACTATATAATTATGTTACAACTCATTTACATGAGGCAGTTCCAATAATTTGCTTGCTAAACAACTGCTTCATTAAAGAGTGGCAAGGTAATCTCATTTATATAATGCTTTATAAAATTATCATTTTCAGTTCTCATATACTTTAGACCATCAACCATTGCAACAGGTTAAATCCAACTAAAACTCTAATTTAATTTTTTCTGAATTTAATTGTTACCAATAGGTGTTCCTGTAGTTGCTAACCACGTTTGGGGTACTCGACTTTTCATCAATGAGCATATCGACTCTATCGTTGACTACACGGCAGTGTAAGACATATTACTATATTAATTCAAATCATTTCATTTACACACTTATAGTTCATAAACAACCGTATTACTTATAATTTTAAATTATTATTATAGTCTTCAAAACCTAGGAGGTGAAGGTGTTGTTGATGGTGTGAATGAGCAAAACAATGGTGCGGTTGTTTTTATTGATGATTAGAACGCTGAAGGCAATGTTTGACCAAAAGAAAGTTGTCCTATAGAAGAAGTTTCATTTTCAATTATTTATTTTACATTTTGCTTTGATAATCTCATCGTTATGTTATTCTGAAACGTTTATCTATTTTAAATCAGATGATCCTTTATATTTATGCTATATTTATATTGTGTGGTATTCATTCTTATCCATCTTAAATTTGTGAACAAATCAAGTTTTAACTTTCCATTGATCTAATTTATTTATGAGAGAATCATTCATTAACATGTTTATACGGTAGGTCAACCCAATCCTACAAAAAAAAAAAAAAATTTGTCCAATTGGAATGTACCATCTAAATGAATGTTTTTAAGAATGTATCCACAAATTACAATATACGTATTCTTTGAAATCAACGCATTCATTGGACAATTAAAAAGAAAATAAATTCAAATTTTCAAAATAGTTACAAATATTATCCGATGATCCCTAAAGATCCTAAAATAACATCCATACTTCCATACTTAATCATCATTTTAAAAACAAAAAATGTGTATCAAATATTTACGGAGGAAGTTATATACAAATCATAATTGTTGTTAATTAATATATTTGTTACCTAAAATTAACCAATAATTTGGTCAACATAATAATATTTATTGCCTTAATTTTCGTATTAGTAATCTTTTACATAATTATCAATACTTTACAACTAAAATAGATCAAATAACATAACAGTATACAAATAATCTTCGCTATAAACATTTGTTTCCACATTCTGAAACGCGGTAGTAAACAAAAATGGTGAAGAAAAACAAACCATTGGTGGTAGATAATAAATCAACTGAAGGACCAAAGAACAAAGACAACAAGATCAATACGGAGGAAAAGGTTAGTGATTAAAACGTTCCTGGTAACCTCTGAAACAACGGTTGTATTTTTATAATGTTATTAACTACATACCTTTGATTGCCTATAGATTTTGAAGAAAAAACAACGTCAAAGAGAGGCAAATATCAAATGCAGGTTGAGGAAAGAGGTTGGTTTCATCAATAATTTTTCATTCTATTTTAGATGTTCGGTCAACAAGATAGTATTTTATCATTAGAAAAAAATGTATATATATAAATACCTAATAGCATGTTGTTCAATAATTAAAATGTAGGCATACGTAAATGGATTGGAAAGAAGGGTGCAAGAACTATCTATACAACTTCAAATTCAAAAGGATGATCATTCAAAGGTAATTTAAAAAAGTTTCTTACAGACAATTTAGGAAAAAAAATACAAAAATAAACTTCCCATCGATATTGTTGTGTATATTATTCAATACTTATTTTTATATTAACTAATATAAATTACTTAAAATGTATGCAGGATATAAGGGAACAGATTATAAACAATGGTAAAGTTTAAACGTAGTTCATATTAATGCTCAATATTATATTTGTAAACAATTTTCTTTATTATAATGTTGAGCCTTTCTGATTGTTTTTTTTTTGGGTGTCGAACACACATGGATATAACTAAGATCCACTGAACTTTCGAAAATTATATTCGGATTGGTTGGAACAACTACAACAATATATAACAAATTTATTAAGAAGGATGCGACCAATGTTCAATGCTTCTGCTATTACTCCCATTCTGGATGAAATTTTTTCACATTATAACAAACTTTTTCAAATGAAGAGAGAAGCAGCACAAATAGACATTTTCAATATTATTCACGGATGTTGGATGCCACATACGGCACGCTGTATAATGTGGATGGGTGGATTTCGTCCGTCTGATGTTATCGAGGTAATTAGTTTTTAATTTAACTGTAAAACATTTATATCTTTTTTTACTATTATACATCTATTTAATTTTTTTTTTTTTTTGAAAAGCAAGGAAATTTATTAAACACACCAGAAAAGTACAGTGCTCAAAAACTATTTTAAATATTATACATCTATTTAATTTTTTTAAAAGCTTTGTTCTACATTTATATCTTTTTTTCTTTTTTACATCTAATTTAAATTATTAAAACCTTTGTTATTTTTTTTTTTTTTCCAGTTGATAATGAATCATGTGGAAATGTTAAATGGACAAAAGAGCAAATTTGACAACTTGAAAGAACAGTTCTTGAATGAGGAAGGTGAAATTAGTAAAGAATTTGAAGATTTGCAAAGAAATATAGCAACTTCTTTAACTGGACAAGATTTTGTTAATAAAGGTGATGAATGTGCTATGACAAATTTTGCAAGTCATATGTCATCTTTAACAGGAAAATTCACTATTTTCTTAGATTTAATGGAGAAGGTAAACTAAACCTTATACACTTTATAACTACAATATATGCGTTTAAATTGCAATACTTTGATATGTATTTTTCTTATGTCTATTATGTAGGGTGATCGACTACGTGAAAAGACTTTAAAGGAGATACGAAGTATACTTAAAGAAAAACAACAAGCGGCTTCAATGTTAACACTAAGTGACTACTTCAATCGATTGGTTGCTTTAACTAACCTTTGGGAAACTCGTCACAAAACAATTTAGCTTTATCCAAACTTAGTCTATCAATTGTCGTCTTTTATTATTTGTTTGAACATTTCTTATATTCATTATGTTTTTAATACTTTATTTACCGCGCTTATTTAGTTCTTCTACGTGAATTGCATCATTTGAATCTTATACAAAAATTTTGGTCTATACAATTTATGTGTTCTTAACTAATATAATACTTTTTCAATTTTTATTGCCGAAACCCGCAAATTTTGCGGGTCTTAAGCTAGTATATATATAAAAGAGAGTGTTAATTAGCCTAATTGTCATCAAATGCTTTAAAAACGGAATTAATGACAACTGTTAATTACAGGTGTCAAATTAGGACTAATTTTGATTAAAAGGCATCTATTAAATAAAAATACGTATTACATTAAAAGTATTAGTATCTCAACATTAAAACTAACAACCCGGTAATATAGAAAATAATAATAATAAAAATAATAAACACAGAACAATAACCACGAACTCTTTCCCCAAACAAACCCTAACAACCCACAATTATCGAACAAAATTAAAGATGTATTTTCAGCTTTGATCAACGGATAAGGAAAATCAATGGCTGTAATCAAAAGATTTCAATCCCAGCTAATCAATCGTATAGATGATCTTATCTGCAATTCTAATTTCTCCACCAATTCATGGGAACGATGATTTTATCTTCTTTATTAAAAACAAAGCGTACAACGATATCGATGGAAGCATAATTTTCAGGTTTGATTCAAATATTGTTACATTCATTGATCATTGATTTGAATAATATTTGCCATAATATTATTATTTGAATTTACTAATTTAAGATGATGGTAGATCTCAAGTTTCAAAATGAGTATTTGAAGTCTTAGTTCCAGGACCTGAAGAACGTATACAGAGAGTCAAGCATAAGCATTTGACTGAAATGGGACTTGTGAATATTCAAAAGAGTTGAATGAAAAAATAGAAGCTTTGAACAGAGAACTCGTAATAGAAAGACAAACATGAAGTGCTGCAGAGGCAGCTCTGGAGCATCTTCGAGCAGAATACTCACGGAAGCTGATTCAAAGTCTCAAGAGCTTGCTGCTAAATTGACCGAAGGTTGTATTAAATTCCGATTTATCCTTTGACTATTGTATCTTGCTTTTCAATGTATGAGCACACTCTATGCTATTGGTTTTGCTGACTTTATTGATCTTGGTAAAATGTATACTATTGTTTATGGACACAGCTCAGAAGAGTCGGGAACAAGTAAAAGAACGTGATGCGAAATACTTCAAGCTTGATTCTAAGTTGAACAGGCTTCACAAGCGAGCAAAACAACGATTCCAAAAATTTCAGAAGCTAATTTTAATTGTGGGCCCTTTACAGTGATAACTAATAAGATTGTATATATACGGTTAATTTTTATTTTTATGTCAGACTTTGTGTATTGACTCAAATTGGTTATTACAGATCTTTTTTAGGAGAAAGATGACCTTAAGGCTTAGTATCGTGAAGTCAACAAAAAGTAAAAGCAGGCTTCGTTGCAGTTGTCAGAATTACAACAAGAGCTTGATTGCACACGCCAACATGCTAATGAGGCACTCAAAGCAATCGATACTGAGAGACAACAACTGCGAAGTGCAAACAATAGGTACTTGAAGAAGAACAAATGAATATGTTCTGAATTCATGAATCCTTAAATCGCAAATCCAAACAAACCAATGAAATGACAGGTTGTATTTGTAGTTTTAGAAATACCATAAGTCATGTTGACAAATTAATAAAAAGGCTTCACGCGTTGGATGTGGTCAATTGGATGTAATTCTAATTGGAACGTATATTTCTATCACTTATCATTTTTTGATTATGGATCCAAAACTTTCCGTAATAATGCATAAAAAAATATGAATGATCGTTTGACTTTTGGTGGTCAAAATGGTAAGGTCTTGCATAAACTTGAGTTGGGCAAATTAAAATGGTTCAGTTGTTAAACATTAAAATTCATTAATTCTACAACGCTTGATATATTATGAATACTGGGAAGAAAAGACTAACTGGTACTTTGTTGGTTTGGTTTGACTAAGTAGCAATGTGTTATATTTTAATGGATTGAATTTTATTTATAATAGACATCTTCTGTCATCATTTCAAACGTTTGAGGCAGAGTTGATGATATGTATATATTGTTTCCTTGGTAAATCATTATTAGTTCAACTTTAAAGCTTATCTCATAGAATATAAATTATGTAACTATATATAACTATTTTATGACGGTTTGTGAGTAGCCGTGCAACGCACGGGCTCAAAACCTAGTATATATATATATATAGGCATGTTCAATGGGTAAGTAACACTTTGGGGGGAAGCGGGAGAAGCGATATCAACCATTCATCTTAAAAATCAAGTGCTAGTCTATCATATTCCCATGTTTCGCGATTTATATTGTTGGAAATTAATAAGGGTATTATTGTCCTTTAACATTTAATAAAGATTACACATATTAATTTACATTTACATATTTAATAACTTAACACCACCATCCACCACCACTCACCACCCACCACCACCACCACAACCACCCACCAACCACTTCCACCTACCACCAACCACCACCCACCACCCACCACCACTTACCACCACCTACCACCACCAACCACCACCTACCACCAACCACCACCATCAACACCTACCACCCACCACCAACCACCACCACCTACCACAACTACCTACCACTACTAACCACCACCAACCACTACCATCAACCACCACCAACCACCACCAACCACCATCAACCACCACCATCAACCTGAACCGCCACCCACCACCATCAACCACCACCAACCACCACCCGCCACCACCACCAAGCACCACCACCACAACACCAACAACCACCACCCTTCACCACCACCAACCACCACCACCACCCACCATCACCAACCACCACCCACCACCTCCAACCACCACCATTATCCACCACCACCACCATTACCACCACCCACCTACCTACCAACCACCAACCACCACCACCACCCACCACCACCAACCACCCACCCACCACCACCAACCACCATCACCACCAACCACCGCAACCAACGCTACCACCCATCACCACCAATCAACGCTACCACCACCACCCACCACCACCTACCACCACCACCCACCACCTACCACCACCTACCACCAACCACAACTACCACCATCGACACCCACCACCAACCACCACCACCAACCAACCACCCACCATCAACCACCACCTACCACAACCACTAACCACCAACCAGCACCACCACCCACCACCACCAACCACTAACCACCGGCCACCACCACCAAGCACCACCACAACACCAACCACCACCAACCACCACCACCACCCACCTACCCCCACCACCAACCGCCACCATCAACCACCACCACCCACCCACCACCTTCAACCACCACCATTATCCACCACCACCACCATTATCCACCACAACCACCAACCACTAACCATCACCACCACCCACCCATCACCACCACCCACCCACCCACCACCTTCTGTAAAGATCGTATAGCCCAAACAAATGTCCTGCAATATAAGCCCAAGAGTCCATCCTTTTCTAAAACCAATTGGTGATAGAGGTACTTCCCCTTAGACTTATATACATACGTTTGTTTTATCCCATGACCGATGTGGGACTTTGGTTTGCACCCTTACAAACCTCCCCTCAAACCTAAGTCCATCTAGGCCTCCCCTCCAACGATAGTCTGGATCCAACCTTTACCGCCGCCAACTCGGAACTCTCAACCTGGTGGGAGGGCAGGGAGATTTTGATACAAGGCTTCCAGGATCAACTCATCGTGCCAGGGTCCCCCTCGAACGAGAGCTGGGTCCACTCATCGCTGCCCAAGACCGAGGGGTGTGCCACGTCGCTGCGTGCGCTCATGGGTGCGCCCTACTGCGCCGTCCACCACATCGGGGCTATAGCCTAGTTCTGATACCACTTTGTAAGGATCGTATAGCCCAAACACAATGTCCTGCAATATAAGCCCAAAAGTCCATCCTTTTCTAAAACCAATTGGTGATATAGGGACTTCCCCTTAGACTTATATACATACATTTGTTTTATCCCATGACCGATGTGAGACTTTGGTTTGCACCCTTACAAATGTTGTTAAGGCTTGAACCTGCCTTTGATCAGAGTAACAACCCTAATCGAATAGCAATCACAAACAAGCAATAACCGAAAAATATAAACACAGAATAAAAGAACACGAGAATTATAGTGGTTCGATTTCTAGGTGAAACCTACATCCACTTTGGAACTAGAGAGTATATTATTAATTTGGAGGGTGTTACAATACATGTACAATGAAAGACTATACATAGACTAAGAAACACAAATAAAGTCGGCCCAACCAATTAGGGTTGGCCAGACCCTGACTTGGTCACCAAGTAAACTCCAGGCCGATTTATTGGGCTTAAATACCGAAGCCTACACCTCAACAATCTCTCACTTGGAGGCTTCGAATAACATCGATCTGCACTCTTGTACTTCTGCAATGCAAGACTCAGCTCATCTCATCTCTCTCTAGTTCCTGCCTTCTCTTCAATGTTCCTGAAGGCCAGTTGAAGCTATGCACAGCTTCAACTTATCCAGCGTTACTGGTTTGGTGAACATATCTGCCGGATTCTTTGAACCTGGAATGCTCTCCAGATTAAATGTTCCATTGCTTATCCGTTCTCCGATAAAGTGATACTTCATGCCAATGTGCTTCGTCTTAGCATGATAGACTGGATTCTTTGCTAACTTTATTGCGCTCTCATTATCACAATATAAGACAAATTCTGTCTGTTTGCTACCCAGTTCTCTCATGAATGTCTTCAACCACACTAGTTCTTTACTGGCTTCAGTCAAGGCCATGTATTCTGCTTCAGTAGTAGATAGAGCAACGCTCTTTTGAAGCCTAGACATCCAACTCACTGCTGTTCCTCCTATAGTGAATACATACCCGGTGGTGCTCTTGAAGGTATTATTGCATCTACCCAGATCTGCATCAGAATAACCCCTGAGAGTATTATCCCTGCCCTTGAAACATAACCCAACTTTGGGAGTACCCTTTAAATACCGCAGTATCCACTTCACTGCTTCCCAATGTTCTTTCCCTGGAGCTGACATAAAGCGACTTACCATCCCAACTTCATGTGCTATACTAGGTCTTGTACACACCATAGCGTACATTAGACTACCCACTGCGGATGCATAAGGAACCTTAGCCATTTCTGCTTTTTCTACTTCAGTTTTAGGAGACTGATGTTTAGAAAGTTTTATATGACTTCCCAACGGTGTGTTTCTTGGCTTTGTAGACTCACCATTCATTATGAACTTTTCAAGAACCTTGCGAATATACTTTTCTTGAGATAAAGAAACTGACCCATCTTTATTCCTGCATATACTCATACCGAGAATCTGCTTAGCTGGCCCGAGATCCTTCATTTCAAATTCTCTAGATAATTGCTTCTTCAAATTGCGTATCTATAGTTTCTATTATATTGCTAAAATGATGATGTCATAATTAGGCTAATTCCTTTGTTAAGAAAAAATCAAAAAGAAAAAGAAAAAAATCTAAGCATAGTGGGTGATGTCATTAATCTAAATAATTTTGAATTAAATTAAATCTTATTAATTAATTATTATTATTAAATCTTATTAATAATTATTTTAATTATTAAAATTAAATAATTTTAAATTATTGTATTTAATTATTTTGAATTGAGTACGAGGAGGTATAAAAGTTAGGCATAAGGAAATCAATTTTATATTTACATTTTTAATTTATATTTTTAAAATAAAATGACAACCAATATTATCTCTTATGATTGAATGATGATTGTTTAATATGCATTTTAGTGTTTGATGAAATGTTCAGCTGACGAGTTTCTTGGTCGGACTATGAGGTTTCCCGGGTCATTAAACTAAATAACTTTAACATTTAAGTTCACTTAATACCTAAAACATATCATTAAACTGTTTCGTTTAAACAAACCCGTGATTCCACGGGTCATTTCACTAGTTTCAATCATATCAGAACCTGCAATTAACATATCATCGACATAAAGAAGCAATATAATATAGGAGCTCTTGAACTTCTTCAAATAACAGCAATAAATAATATAGGAGCTCTTGAACTTCTTCAAATAACAGCAATAATCTGTAGAACTTCTCACGAATCCTGTCTTCTCCATGAAATTATCAAATTTCAAGTACCACTGTCTAGGAGCTTGTTTCAAACCATACAAGCTTTTCTTTAGATTACACACAAGATTCTCCTTTCCTTTGACACAAAACCCCTCTGGTTGAGACATATAAATGTCTTCCTCAATGTTGCCATGCAGGAAGGCTGTTTTAACATCCAACTGTTCTAAGTGTAACTTCTCGGTTGCCACCATACTTAGAACCAATATGATAGTCGTCATCTTAACTACTGGAGAAAAGATTTCAGCATAGTCGACTCCTTTCTTTTGTTGAAATCCTTTGACAACTAATCTTGCTTTGTATCGTTTAGAACCATCCCCTTCATCCTTGACTCTGAAAACCCATTTATTCTGTAAGACCCTTTTTCCTGGTGGTAACTTGGTTAACCTCCAAGTTTGATTTTTCAATAAAGATTCCATCTCGCTTTTCATAGCCTGCTCCCACTGGAACGAATCTTTCACCTTCATTGCCTCAGAATAACTTTCTGGTTCCCCATTTTCTGTCAAAAGAAGATAGTTAACTGTTAGACTAAACCTCTCTGGCTGTCTTGTGACTCGTGTAGATCTCCTGAACCAATTGGACTGGTCTGATTGTGGTGGGGGCTGTGGGGGCTGCTCATCATCAGAATCTGAGCTCCCACTTTCCGAAGTCTGCTCGTGATCAGATTCCGAGCTTTCACTGTTAGGAACTCCCACTGGAACTTCAGTTCAAACTCTGGAGTTTCCCTTTCATCCTCTCTTGTTGTCTATGTGTCAACCTCAAATTCAACTGATTCTTTTTCTTTTGGTGTTGAGTTGAAATCCTTGTACAATTCTGCTTCATTGAAGGTGGCATGTTTACTTCTGATAACATGTTTTTCCTTGTTATCCCATAACCTGTAACCCATGTCATCTCCCCCATAACCAATGAACACGTACTTCTTTGCTTTTGCATCAAGTTTGTCACCATCTTTATTAATATCATATGCACTGCACCCAAAGATTTTTAGATGCTCATAACTGATTGCTTTACCTCTCCATTCTTCTTCGGGTATTTTGAAATCAAGCGGAGCTGATGGAGAACGGTTGATCAAATAAGCGGCAGTGCTTACTGCATCAGCCCATAGAGTCTTTGGTAGCCCACAATTAAGTCTCATGCTACGTGCTCTCTCATTTAAAGTACGATTCATTCTTTATGCAACTCCGTTTTGTTGTGGAATACCTGGAACCGTCTTGATCATCCAAATACCATGATCAGCACAATAGTTAACGAATTCGGTGCTGATGTATTCTCCTCCATTATCCGACTTCAAGCATTTTACCTTCAAATCACAAGATAATTCAACAGCAGATTTCCATTTCTTAAAAGATTCAAATACATCAGATTTATTTTTAAGAAAGTAAACTCATACCTTGCGTGTTGAATCATCGATGAAAGTAACATAATAGCGTGCTCCTCCCAATGAAGAAACATGAGTAGGCCCGAACATATCCGTGTGTACTAGCTCCAACTTCTAAGCCTTTAATGTTCTGCCTGCTTTTGCAAAGGTGACCTTCTTCTTCTTTCCTAGAACACATGACTCGTAAAAGTCCGATTTAACTCTCTTCAAACCAGGAATTTTACCATTTGACACTAGCATTTTCATTCCTTTGTCACTCATGTGACCTAAACGTTGGTGCCACTGACTGGTTAAGCTTCGATCATTGGAAACTGTATTTACTTCATTAGCTGGAACTTCTACCATATAAAGAGTGCCTCTCTTCTTACCCTTGGCTATTACTAAGTTCCCCTTTATTACTTTCCACTGACCTTCACCAAATAGCACACTATATCCTTGATCATCAAGTTGTCCAACAGAGATTAGTTTCTTCTTTAGGCCAGAAATAACTCGGACATTTTCCAAGGTCCAACTAGTGCCCAAAGAGGTCTTCAGCTCTAAATCTCCAATCCCTGTAATGTCAAGCAAATGATCATTAGCCAAACGAACTTTACCAAGATGACCTGTTCGTAGATTCTGTAACAACCCTGATTTTTCCGTTACTTTCGTTAACCTTCCGTTAGTTTATTTAACGGCGATTATTTAACTTTTATGTGTTTACGTGTATTAAATGCGTACTTGACCTTTGGAGGGTTTCAATAATTGATATGGGTTGATATTAATTCAAATAAATATTTCGGATAATGAAATACGATAAAAACGATACGATCTTGATAATAGCTTTTTGAGCAGCGAAACGCTCGGGTTTATTTTAATAATTAATTTAATTAATTATTAACTTTTTAAAATATTTAATTTATTGAGTTTTTAATAAATTAAGCGATTGGTTGCGTTTAACGATCGGATTAGCGTTCCGGGCCTTCGGTACGACTAAATGACACTTAAAACGGACCACGAATACACGGAATTGCAAAACGAGAACCCGGGAACCCATGGTGGGCCCCATTCGGCCGACCCCTCCCCCTCACCCCCTTATGTTTCAATTTTTGTAAGTTTAGGGGCTTATGTGCTAATTTGTGAAACTAGGGTTAGTATAAATAGAAGTATTAACCTAAAATTAGTAAACCCTTACACAAAAACTGCTGTCGATCTCTCCCTGGCTCTTCCCCATCGTCGCCCAACATCACCATCATCATCACCTTCAATTTTTGATCTTTTGATAAAACCTTGAACACGAAAGTTGCAATTCTCGATCTCCTCTATGCGTTGGTGTATTTAATTTAGCGATCAAAGGTATAATTGCATGAACCCTAATTCTTAAAAATCTGATTTTTATAAAGTTTCATAGTTAGGTTGTCAATTGCTCAAGTCCATACGCGTACGTGTTAATTGTAATCGTTATTTTGATTGTTTGATGCGCTAGGGTTTAAAAACGAATTTGTATTTGTTTGATCAGAAAAATTAAGTTTTTCAAATGTTAATTATTATGTTATAATCAGATTCCTTGCGAAAAACTATTGAGTTTAGGCTTTGGATTCGCTTGATTTCGTTTCCGTATGATTAAGTTATGTCGATTTGAATTATCGTTGTGTTTTTGTTGTTTGATCAGAAATCTGGTATTGATAGAAAACGAATTGGCATGTGAGACTTATATCACTGGAAAGATAATTTAAAAACACTCAAGTTAGACTAGGATATCATGTCGTTTGCTTATGTATAGCCCGAGATGTGCTAGAATTAGTGTAAATGTAGTTTTAT
The DNA here is from genome assembly GCF_046630445.1 of Rutidosis leptorrhynchoides. Taxonomy (NCBI): domain Eukaryota; kingdom Viridiplantae; phylum Streptophyta; class Magnoliopsida; order Asterales; family Asteraceae; genus Rutidosis; species Rutidosis leptorrhynchoides. Next base: position 85,208,405 of record NC_092333.1, read on the forward strand.
ACAGCACTTGCATGAAAATAACCTTGCATGATAAAATGTGTTAACTTATGTGATTGAAGCTTTGCATATTTGAAAAATAGACAAAAAGTACTTCATCTTTCATGAAGATATCATAGGCTAATTGTATCTAGATCTTCGGATAATCGTATGCGAATGTGACTAACGAAATGGGAATCGAATCTGTAAATTGAACACGGTTTTGTACTTTGTGAATTTTGTATATTGATTGAGAATGTATGCTTCTGGAAAATGAAACTTAACATGATATGTGACTTATTTTTAGTTTATGTCAATCTCTGAAACCTTATGCATTGGGCACAATAGAGCCATACTTTATGTGAATTCTGATTTGAACTGAAAACTGAATGATCAACTTGCACGAATAAACTGTACAAATTGGCTAAACAAAAGTGGCTAGATTTTTTATATGTGTTACTTTGATTTGTCCTTGAACTATGGCCACTGGTCTTGTATCAATTTCATGTTTCTAACACCGGTTATAGCCGAAATGAAATCAGTGCGCGGTCAGAAACTGACCTGGCAAACCCCAAATGTATTCCTTCTGATTCCTGACTTTTAATTGTCGTTTGAGTCCCTGGCCAGACTTTTTGGAATCGATTTTGAGTCTATTTATGATCTGGAGCTTTCCATGTTTTAATGAATTTTGTACTATGAGGTAATGTGCTAAATATGCTACGTGTTCATAAATTTGGTGCATGACGATAAACTGAAATTGTGAAAATGATTATTCATGACCTAAAATGTATTGTTTGACTTAGGTTTGACTTATTGACCAATATTTGACATGAACCTACTGATGTTGACTTTAGTTGACCAAGTTTGACTTTTGGTTTGACTTCGGTTGACTTTGTTTGACTTGCATGATATAGTTGACTTTTACTTTAAATCGCGTCGAGTCGAGCAATAAGACAACGTACACTATGAAACCACACTTATATAAGATACATATATTGACCAACCTACATACGTATACTTAGGTTACATTACTCGGGTCTAAACCGTACAAGTCATTTGTCTTTCATTCCGAGCTTATTCAAAGGTGAGTCTACAGTCCCGCTTTTTACATGTTTTCAGGGATGAGAATACACGCTGTTATATTTACATTTTCAAATGCTTTATATTGACATGAGTACTACACATATGCATATTGAGTTTGTTCAAAAAGCCTCTAGCTTGAATACTTTTAATACCATTTGGTAGGCACAATTACTTTGAACATTTAATACATCTGAACAATGTATAACATTTTATGAGGTAAGGTCGGGTGTAGTGGTTTTTATACTCGGGTTAATGCTAGTATTCAGGTGCTCGGTTTATGCTTGCGATAGAATCTTGTGGTCAATGACATTAAACTATTTTTCTGATAACTGTTTTTCAGACATTGTTACGTTACTTTAAACCTGTAGATTCATCAACATTATTTGTTGACCTGTTTTTGCGTGTTGTTATTCTCAGGTCCTTAAGAGGTATGCTTCCGCTGTGTTTGCTGCATGTCTGGCCATGGAGTCAGCATTAGATTTTAAAGAACATTATTTACTTTCGCATTTAAAACTTTTATAACTGTTTAAATACTGTTGGCTTGTGGTTACGATCACAACAGTGTTTCTATTTTGGGATCTCTGACTTTTGTTTTTGAAAGTTATTAATTTAAATAAAATTAAATGCGATTGCTTTAAACGTCTCATATAGAGGGCGTAACTGTTAACTGTGGGATCGAAGTTAACACGCCGTCAGATGGTATTTTGGCGGGGTGTTATAGTTGGTATCAGAGCTAACGGTTCGTAGGGAAACTAGGACTTGCATTAGTGTGTCTAATTTGGTCATTAGGACGCCTTGATGAGTATAGACTACGACCGGGACTTGGTCATTACATGAGTACTTTGTGACTAACGTTATTTACTTGACTAATCTGCTTTGTTTGTGTTCTTGTACTATGAGTTAGATGTCACAGGATTCAGGAAGCAGTGACAGCGACTCCAGTGTGGCTGAGGTGAATGCTCCAACCCCAGCACCAGTACCTGCTCCGCATCGGATACCTAACCATCCCGTGAACCTTTATGCATTGGATTTGGTTCATACTAACCGTAACAGGGATATTGTTGATCGTGTTAACGCCTTGAGCGATATTGCTAGGACATATCCGCACCCCGATGATCTAGAGAGGATGGAGGAAAGAGTCACAGGTATAAATACTTATACGTACGAGGCTGAAGCAAGGTTCGTTGAGATGGCGAGATTGATAGCAGCCTTAACTGCCAGGGTTGCTGCGTTAGAGGCGGAACGTAATAGGCCGAGGGCTGATGGACCTGCCTTCCGTACCCGACAGAAGAGGAAGTGAAGGGTCGTTGACCATGAGCTTCTTTCCTTTTTCATCCGCCATACCTTCTTTAATTGATTATATAAGACTTACCGGGTGTTATAAACCGGGCTATTAGCACATTATGTTTATTGTTTGGTTTATTACTTTGGAATTTGGTTTATCACTCTTGAATTATACTTATATTAATGGTGGATTATGCTATTGGTAACTATTATCTTTTATTGCATGTGGTAATATTTTGTATTTAGTAACTTGTATGATCATAATACTTGTGTTATGTTATACTACTACTATTGCCATTAATGTTACTACTTAGTGTTACTATCACCACTATCACTACATAACACTAGTACCACTACTACTACCACTAGTGTTACTACTAATACTACTATCACTACTTACACTACTTCTCACTACTAGCGAATCTTTTCGTACTATTAATTACTAGTCTTCAACACTCGTTGCTAGTATATTTTTAGTAACTCTGTTTTTCATTGATCTTACCTCGATGTATCGTTTGTGTAGAAGGAGACCATGTTTACTACGGAAATGCTCGAGGCTCAATTGGAAGAACTCGTTAACCAGCGTGTGACGGAAGCTCTTATAGCTGCAGGTTTTGATTGCACGATTGAGAAATACTGTCCTCGACGAGAGCGGATAAGATGGGAAAATGAACTTCTGAACCTAAGGGTCATTGGAAACGACATTGCTAGTTACACTACCCGATTCCGGGAACTATCGTTGCTTTGCCCACATTTGGTCTCATCAACGGAAAGAGCAATCGAGAGGTATATGTCGGGATTGCCGATGGAAGTGTTTGGTTTTGTCCTTTCCCATCAACCAAAGACAATACTCGGAGTCATCAACATGGGGATAAACAGGATGAAGCAAGTTAGCCGATCGGAAGGAAAAGAGGTTCCTGTTACAGGGAATGAAGTTAATGGAAAAAGAAAACGAAGTGAGAACATTGTTGGGAGTCTCGCACAGAATCGAGGAGGGAAGCAAGAGATGCCCCGTAACTTTGAGAAGGGATCTTCGTCCAACACGAATTACAAGGGAAAGCTACCATTGTGTGGAAGATGCGGAAAGCACCATAGTGGGGAATGCAAAGTGCTGGATTGCGCCAAGTGTAAGAAGTTTGGTCATTTGTCAAAAGATTGCAAGGTTAATCTCAACGGCAACACCAACAACAACAGCACTGCAAGCAACGCGAACAATGCTAATGGTGGTAAGAACTGTTATGGTTGTGGACAGCCAGGTCATTTCAAGAAGGACTGTCCTAAGAATAATAATGGAAATGCTCGAGGAAGGGCGTTCAACATCAATTCTGCGGAAGCTCATGATGATCCAAAGCTAGTCACGGGTACGTTTTCACTTGATGATCAACTTGTTTATGTTTTGTTTGATACTGGCGCTGATAGAAGTTTTATATCAAAGGATATTTGTCACAATGTTAAGAAACCTGTTTCTCCCCTAAATAACGTGTATTCCATAGAACTAGGGAATGGTAACTTGATGAGAGCTGATAAGATTTATCGTGATTGTACTTTGATGTTAGAAAGTAAGCCTTTTAGCATTAATGTGATACCTATTAAACTGGGAAGTTTTGACTTTGTGGTTGGAATGGACTGGTTAGCTGATAACAAAGTCGAGGTGGTCTGTGACCTAAAGGCTATTCGTATTCCTATTGCTGACGGTGAACCTATGATGGTTTATGGTGAGAAGAATGGCTCACAATTACATCTCATTAATTACTTGAAAGTCCAGAAGTATGTGAGAAAGGGATGTATCGCATTCTTGGCTCATGTAAGCCAAATTGTACCAGAAGAAAGGAGACCCGAAGATGTTCCTATAGTTAAGGAATTTCTTGAAGTTTTTCCGGAGGAATTACCTGGTCTCCCACCGCATCGAGAAATTGAGTTTCAGATAGACTTAGTGCCAGGAGCGGCACCAGTGGCTCGCGCACCGTACAGACTTGCACCCCCAGAACTTCAAGAGTTGTCTAGACAATTGCAAGAGTTGTTAGACAAGGGATTTATTAGACCGAGTTCTTTGCCTTGGGGAGCTCCGGTCCTATTTGTTAAGAAAAAAGATGGGTCGATGAGGTTGTGTATCGACTACAGAGAATTGAACAAGCTGACAATCAAGAATCGGTATCCGCTACCGAGGATTGATGACTTATTTGATCAGTTGCTGTAGTGACCCGAACTTTTCCATGTTTATATATATTAATTGAGATTGATATTTACATGATTAAATGTTTCCAACATGTTAAGCAATCAAACTTGTTAAGACTTGATTAATTGAAATATGTTTCATATAGACAATTGACCACCCAAGTTGACCGGTGATTCACGAACGTTAAAACTTGTAAAAACTATATGATGACATATATATGGATATATATATATATAGTTAACATGATACTATGATAAGTAAACATATCATTAAGTATATTAACAATGAACTACATATGTAAAAACAAGACTACTAACTTAATGATTTTTAAACATGACATATATGTAACGATTATCGTTGTAAAGACATTTAATGTATATATATATCATATTAAGAGATATTCATACATGATAATATCATGATAATATAATAATTTAAAATCTCATTTGATATTATAAACATTGGTTTAACAACATTTAACAAGATCGTTAACCTAAAGGTTTCAAAACAACACTTACATGTAACGACTAACGATGACTTAGCGACTCAGTTAAAATGTATATACATGTAGTGTTTTAATATGTATTTATACACTTTTGAAAGACTTCAATACACTTATCAAAATACTTCTACTTAACAAAAATGCTTACAATTACATCCTCGTTCAGTTTCATCAACAATTCTACTCGTATGCACCCGTATTCGTACTCGTACAATATACAGCTTTTAGATGTATGTACTATTGGTATATACACTCCAATGATCAGCTCTTAGCAGCCCATGTGAGTCATCTAACACATGTGGGAACCATCATTTGGCAATTAGCATGAAATATCTCATAAAATTACAAAAATATGAGTAATCATTCATGACTTATTTACATGAAAACAAAATTACATATCCTTTATATCTAATCCATACACCAACGACCAAAAACACCTACAAACACTTTCATTCTTCAATTTTCTTCATCTAATTGATCTCTCTCAAGTTCTATCTTCAAGTTCTAAGTGTTCTTCATATATTCTACAAGTTCTAGTTACATAAAATCAAGAATACTTTCAAGTTTGCTAGCTCACTTCCAATCTTGTAAGGTGATCATCCAACCTCAAGAAATCTTTGTTTCTTATAGTAGGTTATCATTCTAATACAAGGAAATAATCATATTCAAACTTTGGTTCAATTTCTATAACTATAAAAATCTTATTTCAAGTGATGATCTTACTTGAACTTGTTTTCGTGTCATGATTCTGCTTCAAGAACTTCGAGCCATCCAAGGATCCATTGAAGATAGATCCATTTTTCTCTTTTCCAGTAGGTTTATCCAAGGAACTTAAGGTAGTACTGATGTTCATAACATCATTCGATTCATACATATAAAGCTATCTTATTCGAAGTTTTAAACTTGTAATCACTAGAACATAGTTTAGTTAATTCTAAACTTGTTCGCAAACAAAAGTTAATCCTTCTAACTTGACTTTTAAAATCAACTAAACACATGTTCTATATCTATATGATATGCTAACTTAATGATTTAAAACCTGAAAACACGAAAAATACCGTAAAACCGGATTTACGCCGTCGTAGTAACACCGCGGGCTGTTTTGGGTTAGTTAATTAAAAACTATGATAAACTTTGATTTAAAAGTTCTTATTCTGAGAAAATGATTTTTATTATGAACATGAAACTATATCCAAAAATTATGGTTAAACTCAAAGTGGAAGTATGTTTTCTAAAATGGTCATCTAGACGTCGTTCTTTCGACTGAAATGACTACCTTTACAAAAATGACTTGTAACTTATTTTTCCAACTATAAACCTATACTTTTTCTATTTATATTCATAAAATAGAGTTCAATATGAAACCATATCAATTTGATTCACTCAAAACGGATTTAAAATGAAGAAGTTATGGGTAAAACAAGATTGGATAATTTTTCTCATTTTAGCTACGTGAAAATTGGTAACAAATCTATTCCAACCATAACTTAATCAACTTGTATTGTATATTATGTAATCTTGAGATACCATAGACACGTATACAATGTTTCGACCTATCATGTCGACACATCTATATATATTTCGGAACAACCATAGACACTCTATATGTGAATGTTGGAGTTAGCTATACAGGGTTGAGGTTGATTCCAAAATATATATAGTTTGAGTTGTGATCAATACTGAGATACGTATACACTAGGTCATGGATTGATTCAAGATAATATTTATCGATTTATTTCTGTACATCTAACTGTGGACAACTAGTTGTAGGTTACTAACGAGGACATCTGACTTAATAAACTTAAAACATCAAAATATATTAAAAGTGTTGTAAATATATTTTGAACATACTTTGATATATATGTATATATTGTTATAGGTTCGTGAATCAACCAGTGGCCAAGTCTTACTTCCCGACGAAGTAAAAATCTGTGAAAGTGAGTTATAGTCCCACTTTTAAAATCTAATATTTTTGGGATGAGAATACATGCAGGTTTTATAAATGATTTACAAAATAGACACAAGTACGTGAAACTACATTCTATGGTTGAATTATCGAAATCGAATATGCCCTTTTTATTAAGTCTGGTAATCTAAGAATTAGGGAACAGACACCCTAATTGACAGGAATCCTAAAGATAGATCTATTGGGCCTAACAAACCCCATCCAAAGTACTGGATGCTTTAGTACTTCAAAATTTATATCATATCCGAAGGGTGTCCCGAAATGATGGGGATATTCTTATATATGCATCTTGTTAATGTCGGTTACCAGGTGTTCACCATATGAATGATTTTTATCTCTATGTATGGGATGTTTATTGAAATATGAAATCTTGTGGTCTATTATTATGATTTGATATATATAGGTTAAACCTATAACTCACCAACATTTTTGTTGACGTTTTAAGCATGTTTATTCTAAGGTGATTATTAAGAGCTTCCGCTGTCGCATACTTAAATAAGGACGAGATTTGGAGTCCATGCTTGTATGATATTGTGTAAAAACTGCATTCAAAAAACTTATTTTGTTGTAACATATTTGTACTGTAAACCATTATGTAATGGTCGTGTGTAAAAATGATATTTTAGATTATCATTATTTGATAATCTACGTAAAGCTTTTTAAACCTTTATTGATGAAATAAAGGTTATGGTTTGTTTTAAAATGAATGCAGTCTTTGAAAAACGTCTCATATAGAGGTCAAAACCTCGCAACGAAATCAATTAATATGGAACGTTTTTAATCAATAAGAACGGGACATTTCAGTTGATATCAGAGCGTTGGTCTTAGAGAACCAGAATTTTGCATTAGTGTGTCTTATCGAGTTTGTTAGGATGCATTAGTAAGTCTGGACTTCGACCGTGTTTACTTGAAAAATGATTGCTTAACAAATTTTGTTGGAAACTATATATTTTTAACATGTGAATATTATGTGATATATTAATCTCTTAACGCGTTTGATATTATGTGATAGATGTCTACCTCTAGAACAAGTCCCATTGACTCACCTAATAATAATGAAGAGTCAAATGTAAATTGGAATGATTCGTGGACTGATTCACAAGTTCCCGAAGAGGAACCAGAAGAAGAGTCGGAACCAGAAGAAGAATCGGAACCGGAAGAAGAATCGGAACCGGATGAAGAAATAGAACCAGTGGGGGAAATAATAAAACGGTTAAGTAAAAGAAAATCCTCAACCAACCGACCAAGGTTAATTATGGTCAATGGTGTTTCCGCTAAGGAAGCAAAATATTGGGAGGATTACCAATTCTCCGATGAATCGGATTCTGACGAGAATTCCGATGATGTTATAGAAATTACCCCAACTGAATTTAAAAAGGCAAAAGAAAATAATAAGGGAAAGGGCATAAAAATAGAGAAATCTAATTCCAACCCCGATGAACTTTATATGTATCGTCAACCCCCGAAGTCCTTAAGTTGTAACAATGACCCGGGAACCTCTAAACCACCAGGTTTTTCTAAACCAATGTGGATAACGACGGCTCGTATTAGGGGAACATCATATATCCCTAGAAACTTGGCAAAACGAACCAAAATCGAAGAAGAAGAAACAAGCGAGTCGGAATTAGATAGTTGTATTCGTGTGGTGTAATATGTGTAATATAGTGTGCTTATGCTTTATGATATATGTAAAAATTGCTTGTATTAATAAGTATTTTTTTTATGAATCTAACTCTTGTCTATTTTACAGTATAAAAACACAAAATGGATAGACAACCCAATATTTTAAGAGACCTACCCGGAGACATGATTGATGAAATCTTGTCTAGAGTCGGTCAGAATTCTTCGGCACAACTATTTAAGGCGAGATCAGTTTGTAAGACATTCGAAGAACGTTCCAAGAATGCCATGGTTTATAAAAGGCTTTCGTTCGAAAGATGGGGGATATCACATTGGGAAATCCATAAGTTACGATGTGTTTACTTTGACGCATATATTGCGGGGAACCCAAATGCTATTTTACGCAATGGGTTAAGAAATTATTTTGACTCAATATATCCGAATATTGGACTTCGTGATTTAGAAAAAGCGGCTAACATGCAACATAAAGAAGCATGTTATGCTTACGGATTAGTAATGTTCGCTTCTCACCAAAGTGAGAACAAGAACATCGGCCTACAACTATTAAACAAAACGTTCCCACAAGTGACGGAGTCGGTAATTGGGGTAAGAAATGAGGTTTTTAGATTGTTACGGGACTGTTGGACATTACGTAACCCTCGTCCCTTTGACGACGTTACAACACGCTGTCTTATCAACGGCCATAACGGTTATGTTCCACAAGACCAAGGATGGGAAGTAGTCCTAGTAAAACCAGAATGCATGACTTGTTTCTGGACGTATGAATTACGTGTCTTTATTGCCTTTGCTGAACGACTTGTGTACTAACTAGAATTATCTTCACAACTATCTTGTATCAAAGTTATTGTGTGCTATATTTCATGCCTTATGTAAAATAAGCGGTATTGTAAGTTTGTAAAATATTGTATAAAAGTTTGAACGCGAAATATTATTATAATCAGTTTTTCATATAGAATTGTAGTAGTTGAATTGTATATTAGCTACTAAGTATGAACTTAACGGGTAGGTACTTTTAAACTTATAAAACGCTAATATGAAGAAAAAGCTTTTATAAATGAGTTCATATTATGCTACGAAATACTATTAACTACTCTTAATATTCTGTATGATTAACTTATTCCATTTGACTATTTTGAAGGAAATGGCACCGACTACTCGACATACCGTGAATATGAATGAAGAGGAATTCCGTACTTTTCTAGCTTCAAACATAGCCGCAGTACAGGCTGCGCTACATACCAACAATAACCTTGGATCCAGCAGTACAGGAAATCGTGTAGGATGCACCTACAAAGAATTCACTGCCTGCAAACCTTTGGAATTTGATGGAACCGAAGGACCGATCGGATTGAAACGGTGGACCGAGAAGGTCGAATCGGTGTTTGCCATAAGTAAGTGTACTGAAGAGGACAAAGTAAAGTACGCTATGCATACCTTCACAGGTTCTGCGTTAACATGGTGGAATACCTATCTAGAGCAAGTGGGACAAGACGATGCGTACGCACTACCGTGGTCAGCATTCAAGCACTTGATGAACGAGAAGTACCGTCCCAGAACCGAGGTCAATAAGCTCAAGACAGAACTTAGAGGGTTACGAACCCAAGGATTTGATATTACCACGTACGAAAGACGATTCACAGAATTGTGCCTATTGTGTCCGGGAGCATTCGAAGATGAGGAAGAGAAGATCGACGCATTTGTGAAAGGATTACCGGAAAGAATCCAAGAAGATATAAGTTCACACGAGCCCGCCTCCATACAACAGGCATGTAGAATGGCTCACAAACTAGTGAACCAGATTGAAGAAAGAATTAAAGAACAGACTGCTGAAGAGGCCAATGTGAAGCAAGTCAAAAGAAAGTGGGAGGAAAACGGTGATAAGAATCACCAATACAACAACAACAGCAATTACAACAATAATTGCAACAATTATCCCAACAATCGCAACATCAATCGCAACTACAACAAACGGCCCAACAACAATAACAACAACAACAACAACAGCAACTACAACAATCATCCCAACAACAATAATAACCGCAACAACAACAACAATCAGAAGCAGCTATGCCAAAGGTGTGAAAAGTATCACTCGGGGTTCTACACCAAATTTTGCAACAAGTGTAAAAGAAATGGCCATAGCGCGGCGAAGTGTGAGGTCTACGGACCAGGGGTTAATAGAACGAAAGGAACAAATGGTGTCGGAACGAGTAATGGCGGAGCAAGTAGTGTCGGAGCAAGTTATGCCAATGTAGTTTGTTATAAATGTGGAAAACCAGGCCACATTATTAGAAATTTCCCGAACCAGGAGAACACGAATGGACAAGGCCGCAGAAGAGTTTTCAATATTAATGCGGCAGAGGCACAGGAAGACCCGGAGCTTGTTACGGGTACGTTTCTTATTGACAATAAATCTGCTTACGTTTTATTTGATTCGGGTGTGGATAGAAGCTATATGAGTAGAGATTTTTGTGCTAAATTAAGTTGTCCATTGACGCCTTTGGATAGTAAATTTTTACTCAAATTAGCAAATGGTAAATTAATTTCAGCAGATAATATATGTCGGAATCGAGAAATTAAACTGGTTAGCGAAACATTTAAGATTGATTTGATACCAGTAGAGTTAGGGAGTTTTGATGTGATAATCGGTATGGACTGGTTGAAAGAAGTGAAAGCAGAGATCGTTTGTTACAAAAATGCAATTCGCATTATACGAGAAAAAGGAAAACCCTTAATGGTGTACGGAGAAAAGGGCAACACGAAGCTACATCTTATTAGTAAATTGAAGGCACAAAAACTAATAAGAAAAGGTTGCTATGCTGTTCTAGCACACGTCGAGAAAGTACAAACTGAAGAAAAGAGCATCAATGATGTTTCCATTGCAAAAGAATTTCCCGATGTATTTCCGAAAGAATTACCGGGATTACCCCCACATCGATCCGTTGAATTTCAAATAGATCTTGTACTAGGAGCTGCACCAATAGCTCGTGCTCCTTACAGACTCGCACCCAGAGAGATGAAAGAACTGCAAAGCCAATTACAAGAACTTTTAGAGCGTGGTTTCATTCGACCAAGCACATCACCGTGGGGAGCTCCTGTTTTGTTTGTCAAGAAAAAAGATGGTACATTCAGGTTGTGTATCGACTACCGAGAGTTGAACAAACTTACCATCAAGAACCGCTACCCACTAACGAGAATCGACGACTTATTTGATCAACTACAAGGCTCTTCTATTTATTCAAAGATTGACTTACGTTCCGGGTATCATCAAATGCGGGTGAAAGAAGATGATATTCCAAAGACTGCTTTCAGAACACGTTACGGTCATTACGAGTTTATGGTCATGCCGTTTGGTTTAATTAATGCACCAGCTGTGTTCATGGACCTTATGAACTGAGTGTGTGGACCATACCTTGACAAGTTTGTCATTGTTTTCATTGATGACATACTTATTTACTCAAAGAATGACCAAGAACACGGTGAACATTTGAGAAAGGTGTTAGAAGTATTGAGGAAGGAAGAATTGTACGCTAAGTTTTCAAAGTGTGCATTTTGGTTGGAAGAAGTTCAATTCCTCGGTCACATAGTGAACAAAGAAGGTATTAAGGTGGATCCGGCAAAGATAGAATCTGTTGAAAAGTGGGAAACCCCAAAAACTCCGAAACACATACGCCAGTTTTTAGGACTAGCTGGTTACTACAGAAGGTTCATCCAAGACTTTTCCTGAATAGTAAAACCCTTGACTGCATTAACGCATAAAGGGAAGAAATTTGAATGGAATGATGAACAAGAGAAAACGTTTCAGTTATTGAAGAAAAAGCTAACTACGGCACCTATATTGTCATTGCCTGAAGGGAATGATGATTTTGTGATTTATTGTGACGCATCAAAGCAAGGTCTCGGTTGTGTATTAATGCAACGAACGAAGGTGATTGCTTATGCGTCTAGACAATTGAAGATTCACGAACAAAATTATACGACGCATGATTTGGAATTAGGCGCGGTTGTTTTTGCATTAAAGACTTGGAGGCACTACTTATATGGGGTCAAAAGTATTATATATACCGACCACAAAAGTCTTCAACACATATTTAATCAGAAACAACTGAATATGAGGCAGCGTAGGTGGATTGAATTGTTGAATGATTACGACTTTGAGATTCGTTACCACCCGGGGAAGGCAAATGTGGTAGCCGATGCCTTGAACAGGAAGGACAGAGAACCCATTAGAGTAAAATCTATGAATATAATGATTCATAATAACCTTACTACTCAAATAAAGGAGGCGCAACAAGGAGTTTTAAAATAGGGAAATTTAAAGGATGAAATACCCAAAGGATCGGAGAAGCATCTTAATATTCGGGAAGACGGAACCCGGTATAGGGCTGAAAGGATTTGGGTACCAAAATTTGGAGATATGAGAGAAATGGTACTTAGAGAAGCTCATAAGACCAGATACTCAATACATCCTGGAACGGGGAAGATGTACAAGGATCTCAAGAAACATTTTTGGTGGCTGGGTATGAAAGCCGATGTTGCTAAATACGTAGGAGAATGTTTGACGTGTTCTAAGGTCAAAGCTGAGCATCAGAAACCATCAGGTCTACTTCAACAACCCGAAATCCCGGAATGGAAATGGGAAAACATTACCATGGATTTCATCACTAAATTGCCAAGGACTGCAAGTGGTTTTGATACTATTTGGGTAATAGTTGATCGTCTCACCAAATCAGCACACTTCCTGCCAATAAGAGAAGATGACAAGATGGAGAAGTTAGCACGACTGTATTTGAAGGAAGTCGTCTCCAGACATGGAATACCAATCTCTATTATCTCTGATAGGGATGGTAGATTTATTTCAAGATTCTGGCAGACATTACAGCAAGCATTAGGAACTCGTCTAGACATGAGTACTGCCTATCATCCACAAACTGATGGGCAGAGTAAAAGGACGATACAAACACTTGAAGACATGCTACGAGCATGTGTTATTGATTTCGGAAACAGTTGGGATCGACATCTACCGTTAGCAGAATTTTCCTACAACAACAGCTACCATTCAAGCATTGAGATGGCACCGTTTGAAGCACTTTATGGTAGAAAGTGCAGGTCTCCGATTTGTTGGAGTGAAGTGGGGGATAGACAGATTACGGGTCCGGAGATTATACAAGAAACTACCGAGAAGATCATCCAAATTCAACAACGGTTGAAAACCGCCCAAAGTCGACAAAAGAGCTACGCTGACATTAAAAGAAAAGATATTGAAAGGACCCGTTCATATACATTATAAACGATTCATAATAGTTGATTACATTGCGAGGTATTTGACCTCTATATGATACATTTTACAAACATTGCATTCGTTTTTAAAAGACAATCTTTCTTTACATCAAAAATTGACAGGCATGCATACCATTTCATAATATCCACTATCCAACTATAAATTGATTTAATAATAATCTTTGATGAACTCAATGACTCGAATGCAACGTTCTTCGAAATATGCTATGAAAGACTCCAAGTAATATCTTTAAAATGAGCAAATGCACAGCGGAAGATTTCTTTAACACCTGAGAATAAACATGCTTTAAAGTGTCAACCAAAAGGTTGGTGAGTTCATTAGTTTATCATAATCATTTATTTCCATCATTTTAATAGATCACAAGAATTTCATTTCCAGTTCTCATAAATATACGTCCCATGCATAGAGACAAAAAATAATCATTCATATGGTGAACACCTGGTAACCGACATTAACTAGATACATATAAGAATATCCCCTATCATTCCGGGATCCTCCTTCGGACATGATATAATTTCGAAGTACTAAAGCATCCGGTACTTTGGATGGGGTTTGTTAGGCCCAATAGATCTATCTTTAGGATTCGCGTCAATTAGGGTGTCTGTTCCCTAATTCTTAGATTACCAGACTTTAATAAAAAAGGGGCATATTCGATTTCGATAATTCAACCATAGAATGTAGTTTCAATTACTTGTGTCTATTTCGTCAAACATTTATAAAAGCGCATGTATTCTCAGTCCCAAAAATATAAAGGGTAAAAAGGCAAATGAAACTCACCATACTGTATTTCGTAGTAAAAATACATATAACGTCATTGAACAAGTGCAAGGTTGGCCTCGGATTCACGAACCTAAATTAATTATATATATTTATGTGTTGGTCAATATTTGTCTAACAAATTAGGTCAAGTCATAGTGTACCACAATCCTAATGCTCGAGACTAATATGCAAAAGTCAACAAAAGTAAATTTGACTCAAAATAATTTCCAAAAATTTATACATGATTAATATATAGTTTAAATATCGTCGTTTTATATTTTTAAATATTTTTAAAAGATTTATTAGAGTAAATAATATAATTTATTTATTAATAAATAAAATTTTATATTATATTTATATAATAAAATATACTTTTATATATATTAAGTAATAAAATTTATAGGGTTCATTTAATATTATAAAGATAATATGATACTTATTATTAAAGTAAGTTATTACACGCAGTAAAATATGTTTGTATCAAATATTTATTTGATAAAATAATATCTATAATGATAGTAAGTAAAAGTTGTATTATTTTGTAATAATTATTATTATTATAAAAATATCAATATTTATAATTACTAAGATGACATTATGATAAAACGATAATTCTAATTATGATAACTTTAATATTTACGATAATTTTTAATGTTATCTTTAAAATAATAATTCTATTTAAAATAATAATAATAATAATAATGATATTTTATAGTAACAATGACATTTCTATTAAAATGATAATTTTTGTTAAAATGATAGTTTTAATACTAACGATAATTTTAATAATAATAGTAATGATAAAAATAATAAGAACGATAATTTTATCTAAATCAATATCTTATAATATTTAATTTCATCATGTTACTCTTACCCATTATTTCCTAATCATTTCATTTAATAGCTTTTAATCGTCTTTTATATCGTGTTCGTAATAATGATAATAATAGTAATCAAAATAATTATGTGTTACAAATATTTGTTTTAATTATACTAATATTAATAATGATAGTTACTATAACATTATTAACGATAATACTAATAATTATCTTAATGATAATATAGTAATAATAATAATAACAATAACAATAACCATTTTTAAATAATGATATATATATTAATAATGATAATAATAATAATAATACCAATAATAATAATAATAATAATAATAATAATAATAATAATAATAATAATAATAATAATAATAATAATAATAATAATAATAATAATAATAATTGGATAATAATAATAATACTAATTATAACTTTAACGATAATAACGATAGTAATAATAAAAAAAATAACAATTTTTAATGATAAATCCTTTATTGATAAAGATAATAATAATAATAATAAGATAAAACTAGAACGACGATAATAACGACGATAATAATAATCATTTTTAATAATAATACAAAAATTCGATGGACTGTAACTTCAAATCTGTTCATCGAAATCATTCGATATCTAAATGAAAAGTTCTTAATTTTTCGCTAGCTCTCCAACGACATGCATATCTTATACCTTATCTCAGTCGCATATATAACTAATTCAGAATTCAACATAACCTAACTAAAGGCAATATCAAAAGTACAAACATGCATAATCCTATATACTCGAGCACTAGTCAGGGATACACTATTAGTATGTAAAAGTTAAATTATGAGTACTCACGTATCAATATTGAGATTCAATATTGCAGGAAAGGTACGTAGACGCAACGGAGATGATAAACACTATATTGACCTCACGAGCATACCCATGAACCATACCAATCACCTCCATAGCTATAACCCATAATTTCCTTAATCCAATCCCACTCGAAAAACAATTTCGAAATCACTCGGACAACACTCTGACGTAATATTTTATGTATACTAATAATATATTGAAATAATACGGAGTAAATATATATATGTAAATCGATTGAGAGAGTTTAGAGAAAAATATTTTCAAGTTTCTATGAAATAATGAAACCTATTGAATTCTATTTATAATAGATTTTTGAATTATTAAAGTATGAATTATTAAAGTGAATTATTAAAGTATGAATTATTAAAGTGAATTATTAAAGTATGAATTATTAAAGTGAATTATTAAAGTATGAATTATTAAAGTGAATTATTAAAGTATGAATTATTAAAGTGAATTATTAAAGTTAAAGTAAAGTAAAAATAAAGTAAAGGTAAAGTTTAAGTATAGTAAAAGTATAAAACTATGTACGTATAATACGCGTATAAATATATATAATATTAATTTAAATCGTTATATATATTTAATAAAATAAAATATAAATATCGTTATCTTTATCATACTGGTTAAGTAATGAGTTGTCAAAAGTGGTTCTAGATATTTATAAAAGTTATATACGTTTTAATAATAAAGTTCTTTTTAAACTGAAAACGTTTTTGTACGTTTGAAACTAAATCAAATAAATATAATAATTTTGTTTTCTAAAACCAAATATATTTTTAAGAATCATTTTGTTTAAAGGTTAAAATAATGGAAATCGTTATATCATAAAATGTTTTAAAAAAGTAGAATCATATATATTCATAATAGGTTTCAAGTTTTCAAATTACACTTTGTTGGTGAAGCATGGGATAAAGTTCAAAGGTTAAATAAACGTATGAAATCATCTTAATGAAAAATGTCGAGTTACTTAACTTGTCGATATCCAACATCTAAGTTATTTACACTTCACGTTCTTACTTATAAATCACTTTACCATTTTCCGAATGTTGTCAAAAAGAATAGATTTCTTAAATCACAGTGGACCTCATAACATAGACCCGTAATCATATCATAATGTATCTGATAAATCAACAATTTGATATTATCTTCTAATTCCACCGATAAACATATTGAAACAAATACGATCATGTAAAGTATTATACGTTTAATACTTTATTAATATTCTCAAGTTATAATATATATATATATATACATATTTATTTATATATAACGGTTCGTGAATCATCTAAATTTGGTCGAGGTTATAATGAATGTATGAACACAATTTAAAATTCTTGAGATTTAACTTAACAAACTTTGCTTATCGTGTCGGAATAATATAAAGATAAAGTTTAAATTTGATTGGAAATTTCCGGGTTGTCACAGTACCTACCCGTTAAAGAAATTTCGTCCCGAAATTTGAGTGGAAAGGTCGTGAATGATAATAAGTATGTTTTCATGATGCATACAGGCTGAAAATTAGAGTTTTATCATCAGTGAATAATTTGGATAAACAATCCATTTATATGAAGAGTACGAATGAAGCTAACATAGAAGAGTGAAATGAGTAAGTGTAGATTCATCTTATCATTTGACGTAGATATGATTGATTTCCAGATTTCAAGGGATTTGAAGAAAATCTTTGTAATAAGGTTTGATTCTCAGGTAACAAAAGGAATTAGGATCCGCTTTAAATGCGATCGTCCATTTTAATTGTTCTGTCGGAGATTTTCTTATAAATTCACCTCCTTCCTTTTCTTACAACTCACACCTTCTGTTGATGCATTTTATGCAAGTCCCTAGACATCTACCCACGTCCATTGCAGGTACAACAGTTTACAGGCCACCATGATCATTCGTTATTATCCTATCCGTGTTTGTATGTGGTTACAGCAACTGCAGGAACGAGATGTGGATGTTTGACTATGTTAGACTTAGTCAGACGTCCGAGTGAAGCCTCACTCGTACGGCTGACAGGTTCATACGCACGATTGATGCTGAGCTAAGTCACAATTACAACCTAAATGAGAAGACACGGGTGAGTGATCACTCGTACGGCTGATGAAGCCAACTCATATGTGTGATGGATGAATCGTACGGGTGAGTCAACAGCAGGGGTATATAAAGTCTTATGTTCTTCATTTTTAGGTTAAGCCTCTCATTTGTTACACACACTCAGATCTGGTGAGCTCCTCCGATTCTCTCTCAACCCAAATCACCCTGGTGGTGAATAATAGCTCTAGGTGTTGATCTAATCACACTTGATTTAGTTGTGGTATGACTAAATTAATCACAAAAAGCTTAACCTATTCACTAGAGGGTTTGATTCACTTATTCTGTCATTGTGTGAGTTAAATCTGTTGATTTCTAAGTTCCTAGTCATGTTTCATCACCTTCTATTCTTTCCCCTCAACTCATATTTTAAAGTATTCATCAATATGCTCCATCCAGTTCTGATTCTCGATATACTTATAACTTTCATATCGGTCATTCTTCTTTTTCATCTACCGCCGGAAGAATCTATTTACTTCTACTATACTCTTGGGTTTATAGTGTTTCTAGTTCTCCCGTGTCTTTATATTGCTATATGCATCGATATATATGGTTTATAATTTTTGGTTTGTCGTTGGGCTTTATATCTTCCCTTATATTTCAAAGTCTCTGTTTCTATCTTCTATAATCATTGTCATCCACAGTTAATGCTCTCTTTTATTTGCTGCAATTTATACCCCAATTTCTATTTCGGAGTTTTGTCCTTTCGTTTCTTCTTCTTGCGATTAAGCACCGCTTGTAATGGTCCAGAATTCACAAATATGATTTTTGGAATGAACATTGTTAATGTTCTAGGAAGGAAATTATGATGGCACGATCTTGACTTGTCAAATTACTAGAATACCTTGGAAAAGGCCGAATCATCAAGAAATATTTTCTTGATATTTTAGAGGTTAAATAGAATACAAGAGTCGTATAACATGGCACATGATGATGTTATGATCTGTGAATCATCACGTTCCATTTAGAAACTCAGCATGAATTACTGTAATATAGTCACGTTGATCAAGTGTCATTATATTATACTAACTCATGCTTCAGTTTCCAACACTACTTCAAAAACATTCATATTTTAAACTCAAAGGTTTACAGAGTATAGGAACTAAACAGTTTCCTTTTTGATGTAATACAGATAGCGCAAAGAGATAAATGATTCCAGATAAGAATAGTTATGGAAATATCTTCAGAAATATGGAGGATATTTATAATGAAAGATACGATGATATCTTAGAATTTCTAATATCAGAGGATGATGAAGAATATTGTCTGTAAGGGTTTAGTGTCAGGAGCAAGGTATTCGTTAATGACTTCAGCAGACACTGAATCATTTGGATTCTTTGAAGGCAGGTTCAGTCTTTGTGATTTGTCCATAGCCTCCTTCATACTTTGCTCAATCCGTTTTCCAGTTCCAAAACTTCTCTATTTCTGAGCTTTGTTAATACACTAATCTTTATCATCAAACTTTTTACTGCAAAGGTCATTTACAATTTTTGTTGCTTCATCAGCATTTCGAGAACTAGTTCGCGGTTCAGAGTGTTTTTCAGAAACTTCACATTCGAAGTATGTAAGCCTTGGAAATAGACGTTATGTATAACTGTTGGCATCAACATGCTGTGAGATTTCAAAATACTGATTGCTAACTCCCAATGATTCGTATGACAATTCTTGTTACAAGAGGCAGATGAGTAAATGATGAGGTTTCGATAAATATAAAGATTCTTCTGAATGCCCAAGATCAGTGAAGTTGTTGGTAAGTTTATTGCTAATGTGGTGGAATATGAAAGGTTCTCCGGTAACAAAAGGGTAATCACATATATCAAAATTATGATAAGGCTACTCCGAATGAAAAAATCGAAGTTGTCTTGCTGGAGCTGTGATATAATTTGCTACTTTGCAAAGGAATTGCAAGGTTATTTTTGCTAATAAATGCCAAAAGATCTGACACAGATATGTGTTGAATTATGACTTTGGTTTCGAGAGCTTTTTAAGTACATAACTGTGGGTAATATGTGGTTGGATCATCATCTCGATTGCTCATTATTTGAAGTGTCTTCAGAGATTTTCGAAGGGTTTGAACATAGATTGTAATCGTTTGTATACATTTGATGTTCTAACACACTTTTGAAGTCAAAGTATAGCTTTGAAAGATGTAGGAATCTAAAAGTAATGGTACCGGTTATATCTCGAATTGAATTCTGAGATTTTAAAATCAGAATACTTAATTGGGTTTGAATGAGTATGGTTGTTTTGATTTCTATGAAAGAATGTATATTATTGTGAAAGTAGGAAGTATAATTGATAATTTGCTTAATCTGATTCGAAGAATGTAACATATTAATTGTGAATTTATATATATCTCTCGAGTATTACCTACCCGTTAAAAAATTTTCACAATTAATATTTTGTACATAAGAATTTTATTACAGTCTTTATGAAAATATATATGTATATATTCTTCTCAGATGTAACATAGATTTTAATGAGTTAATACTAAATTAAACTCATTCGATTTACGGTTGGAACTAGAATTGAATAATTCCTTGAAGGTTTAGAGGTTACATAAGTATTTCTTCAATAATATTGAAATTATGAATCAATACTTCGTTATTTGTTGAGATGTGATGTTGGTTTTCGTTAAATTCTTGTGAACTTCGCAAAGTACGAATGATGTTATCTGAAAAGTTTCGGTTACATCAATGATGAAGTGTAAAATCAAATATATACTTGATTTATTAGGAATTGGAATTTGTTGAATTGAGACAGAGATTGTAGTTAACGATGGTTAAGTCGCGGGTGAGGGACGTACATTATTGCATATTTGTAATATGAATTAACTGAGTAGTTAAGATTCTCACACAATAGCTTAGCACGGAAAGATTTATTTTTTATTTCAAATATATATATATATATATATATATATATATATATATATATATATATATATATATATATATATATATATATATATAAATATATATATAATTTCTTCAGAGGGAATGAGTTAATTCTTCATAACTTGTTGATACAATATACACGTTATTGATTCGTAATGATGTCCACAGTGATTCTTGAACTGACGGAGTTTGTGATGTTATAGGTGCTGTTGATTCTGATGTTGACTGTACTGACGATGCTGGTGATGTTGACGGTACTGTTGATGCTGTTGGTAAAACAAGTTTAACTTGTTAATCACACACCATTTTTGTCAGGGTTTCTACTCTTCCTTCTATCATTTTGGTTCGCTTAACTGATTTATGGTTAGGGCTAGATTAGATAATCTCTAAGACTTTAGAGATTATATAATCGCCACGGAATGTTTCTCCAATGAAGCTATGAATTAATACTTCGTCAGTTATTGTTGTTGGTACTCCTTGGTATCTATGGTGCGTATGACGTTGATGCTCGTGGGACAGATTGTGAAGTTGAGGTTTACAAGGCGGTTGTGGTTGGAGGTGGTAATGGTACTGTTGGCGTTGATGATGGTGGTACTGGTTATGCTGCTGGTGCTGCTGCTGGTGTTTGTAATCTCTGCACCATATTCTCCAAAGCCACTACCCGAGCGCGAAGTTCGTTAACTTCTTCTATTATTCCATGATGATTGTCGGTTGGAACGAGCGGATAAATAAAATCTAGAATTTGATGTAGTATATAATCGTGACGAGATACCCTGGAAATGAGAGAGAAAATGGTGTCTCGAACAGGTTCGCCGGTAAGTGCTTCAGGTTCTTCGCCAAGAGGGCAATGTGGTGGATGGAAAGGATCGCCTTCTTCTTGTTTCCAATGATTGAGGAGGCTACGAACCCATCCCCAATTCATCCAGAATAGGTGATGACTGATTGGTTGATCCATTCCGGTCACACTGCTTTCGGAGCTTGAGTGAGATTCCATTTCAGAATCCGAGTGACTTGAACTGATGACAAATTCCATTTCGTACGATTGGATAAAGGATTTTCGATATAAAAATGATTTTTCGGCTATCGGGTGGTATTCTATTTACATAGGATATCTATATATAGAGATCAAAAGATTTCATAGATTACGGAGGAATTTGCGGGGTATGTCAGGTAAAGTTTAAAGTAACAGATACGATAAGATATGATTTAGCAGATACGCTAAGATATGAAGTTTGTCTATACACTACTCATGCAATTAATGTAGCAAGACGTGTCTAGACTAATAATGATAAGCAGGTAATTTCCTATGGATGATAAGCAGATGATTTCCGACTAGAAATGATAAGCAAAACTTTTGACATGCAGACACGGTCGAAGTCCAGACTCACTAATACATCCTAACGACTTATCAGTTAGACACACTAATGCAGACCTAGTTCGCTAAGACCACCGCTCTGATACCAACTGAAAGGACCCGTTCATATACATTATAAACGATTCACAATAGTTGATTACATTGCGAGGTATTTGACCTCTATATGATACATTTTACAAACATTGCATTTGTTTTTAAAAGACAATCTTTCTTTACATCAAAAATTGACAGACATGCATACCATTTCATAATATCCACTATCCAACTATAAATTGATTTAATAATAATCTTTGATGAACTCAATGACTCGAATGCAACGTTCTTCGAAATATGCTATGAAAGACTCCAAGTAATATCTTTAAAATGAGCAAATGCACAGCGGAAGATTTCTTTAACACCTGAGAATAAACATGCTTTAAAGTGTCAACCAAAAGGTTGGTGAGTTCATTAGTTTATCATAATCATTTATTTCCATCATTTTAATAGACCACAAGAATTTCATTTCCAGTTCTCATAAATATACGTCCCATGCATAGAGACAAAAAATAATCATTCATATGGTGAACACCTGGTAACCGACATTAACTAGATACATATAAGAATATCCCATATCATTCCGGGATCCTCCTTCGGACATGATATAATTTCGAAGTACTAAAGCATCCGGTACTTTGGATGGGGTTTGTTAGGCCCAATAGATCTATCTTTAGGATTCGCGTCAATTAGGGTGTCTGTTCCCTAATTCTTAGATTACCAGACTTTAATAAAAAAGGGGCATATTCGATTTCGATAATTCAACCATAGAATGTAGTTTCAATTACTTGTGTCTATTTCGTCAAACATTTATAAAAGCGCATGTATTCTCAGTCCCAAAAATATAAAGGGTAAAAAGGCAAATGAAACTCACCATACTGTATTTCGTAGTAAAAATACATATAACGTCATTGAACAAGTGCAAGGTTGGCCTCGGATTCACGAACCTAAATTAATTATATATATTTATGTGTTGGTCAATATTTGTCTAACAAATTAGGTCAAGTCATAGTGTACCACAATCCTAATGCTCGAGACTAATATGCAAAAGTCAACAAAAGTAAATTTGACTCAAAATAATTTCCAAAAATTTATACATGATTAATATATAGTTTAAATATCGTCGTTTTATATTTTTAAATATTTTTAAAAGATTTATTAGAGTAAATAATATAATTTATTTATTAATAAATAAAATTTTATATTATATTTATATAATAAAATATACTTTTATATATATTAAGTAATAAAATTTATAGGGTTCATTTAATATTATAAAGATAATATGATACGTATTATTAAAGTAAGTTATTACACGTAGTAAAATATGTTTGTATCAAATATTTATTTGATAAAATAATATCTATAATGATAGTAAGTAAAAGTTGTATTATTTTGTAATAATAATTATTATTATAAAAATATCAATATTTATAATTACTAAGATGACATTATGATAAAACGATAATTCTAATTATGATAACTTTAATATTTACAATAATTTTTAATGTTATCTTTAAAATAATAATTTTATTTAAAATAATAATAATAATAATGATATTTTATAGTAACAATGACATTTCTATTAAAATGATAATTTTTGTTAAAATGATAGTTTTAATACTAACGATAATTTTAATAATAATAGTAATGATAAAAATAATAAGAACGATAATTTTATCTTAATCAATATCTTATAATATTTAATTTCATCATGATACTCTTACCCATTATTTCCTAATCGTTTCGTTTAATAGCTTTTAATCGTCTTTTATATCGTGTTCGTAATAATGATAATAATAGTAATCAAAATAATTATGTGTTACAAATATTTGTTTTAATTATACTAATATTAATAATGATAGTTACTATAACATTATTAACGATAATACTAATAATTATCTTAATGATAATATAGTAATAATAATAATAACAATAACAATAACCATTTTTAAATAATGATATATATATTAATAATGATAATAATAATAATAATACCAATAATAATAATAATAATAATAATAATAATAATAATAATAATAATAATAATAATAATTGGATAATAATAATAATACTAATTATAACTTTAACGATAATAACGATAGTAATAATAAAAAAAATAACAATTTTTAATGATAAATCCTTTTATTGATAAAGATAATAATAATAATAATAAGATAAAACTAGAACGACGATAATAAATCCTTTAATAAATCCTATTGAATTTTATTTATAATAGATTTTTGAATTATTAAAGTATGAATTATTAAAGTGAATTATTAAAGTATGAATTATTAAAGTGAATTATTAAAGTATGAATTATTAAAGTGAATTATTAAAGTATGAATTATTAAAGTGAATTATTAAAGTATGAATTATTAAAGTGAATTATTAAAGTTAAAGTAAAGTAAAAATAAAGTAAAGGTAAAGTTTAAGTATAGTAAAAGTATAAAACTATGTACGTATAATACGCGTATAAATATATATAATATTAATTTAAATCGTTATATATATTTAATAAAATAAAATATAAATATCGTTATCTTTATCATACTGGTTAAGTAATGAGTTGTCAAAAGTGGTTCTAGATATTTATAAAAGTTATATACGTTTTAATAATAAAGTTCTTTTTAAACTGAAAACGTTTTTGTACGTTTGAAACTAAATCAAATAAATATAATAATTTTGTTTTCCAAAACCAAATATATTTTTAAGAATCATTTTGTTTAAAGGTTAAAATAATGGAAATTGTTATATCATAAAATGTTTTAAAAAAGTAGAATCATATATATTCATAATAGGTTTCAAGTTTTTAAATTACAGTTTGTTGGTGAAGCATGGGATAAAGTTCAAAGGTTAAATAAACGTATGAAATCATCTTAATGAAAAATGTCGAGTTACTTAACTTGTCGATATCCAACATCGAAGTTATTTACACTTCACGTTCTTACATATAAATCACTTTACCATTTTCTGAATGTTGTCAAAAAGAATAGATTTCTTAAATCACAGTGGACCTCATAACATAGACCCGTAATCATATCATAATGTATCTGATAAATCAACAATTTGATATTATCTTCTAATTCTACCGATAAACATATTGAAAAAAATACGATCATGTAAAGTATTATACGGTTAATACTTTATTAATATTCTCAAGTTATAATATATATATATATATACATATATATACATATTTATTTATATATAGCGGTTCGTGAATCGTCTAAATTTGGTCGAGGTTATAATGAATGTATGAACACAATTTAAAATTCTTGAGATTTAACTTAACAAACTTTGCTTATCGTGTCGGAATAATATAAAGATAAAGTTTAAATTTGATTGGAAATTTCCGGGTTGTCACAGATATAGAATTTGAAATTGGAGAGATGGTCATGCTTAAAGTTGCACCTTGGAAAGGCGTTGTTCGATTTGGTAAACGAGGGAAATTAAATCCAAGGTATATTGGACCATTCAAGATTATTGATCGTGTCGGACCAGTAGCTTACCGACTTGAGTTACCTCAACAACTCACGGCTGTACATAACACTTTCCACGTCTCGAATTTGAAGAAATGTTTTGCTAAAGAAGATCTCACTATTCCGTTAGATGAAATCCAAATCAACGAAAAACTTCAATTCATCGAAGAACCCATCGAAATAATGGATCGTGAGGTTAAAAGACTTAAGCAAAACAAGATACCAATTGTTAAGGTTCGATGGAATGCTCGTAGAGGACCCGAGTTCACCTGGGAGCGTGAAGATCAGATGAAGAAGAAATACCCGCATCTATTTCCAGAAGATTCGTCAACACCTTCAACAGCTTAAAATTTCGGGACGAAATTTATTTAACGGGTAGGTACTGTAGTGACCCGAACTTTTCCATGTTTATATATATTAATTGAGATTGATATTTACATGATTAAATGTTTCCAACATGTTAAGCAATCAAACTTGTTAAGACTTGATTAATTGAAATATGTTTCATATAGACAATTGACCACCCAAGTTGACCGGTGATTCACGAACGTTAAAACTTGTAAAAACTATATGATGACATATATATGGATATATATATAGTTAACATGATACTATGATAAGTAAACATATCATTAAGTATATTAACAATGAACTACATATGTAAAAACAAGACTACTAACTTAATGATTTTTAAACAAGACATATATGTAACGATTATCGTTGTAAAGACATTTAATGTATATATATCATATTAAGAGATATTCATACATGATAATATCATGATAATATAATAATTTAAAATCTCATTTGATATTATAAACATTGGGTTAACAACATTTAACAAGATCGTTAACCTAAAGGTTTCAAAACAACACTTACATGTAACGACTAACGATGACTTAACGACTCAGTTAAAATGTATATACATGTAGTGTTTTAATATGTATTTATACACTTTTGAAAGACTTCAATACACTTATCAAAATACTTCTACTTAACAAAAATGATTACAATTACATCCTCGTTCAGTTTCATCAACAATTCTACTCGTATGCTCCCGTATTCGTACTCGTACAATACACAGCTTTTAGATGTATGTACTATTGGTATATATACTCCAATGATCAGCTCTTAGCAGCCCATGTGAGTCACCTAACACATGTGGGAACCATCATTTGGCAACTAGCATGAAATATCTCATAAAATTACAAAAATATGAGTAATCATTCATGACTTATTTACATGAAAACAAAATTACATATCCTTTATATCTAATCCATACACCAATGACCAAAAACACCTACAAACACTTTCATTCTTCAATTTTCTTCATCTAATTAATCTCTCTCAAGTTCTATCCTCAAGTTCTAAGTGTTCTTCATATATTCTACAAGTTCTAGTTACATAAAATCAAGAATACTTTCAAGTTTGCTAGCTCACTTCCAATCTTGTAAGGTGATCATCCAACCTCAAGAAATCTTTGTTTCTTACAGTAGGTTATCATTCTAATACAAGGAAATAATCATATTCAAACTTTGGTTCAATTTCTATAACTATAAAAATCTTATTTCAAGTGATGATCTTACTTGAACTTGTTTTTGTGTCATGATTCTGCTTCAAGAACTTCGAGCCATCCAAGGATCCGTTGAAGCTAGATCAATTTTTCTCTTTTCCAGTAGGTTTATCCAAGGAACTTAAGGTAGTAATGATGTTCATAACATCATTCGATTCATACATATAAAGCTATCTTATTCGAAGGTTTAAACTTGTAATCACTAGAACATAGTTTAGTTAATTCTAAACTTGTTCGCAAACAAAAGTTAATCCTTCTAACTTGACTTTTAAAATCAACTACACACATGTTCTATATCTATATGATATGCTAACTTAATGATTTAAAACCTGGAAACACGAAAAACACCGTAAAACCGGATTTACGCCGTCGTAGTAACACCGCGGGCTGTTTTGGGTTAGTTAATTAAAAACTATGATAAACTTTGATTTAAAAGTTGTTATTCTGAGAAAATGATTTTTATTATTAACATGAAACTATATCCAAAAATTATGGTTAAACTCAAAGTGGAAGTATGTTTTCTAAAATGGTCATCTAGACGTCGTTCTTTCGACTGAAATGACTACCTTTACAAAAATGACTTGTAACTTATTTTTCCGACTATAAACCTATAATTTTTCTTTTTATATTCGTAAAATAGAGTTCAATATGAAACCATAGCAATTTGATTCACTCAAAACGGATTTAAAATGAAGAAGTTATGGGTAAAACAAGATTGGATAATTTTTCTCATTTTAGCTACGTGAAAATTGGTAACAAATCTATTCCAACCATAACTTAATCAACTTGTATTGTATATTATGTAATCTTGAGATACCATAGACACGTCTACAATGTTTCGACCTATCATGTCGACACATCTATATATATTTCGGAACAACCATAGACACTCTATATGTGAATGTTGGAGTTAGCTATACAGGATTGAGGTTGATTCCAAAATATATATAATTTGAGTTATGATCAATACTGAGATACGTATACACTGGGTCATGGATTGATTCAAGATAATATTTATCGATTTATTTCTGTACATCTAACTGTGGACAACTAGTTGTAGGTTACTAACGAGGACAGCTGACTTAATAAACTTAAAACATCAAAATATATTAAAAGTGTTGTAAATATATTTTGAACATACTTTGATATATATATGTATATATTGTTATAGGTTCGTGAATCAACCAGTGGCCAAGTCTTACTTTCCGACGAAGTAAAAATCTGTGAAAGTGAGTTATAGTCCCACTTTTAAAATCTAATATTTTTGGGATGAGAATACATGCAGGTTTTATAAATGATTTACAAAATAGACACAAGTACGTGAAACTACATTCTATGGTTGAATTATCGAAATCGAATATGCCCTTTTTATTAAGTCTGGTAATCTAAGAATTAGGGAACAGACACCCTAATTGACGCGAATCCTAAAGATAGATCTATTGGGCCTAACAAACCCCATCCAAAGTACCGGATGCTTTAGTACTTCAAAATTTATATCATATCCGAAGGGTGTCCCGGAATGATGGAGATATTCTTATATATGCATCTTGTTAATGTCGGTTACTAGGTGTTCACCATATGAATGATTTTTATCTCTATGTATGGGATGTGTATTGAAATATGAAATCTTGTGGTCTATTATTATGATTTGATATATATAGGTTAAACCTATAACTCATCAACATTTTTGTTGACGTTTTAAGCATGTTTATTCTCAGGTGATTATTAAGAGCTTCCGCTGTCGCATACTTAAATAAGGACGAGATTTGGAGTCCATGCTTGTATGATATTGTGTAAAAACTGCATTCAAGAAACTTATTTTGTTGTAACATATTTGTACTGTAAACCATTATGTAATGGTCGTGTGTAAACATGATATTTTAGATTATCATTATTTGATAATCTACGTAAAGCTTTTTAAACCTTTATTGATGAAATAAAGGTTATGGTTTGTTTTAAAATGAATGCAGTCTTTGAAAAACGTCTCATATAGAGGTCAAAACCTCGCAACGAAATCAATTAATATGGAACATTTTTAATCAATATGAACGGGAAATTTCAGTTGCAGGGATCCAGCTGCTAATCGAAGATTGATTTGAGATCTGGGTATCATCAATTGAGAGTCAAAGAAGCTGATGTCCCGAAGACAGCGTTTAGAACACGTTATGGACATTATGAGTTTACAGTAATGTCGTTTGGTTTGACGAACGCACCAGCAGTGTTCATGGACCTCATGAACCATGTGTGTAAGCCATACCTAGATAAATTCGTCATTGTGTTCATTGATGATATATTGGTGTACTCCAAGAACAGAGAAGAGCACGAGCAGCATCTACGTTCGATATTGACTATGCTTAGAGAAGAGCAGTTGTATGCAAAGTTCTCTAAGTGTGACTTTTGGTTACTAGAAGTACAATTTCTTGGCCATGTTGTAGGGGCCAATGGAATACAGGTCGATCCAGCAAAGATTGAGTCGGTTAAGAATTGGGAAACTCCAAAGACGCCAACGCAGATTAGGCAATTTTTGGGTCTAGCTGGTTACTACCGGAGATTCATTGAAGGATTCTCTAAGATCGCCCGACCATTAACCGCATTGACTCATAAGGGCAAGAAGTTTGAGTGGTCAGAACTGCAAGAGACTGCATTTCAGTTGTTGAAGGAGAAGTTAACAACTGCACCAGTATTGTCTCTACCCGAGGGAAGTGAAGATTTTGTTGTTTATTGTGATGCCTCACGTCAAGGAATGGGTTGCGTGCTTATGCAACGAAACAAAGTTATTGCTTATGGATCGCGTCAGTTAAAGATTCACGAGCAGAACTACACTACGCACGACCTTGAGTTAGGAGCTGTTGTCTTTGCACTTAAAATGTGGAGACACTACCTGTTTGGAACCAAGTTCACTATCTTCACTGACCATAATGTGATGACCCAGAAATTTCCGATCAAATTTAAATTTATTCTTTATATGATTTCGACACGATAAGCAAAGTCAGTAATGTTGAGTCTCAAAAATTTGTGAACTGTATACATGAAACCATTTTGACCTTTGACTATTTCCAACGACTCACGAACATTTGTGTGTAAAGAAATATGTAAACAAATATATAGGTAAATATAAAAGAAAGTCTATATATATTAATTTGAAATGATATAATACCATCATTTGAATCAAATATGTAGAATAATATACCAAATAAATAATATGTTATCAGAATAAATATATATAGGTATATATATGAATTATGTACACAATTAATTTTATATGTATGTTGTAATATATATAATATGTATAAATATTCACTATTGTTAGATTGTAACATAAATATTACATAATTAATAATATGTAATATTATTATACTAAATTTAATTACAGGATTCAATGTTATACCAATGTTTGTTGTATCACTCTCATTTTTTTTATAATATTACTAATTGTATTATTAATATTATTATATATTATATATAAGATATTGATAAGAAAATTTACACATATAACTTATTATTACTAAGTAATGTTATTATGTATTGTCATTAAGAATTATTGTTATTATTAGTATTATTACTACAAAATAATACAATTTATTCATATTATTATTAATAATATCATTATAACCATTATCATCACTATTAGTATAATTACTTTACATATTATTAACATCATGGTAATTATTAGTAACAAGTATTATTATGTTATTATTATTTATAATATTTTAGTATTATTATTAATAATTATTAATAGAGTTATTATTATTAATATAATTACTTTTAATGATTTAAAGAAATAATGAATAAATGAAATACTGAAGTCAGATTTCCTTCACTATCGAACTATAGCTGATTTTATTCTGGTCTCCAATTCAGTACAAGCCAAATTCATATTATCAGTATAATCCAAATTCAGTTAACCACCTTTTTCACTTTTTATTTTTTTATTTATTTTCGGTACTGAGTATGATTTTCCTGTCGATTCTGTAACACTATAAACCAAGGGAAATTATTCGATGATGTTAATACATTCACCTGCCTTCACATCCTATTTATCAGATCACAAATCTAATCAGTTCAATTTACTGAATTTAATTAAAAAGAATGAAGAACCCATAAAACATCCCCTGCTCGCGTTCATAAATTTTGATAACCCAAATTCAAAATCAATTTCAAAATCCATAAATGTAATGCTGTTAGGAATCACTCAAATAAACTCTCTGTAAAGTTTCAAACATTAATTCATAATATTAGTGTTGAATTTTTGAGTCAAAATTTCGGTTTTCAAAAGTCAAACCTCTGTTAATCGTGAAATTTGAATTCGTGTGATTGTTTCTGGTCGAATCAATGTTATAAAAAGTTTCTAACGAAGGATTAGAACCTACTTCGTGTTAAAAGTTTATTCTAAAACGAACTTTAAATCATAATCAATGTTTGGATTGAAGTCGTGTTCTTCAGGTATTTATTTTATTTTTATTTTGTTGTTCTGTTTATATGAATCAATTCAATAGGTCGATTCTATTTTAATGAAATAACCTAAAGCAATATATTAATTAGTGGTTATGTTTGGATTTGATCCCTGGTCGAACTGGAATTGATGAAGAAGATGATGAAACAGAAGCACGTATTATATAAATTGATATGGGATTAAAAATAGAAAGAGTGAAACGGTTGGGTGGTCGTGGGTATTCTTGGTTATACGGGAGGTCGCGGGTTCGAACCTGGCTCGAGGCATTTTTTTGTTTAACACCTCTTTTAGTGAGGTATAACCCTTTTATTTTTATTTTTATTATTATTATTATTATTATTATTATTATTATTATTATTATTATTATTATTATTATTATTATTATTATTATTATTATTATTATTATTATTATTTTTATTGTTGTTATTATAAATTGTTATTATTATGATAAAACTTATGATATAATTATTATTATTATTAGAGATTATTATTACTAAAGGATTCATTTCTTTAAACCTACCTATTTTATTAAAAACTAATATTATAGCTATTATTATTATTATTATTAGGATTAATTAAGGATTATCACTACTAATATAATAATTATTATTAGAATTGCTAATATTGATATAAGAATTATTGTGGTTAGGATTATTATAACTAATACTATGGAAATAATACAAACTATTATTATTTTCACTAACAATTGTATTAGTATCATTTTTAATATTAATATTTGGTATTAACATAAATATCATTCTTAACAATATCATTATCTTTATAGTATTATCATTAGTAGTAACATTACTAAAATTATTATTATTATTATCAGTATTAGTATTATTAGTATTACCACATTTACTAAAAGAAACATTATTTCCCAAACCTGTCGTTTTTGTTAAAACTAATAGTATCATTAAAAGTAACATTTTTACTATTATTATTATTACTATTATTAGCATTATCAATATCATTAAAATTATTAGGATTATGAAAATGAAGGTTTTAAAGATATTGTTAAGATTATAAGTATAAAAATAAAGATTACATATACATAAATATATATAAATTACATAACTTAACTATATTAAAAAGTTCTATAGATAAAAATGAAAATATACAAATAAATAATGAAATTTATAAATTATTAAATATAAAAAATACATCATTAATAATAATAAATAGAATTATTCGATTACAAGTATATGTTTTTTAATTTATATATAAATGATATAGGTTCGTGAATCCGAGGCCAACCCTACATTGTTTAGATGTTTAATGTCGTCGTATGTATTTTTACTACAAAATACAATACGGTGAGTTTCATTTGCTTCCTTTTTAAATGCTTCTGTAATATATATTTTTGGGACTGAGAATACATGCGCTGCTTTATAAATGTTTGACGAAATAGACACAAGTACTTAAAACTACATTCTATGGTTGGATTATTAAATCGAATATGCCCCTTTTTAGTCTGGTAATCTAAGAATTAGGGAACAGACACCCTAATTGACGCGAACTCTAAAGATAGATCTATCGGGCACAACAAGCCCCATCCAAAGTACCGGATGCTTTAGTACTTCGAAATTTATATCATGTCCGAAGGAGGATCCCGGAATGATGGGGATATTCTTATATGTATATTGTGAATGTCGGTTACCAGGTGTTCAATCCATATGAATGATATTTTTGTCTCTATACATGGGACGTATGTTTATGAGAAATGGAAATATGAAATCTTGTGGTCTATTAAAATTATGAAATGACTATTTATGTTAAACCAATGAACTCACCAACCTTTTGGTTGACACTTTAAAGCATGTTTATTCTCAGGTACGAAAGAAATCTTCCGCTGTGCATTTGCTCATTTTAGGGATATTACTTGGAGTCATTCATAACATATTTCAAAAGACGTTGCATTCGAGTCGTTGAGTTCATCAAGATTAATATTAAGTCAATTATAGTTAGATATATTATGAAATGGTATGCATGCGGTCAACTTTTGATGTAATGAAAGATTATCTTTTCAAAAACGAATGCAATGTTTGTAAAATGTATCATATAGAGGTCAAGTACCTCGCGATGTAATCAACTGTTGTGAATTGTTTATAATCAATAGGGACTTCGTCCGGATGGATTAGGACGGGTCTTCACAGTTGGTATCAGAGCAGTGGTCGTAGCGAACCAGGTCTTGCATTAGTGTGTCTAACTAGTAGTCGTTAGGATGCATTAGTGAGTCTGGACTTCGACCTGGTCTGCATGTCAAAAAGTTTTGCTTATCATTTTGTGTCGAAAATTATCTGCTTATCATTTTTAGTCTAGACACGTCTTGCTGCATTGATTGCATGAATAGTGTATAGACAAGATTCATATCTTAGTGTATCTATTACTGTAAACCTTACCTGGCGTATCCCGTAAATCCCTCCGTAATCTACGAAACCTTTTGTTCTATATATATGGATATTCTATGTAATTAAGAATACCATCCGTTAGCCAGAAAATCATTTCATATTTAAAAATTCTTTATCCAATCGTACGAAATGGAATTCATCATTAGTTCAAGTCACTCGGATTCCGAAATGGAATCCCACTCAAGCTCCGAAAGCAGTGTGACCGGAATGGATCAACCAATCAGTCATCATCTATTCTGGATGAATTGGGGATGGGTTCGCAGTCTCCTCAATCATTGGAGATAAGAAGAAGGTGATCCTTTCCATCTGCCACATTGCCCTATTGGCGAAGAACCTGAAGCACTTACCGGTGAACCTGTTCGAAACACCATCTTTTCTCTCATTTCCAGAGTATCTCGCCACGATTATATACTATACCAAATTCTAGATTATATTTATCCGCTAGTCCGAACTGAAAATCACCCCGGTGTAATAGAAGAAATCAACGAGCTTCGCGCTCGGGTAGTGGCTTTAGAGAATATGGTGCGAAGGTTACAAACACCAGCAGCAGCACCATCAGCATAACCAGTACCACCATCAATGTCAACAGTACCATCACCACCACCAACATCAACATCCACATCCCACACCTCAACATCTTAATCTATACCCCGAACATCAACATCATACGCACCATGGATACCAAGGAGTACCAACAACAACAACATCATCACACGTCTCAATCTCGCAATCTATACCTCAAGCATAATCATCGTTCTACGAATCGTTTTACGAATCGATCTACATAAACTATCTTCGTCCTTCATGGTGATTATGTAATCTCTAATATTTTAGAGAATATGTACTCTAGTTCTAGCCATAAATCTAATGAGTTTAATATCACATTGACTCATTAAATCCATAATTACGTCTGAAGAAAATATATATGTATATATGTTTTCATAAAGATTGTAATTAAAATTTTTATTGTACAAACTGTTAATGGTGAAAATATTTTAACGGGTAGGTAATACCCGAGGAATATTTAGATTTCGCATTAATAAGTTACACGGTACATTCTTCGAATATGATTCAACAGTCATTTACTATCCTACTTGCAACCACAGCTATACGAATTCGTTCATCACAGAATAACCATTTTCATTCAATTTCATATTTGGATTTTGACTTACCAGAATCCAACAAGTGGCATAATGAAGAAATAATGAACACAATAAAAATTGATTAGAAACAGACTAATTAACAATATGAAATTTTGTTAAGAAAACACGCTAACAAGATCCTAGCTAACTGTTCCTAGCTAACTGATTACATTTTATTTATAGCACTTTATTTATCGCAATTTAATTATCGCAATTTACATTCTCGCAATTTTATTTATCGTCATTTAATTTCTGTTATTTACTTTACGCACTTTATTTATCGTCATTTAATTTCTGTATTTATTTTACGCACTTTAGATATCGGGACATGTATACAAGGTTTTGACATATCATATCGACCCATCTATATATATATTTCGGAACAACCATAGGCACTCTATATGCAAATGTTGGAGTTAACTATACAGGGTTGAGGTTGATTCCAAAATATATATATAGTTTGAGTTGTGATCGAGTCTGAGACCGGTACACGGGTCACGATACGTATTAATTAATTCGAATATTATAAACTATTTATGAATTATTGAACTGCTAACTGTGGACTATCAACTGTGGACTACAAGCATTGGACAATTAAAAATGAATTAAAATATTGATTATAACATATGAAACTAAACAATTCTTCAAGTTGCCACTTGAATTCATCTTAAACATCAATTGTATCTTCACGATTACATTCTGCGTTCAAACCTTTCATGATTCTTGAAAACACCTCAATCGAGAGGATGAACCAACGACATTTCATCTACAGAAGGAAAGATTTATGCATATAGTTATGCACCTGAAAGCATTCGGAATCTGAGTAAACATATAACACGTATTTGTGCTAGCTCCTTTGGCATTGTTATTACCGAAAATAACTTTGCATCTGCTGTTCGAGATAGCCTGTTTTGTCACAGCTCCAGCAAGACAACTTCGACTTTTCGTATGAAACAACCTTATTATAATGTTAATATATACGCGTGCTCTTTTATTGTTACCGGGGAACCTTTCATATCCCACCATATTACCATCAGCGTTTAATCATCTAAAAACACAATTTTCCTGAAATCACCTCAGATTAATAACCGATGATTCAGATATCATAGCATTAAATGCAGAGGAAAAAGAAAAATGGTAGATGGTCTAAACGACCAAAAGTTTGATGATAAAGAAAGGAGTGTTAGGAACGCTCAATAGAAAATTGGGTATTGAAAAACAGATTGAGCTACCCATGAAGGAGACCAAGGACAAATACAAGGACTAAACCCTATATTCCAAGGATTCAGGTAATTCTGGATCCGTTGAAATCTTTAGAGAATATCTTGCTCCGAAGTCATGTTAAAATCTCGCGGAAAATCTTTCTCCATCAACCATCGAACTTAGAGATTCCAAAATATCATCATCAATATCTTCGATATTTCTGAGGATATTTTCATAAATATTCTCGTCCGAAATTATATACCTTCTCGTGCTTCCTGTGTATCATTATATTGGAAATATTCAATAGAAAATTTAGTACCAAAAAGCAGATTATGCGAAACTATGAAGAAAGTCGTGGACAAATCATAAAGAATAAGTTTGACTTCAAAGAATCCAAATGATTCAATGTCTACTAAAGTCTTTAGTGAATATCTTGCTCCTCACTCTAAACCCTTGCATACAATAGTTTCTATCATCCGCTGATCTTAGATATTCCGAGATATTATCGTATCTTTCATTATAAATATTCTCCATATTTCTGGAGATATTTTTATAACTATTCTTATCTGAAATCATTAATCTCTTCATGCTATCAGTATTACATCATATAGAAACTGTTAGTTTCTATATTCTGTAAACTTTCGAGCTTAAAATATGAATGTTATTGAAGTAATGTTGGGAACTGATGCATGGGTTAATATAATATAATGACACTTGATCAACGTGATTATATTACAGTAAGTCATGCTGAGTTTCTAATGGGACGTGATGATTCACAGATCCTAACGTCATCACGTGCCATGTTACATAACTCTTTCATTATGCTTAACTTCTGAACATATCAAGAAAGTATATTCTTGATAGTTCTATTCTCAGTGATTCTGGTAATTTGATAAATCAAATCGTGCTAATACATTAATTCTTATTTAGAACACGATGTTTATTCGAAATTTCATACTTACGAATTCTGGACCATATTTCGCTTGACTTAAAGTCGGGAAGAGAAAACAAAAGTATGAAGCTTCAAAATATCAATGGGAGTATAAATCGCAGCAAATAGGAGGGAGTATTAACTTTGGATGACAATGATTATAGAAGACAGAAGCAGAGACTTTGAAATATAAGGGAAGATATAAAGCCCAACGACAAACCAGAAATTATAAACCATATATATCGATGCATATAGCAATATAAAGACACGAGAGAACTAGAAACACTATAAACCCAAGAGTATAGTAGAAGTAAATAGATTCTTCCGGCGGTAGATGAAAAAGAAGAATGACCGATATGAAAGTTAGAAGTATATCGAGAATCAGAACTGGATGGAACATATTAATGAATACTTTAAAATATGAGTTGAGGGGGAAAGAATAGAAGGTGATGAAACATGATTAGGAACTTAGAAATCAACAGATTTAACTCACACAATGACGGAATAAGTGAATCAAACCCTCTAGTGAACAAGTTAAGTTTTTTTAGATTAATTTAGTCAAACACCAACTAAATCAAGTGTGATTAGACCAACACCGAGAGCTATTATTCACCACCTGAGTGATTTGGACTGAGAGAGAATCGAAGGAGCTCACCAGATCTGAGTGTGTGTATCAAATGAGAGGCTTAACCTAAAAAAAAAAAATGAAGAACATAAGACTTTATATACCCCTGCTATTGACTCACCCATACGATTCATCCATCACACGTACGAGTTGGCTTCATCAGCCGTACGGGTGATCACTCACTCGTGTCTTATCATTTAGGTTGTAATTGTGAATTAGCTCAGCATCAGCCGTGCGTATGAGCCTGTCAGCCGTATGCGTGAGGCTTCACTCGGACGTCTGACTAAGTCTAACATAGTCAAACATCCAAATCTCATTCCTGCAGTTCCTGTAACCACATGCAAATACGGATAGGATTATAACGAGCGATCATGATGGCCTGTAAACTGGTGTACCTGCAATGGGCATGGGTAGATATCTAGGGACTTGCATAAAATGCATCAACAGAAGGTGTGAGTTGTAAGGAAATGAAGGAGGTGAATTTATAAGAAAACCTCCGACAAAACAATGAAAATGGATGATCACATTTAAAGCGGATCCTAATTCCCTTGGTTACCGGAGAAATCAAATCTTATTTTGAAGATTTTCTTTAAATCCCTTGAAATCCGGAATTCAACCCTCCACGTCAAAAGTTAATACGAAACTTTATTCATCTCACTCTTTTGTGATAGCTTTATTCGTGTTCTTCGAATAATCGAATTAGTTTATCCTTATTACTCAATGGTAATAAAACTCTGTTTACCAGCTTATATGAGTCATGAAAATATTTTTATTATTAGCCATGACCACCTCACTCAAATTTCGGGACGAAATTTCTTTAATGGGTAGGTACTGTGATGACCCGGAAATTTCCGATCAAATTTAAATTTATTCTTTATATGATTTCGACACGATAAGCAAAGTCAGTAATGTTGAGTCACAAAAATTTGTGAACTGTATACATGAAACCATTTCGACCTTTGACTATTTCCAACGACTCACGAACATTTGTGTGTAAAGAAATATGTAAACAAATATATAGGTAAATATAAAAGAAAGTCTATATATATTAATTTGAAATGATATAATACCATCATTTGAATCAAATATGTAGAATAATATACCAAATAAATAATATGTTATCAGAATAAATATATATAGGTATATATATGAATTATGTACACAATTAATTTTATATGTATGTTGTAATATATATAATATGTATAAATATTCACTATTGTTAGATTGTAACATAAATATTACATAATTAATAATATGTAATATTATTATACTAAATTTAATTACAGGATTCAATGTTATACCAATGTTTGTTGTATCACTCTCATTTTTTTTTATAATATTACTAATTATATTATTAATATTATTATATATTATATATAAGATATTGATAAGAAAATTTACACATATAACTTATTATTACTAAGTAATGTTATTATGTATTGTCATTAAGAATTATTGTTATTATTAGTATTATTACTACAAAATAATACAATTTATTCATATTATAATTAATAATATCATTATAACCATTATCATCACTATTAGTATAATTACTTTACATATTATTAACATCATGATAATTATTAGTAACAAGTATTATTATGTTATTATTATTTATAATATTTTAGTATTATTATTAATAATTATTAATAGAGTTAGTATTATTAATATAATTACTTTTAATGATTTAAAGAAATAATGAATAAATGAAATACTAAAGTCAGATTTCCTTCACTATCGAACTATAGCTGATTTTATTCTGGTCTCTAATTCAGTACAAGCCAAATTCATATTATCAGTATAATCCAAATTCAGTTAACCACCTTTTTCACTTTTTATTTTTTTATTTATTTTCGGTACTGAGTATGATTTTCCTGTCGATTCTGTAACACTATAAACCAAGGGAAATTATTCGATGATGTTAATACATTCACCTGCCTTCACATCCTATTTATCAGTTCATAAATCTAATCAGTTCAATTTACTGAATTTAATTAAAAAGAATGAAGAACCCAGAAAACATCCCCTGCTCGCGTTCATAAATTTTGATAACCCAAATTCAAAATCAATTTCAAAATCCATAAATGTAATGCTATTAGGAATCACTCAAATAAACTCTCTGTAAAGTTTCAAACATTAATTCATAATATTAGTGTTGAATTTTTGAGTCAAAATTTCGGTTTTCAAAAGTCAAACCTCTGTTAATCGTGAAATTTGAATTCGTGTGATTGTTTCTGGTCAAATCAAGGTTATAGAAAGTTTCTAAGGAAGGATTAGAACCTACTTCGTGTTAAAAGTTTATTCTAAAACGAGCTTTAAATCATAATCAATGTTTGGATTGAAGTCGTGTTCTTCAGGTATTTATTTTATTTTTATTTTGTTGTTCTGTTTATATGAATCAATTCAATAAGTCGATTCTGTTTCAATGGAATAACCTAAAGCAATATATTAATTAGTGGTTATGTTTGGATTTGATCCCTGGTCGAACTGGAATTGATGAAGAAGATGATGAAACAGAAGCACGTATTATATAAATTGATATGGGATTAAAAACAGAAAGAGTGAAACGATTGGGTGGTCGTGGGTGTTCTTGGTTATACGGGAGGTCACGGGTTCGAACCTGGCTTGAGGCATTTTTTTGTTTAACACCTATTTTAGTGAGGTATAACCCTTTTATTTTTATTTTTATTATTATTATTATTATTATTATTTTTATTGTTGTTATTATAAATTGTTATTATT
This sequence comes from Rutidosis leptorrhynchoides, assembly GCF_046630445.1. NCBI lineage: Eukaryota > Viridiplantae > Streptophyta > Magnoliopsida > Asterales > Asteraceae > Rutidosis > Rutidosis leptorrhynchoides. The sequence goes on from NC_092333.1 coordinate 85,249,743, forward strand.
ATGATAAAACTTATGATATAATTATTATTATTATTAGAGATTATTATTACTAAAGGATTCATTTCTTTAAATCTACCTTTTTTATTAAAAACTAATATTATAGCTATTATTACTATTATTATGATTAATTAAAGATTATCACTACTAATATAATTATTATTATTAGAATTGCTAATATTGATATAAGAATTATTGTGGTTAGGATTATTATAACTAATACTATGGAAATAATACAAACTATTATTTTCACTAACAATTGTATTAGTATCATTTTTAATATTAATATTTGGTATTAACATAAATATCATTCTTAACAATATCATTATCTTTATAGTATTATCATTAGTAGTAACATTACTAAAATTATTATTATTATCAGTATTAGTATTATTAGTATTACCAGATTTACTAAAAGTAACATTATTTCCCAAACCTGTCGTTTTTGTTAAAACTAATAGTATCATTAAAAGTAACATTTTTACTATTATTATTATTACTATTATTAGCATTATCAATATCATTAAAATTATTAGGATTATGAAAATAAAGGTTTTAAAGATATTGTTAAGATTATAAGTATAAAAATAAAGATTACATATACACAAATATATATAAATTACATAACTTAACTATATTAAAAAGTTCTATAGATAAAAATGAAAATATACAAATAAATAATGAAATTTATAAATTATTAAATATAACAAATACATCATTAATAATAATAAATAGAATTATTCGATTACAAGTATATGTTTTTTAATTTATATATAAATGATATAGGTTCGTGAATCCGAGGCCAACCCTACATTGTTTAGATGTTTAATGTCGTCGTATGTATTTTTACTACAAAATACAATACGGTGAGTTTCATTTGCTCCATTTTTAAATGCTTTTGTAATATATATTTTTGGGACTGAGAATACATGCGCTGCTTTATAAATGTTTGACGAAATAGACACAAGTACTTAAAACTACATTCTATGGTTGGATTATTAAATCGAATATGCCCATTTTTAGTCTGGTAATCTAAAAATTAGGGAACAGACACCCTAATTGACGCGAACTCTAAAGATAGATCTATCGGGACCAACAAGCCCCATCCAAAGTACCGGATGCTTTAGTACTTCGAAATTTATATCATGTCCGAAGGAGGATCCTGGAATGATAGGGATATTCTTATATGTATATTGTGAATGTCGGTTACCAGGTGTTCAATCCATATGAATGATATTTTTGTCTCTATGCATGGGTCGTATGTTTATGAGAAATGGAAATATGAAATCTTGTGGTCTATTAAAATTATGAAATGACTATTTATGTTAAACCAATGAACTCACCAACCTTTTGGTTGATACTTTAAAGCATGTTTATTCTCAGGTACAAAAGAAATCTTCCGCTGTGCATTTGCTCATTTTAGGGATATTACTTGGAGTCATTCATAACATATTTCAAAAGACGTTGCATTCGAGTCGTTGAGTTCATCAAGATTAATATTAAGTCAATTATAGTTAGATATATTATGAAATGGTATGCATGCCGTCAACTTTTGATGTAATGAAAGATTATCTTTTCAAAAACGAATGCAATGTTTGTAAAATGTATAATATAGAGGTCAAGTACCTCGCGATGTAATCAACTGTTGTGAATCATTTATAATCAATAGGGACTTCGTCTGGATGGATTAGGACGGGTCTTCACACATAAGAGTTTACATCACATATTCGATCAGAAGCAACTCAACATGAGACAACGACGTTGGATGGAACTACTTAATGATTATAACTGCGAACTTCAATACCATCCGAGCAAGGCGAATGTTGTGGCAGATGCCTTGAGCAGAAAGGAGCAAGAGAAACCTCTTAGGGTTAAAGCGCTTAACATAGTTATCCGTACGAATCTCACATCACAAATTCGCGAAGCACAACAAGAAGCCATGAAACAGGAGAATGTTGATGTTGAATTTCTCAAAGGGATGGATAAGAAGTTTTACATCAAGGAGGACGGAACACGGTACTTTGCTAACCGAATTTGGGTACCAAAGTTTGGTGGATTGAGAGAACTAGTGTTGGAGGAAGCATACAAGTCGAGATACTCAATTCATCCGGGATCAGATAAAATGTACCAAGATTTGAAGGCATTTTATTGGTGGCCGAACTTGAAAGCTGACATTGTCACTTATGTCGGGAAGTGCTTGACTTGCGCTAAAGTCAAGGCTGAGCATCAAAAGCTATCAGGATTACTGATTCAACCAGAGATTCCCCAGTGGAAGTGGGAAGGAATTTCCATGGACTTCATTACGAAACTGCCGAGAATGGCGGGAGGTCACGATACTATTTGGGTTATTGTGGATCGTCTCACTAAGTCCGCACACTTCTTACTGATAAGGGAAACTGATAAGATGGAGAAGTTGGCTCAGATCTACATTAAGGAAGTCGTCTCTAGGCATGGAGTGCCTATATCTATTATATCCGACCGCGACAGCAGATTTACTTCCAGATTTTGGCAATCATTGCATAAAGCAATGGGGACTCGTTTAGATATGAGTACAGCATATCACCCCCAGATGGATGGCCAGAGCGAACGAACTGTTCAGACTTTTGTGGACATGTTGAGAGCGTGTGTCATTGATTTCGGAAACGGATGGGATAAGTATTTACCACTAGCTGAGTTCTCATACAATAACAGCTACCATGCGAGTAGTAAAGCTGCACCATTTGAAGCATTGTATGGAAGGAAGTGTAGATCTCTCGTTTGTTGGAGTGAGTTGGGAGATAGTCAGTTGACAGGTCCTGAGATTATTCAGGAGACAACTGAGAAAGTTCTACAGATTCAGGAACGATTGAGAACGGCTCGAAGTCAACAAAAGAGTTATGTCGATGTTAGACGGAAGGACATAGAGTTCCAAGTTGGAGACAAAGTTATGCTTAAAGTATCACCTTGGAAGGGTGTTGTACGATTTGGGAAACGAGGTAAACTGAGTCCTCGCTATGTTGTACCGTTTGAGATAATTGAAAGAGTTAGACCAGTAGCTTACAGATTGGAACTGCCACAAACACTCAGCGGTATTCATGACGTTTTCCATGTATCCAATCTAAAGAAGTGTTTAGCCGATCATAATTTGATTATTCCTCTAGAGGAACTACGTATCGACGACAAACTTCATTTCATTAAGGAACCTGTTGAAATCTTGGGCCGTGAGGTCAAACAGTTGAAGCAAAGCAGAATTCCTATCGTTAAAGTTCGGTGGAACGCGAGAAGAGGACCAGAGTTCACGTGGGAGCGTGAAGACTAGATGAGGCTGAAGTATCCGCAATTGTTTCCCGAGGAAACCACTTCAGCGGACGATCACTAAAATTTCGGGACGAAATTTTCAATAACAGGTGGGTAATGTAACAACCCTGATTTTTCCGTTACTTTCGTTAACCTTCCGTTAGTTTATTTAACGGCAATTATTTAACTTTTATGTGTTTACGTGTATTAAATGCGTACTTGACCTTTGGAGGGTTTCAATAATTGATATGGGTTGATATTAATTCAAATAAATATTTCGGATAATGAAATACGATAAAAACGATACGATTTTGATAATAGCTTTTTGAGCAGCGAAACGCTCGGGTTTATTTTAATAATTAATTTAATTAATTATTAACTTTTTAAAATATTTAATTTATTGGGTTTTTAATAAATTAAGCGATTGGTTGCGTTTAACGATCGGATTAGCGTTCCGGGCCTTCGGTACGACTAAACGACACTTAAAACGGACCACGAATACACGGAATTGCAAAACGAGAACCCGGGAACCCATGGTGGGCCCCATTCGGCCGGCCCCTCCCCCTCACCCCCTATGTTTCAATTTTTGTAAGTTTAGGGGCTTATGTGCTAATTTGTGAAACTAGGGTTAGTATAAATAGAAGTATTAACCTAAAATTAGTAAACCCTTACACAAAAACTGCAGTCGATCTCTCCCTGGCTCCTCCCCATCGTCGCCCAACATCACCATCATCATCACCTTCAATTTTTGATCTTTTGATAAAACCTTGAACACGAAAGTTGCAATTCTCGATCTCCTCTACGCGTTGGTGTATTTAATTTAGCGATCAAAGGTATAATTGCATGAACCCTAATTCTTAAAAATCTGGTTTTTATAAAGTTTCATAGTTATGTTGTCAATTGCTCAAGTCCATACGCGTACGTGTTAATTGTAATCGTTATTTTGATTGTTTGATGCGCTAGGGTTTAAAAACGAATTTGTATTTGTTTGATCAGAAAAATTAAGTTTTTCAAATATTAATTATTATGTTATAATCAGATTCCTTGCGAAAAACTATTGAGTTTAGGCTTTGGATTCGCTTGATTTCGTTTCCGTATGATTAAGTTATGTCGATTTGAATTATCGTTGTGTTTTTGTTGTTTGATCAGAAATCTGGTATTGATAGCAAATGAATTGGCATGTGAGACTTATACCACTGGAAATATAATTTAAAAACACTCAAGTTAGACTAGTATATCATGTCGTTTGCTTATGTATAGCCCGAGATGTGCTAGAATTAGTGTAAATGTAGTTTTATACAGTACTTGCATGAAAATAACCTTGTATGATAAAATGTGTTAACTTCTGTGATTGAAGCTTTGTATATTTAAAAAATAGACAAAACGTACTTCATCTTTCATGTAGATATCATAGGCTAATTGTATCTAGATCTTCGGATAATTGTATACGAATGTGACTAACGAAATGGGAATCGAATCTGTAAATTGAACACGGTTTTGTACTTTGTGAATTTTTTATATTGATTGAGAATGTATGCTTCTGGAAAATGAAACTTAACATGATATGTGACTTATTGTTAGTTTATGTCAGTCTCTGAAACCTTATGCATTGGGCACAATAGAGCCATACTTTATGTGAATTCTGATTTGAACTGAAAACTGAATGATCAACTTGCACGAATAAACTGTACAAATTGGCTAAACAAAAGTGGCTAGATTTTGATATGTGTTACTTTGATTTGTCCTTGAACTATGGCCACTGGTCTTGTATCAATTGCATGATTCTAACTCCGGTTATAGCCGAAATGAAATCAGTGCGCGGTCAGAAACTGACCTGGCAAACCCCAAATGTATTCCTTCTGATTCCTGACTTTTAATTATCGTATGAGTCCCTGGCCAGAATTTTTGGAATTGATTTTGAGTCTATTTAAGATCTGGAGCTTTCCATGTTTGCATGAATTTTGTACTATGAGGTAATGTGCTAAATATGCTACGTGTTCATAAATTTGGTGCATGACGATAAACTGAAATTGTGAAAATGATTATTCATGACCTAAAATGTATTGTTTGACTTAGGTTTGACTTATTGACCAATATTTGACATGAACCTATTGATGTTGACTTTAGTTGACCACATTGACCAAGTTTGACTTTCAGTTTGACTTCGGTTGACTTTGTTTGACTTGCATGATATAGTTGACTTTTACTTTAAATCGCGTCGAGTCGAGCAATAAGACAACGTACACTATGAAACCACACTTATATAAGATACATATATTGACCAACCTACATACGTATTGATGGTTAAAGCTAAGGGGTATAAAATACTATTAAATTTTAGCAGGAAATACTATTAAATACGATACAATTTTACACAAGATATTTATTTATTTATAGAATGGATATACTTAAACCTTGCTACAACACTTATAGGCAGTGTACCTAATCGTACAGTAGTGTAGTTTTTAGTAAGTCCGGTTCGTTCCACAGGGAAAATCTTTTAATCAAAGCTTAACGCTATATTAGTTTAATTTATAAAAATACGAATATATATATAAGTAATATTATTATTTTAAAGGGGGGTTTTTACCGTTTAATGACCGGTTTGTCGATTTTAAAACTTTAGTTGCAGTTAAAACAAAATGTAAAATATTAAATAAATAAAAGACTTAATTTAAAGCGTAAATTAAATAACGATAATGAAATTGCGATAAATAAAAGTGCGATAAAATAAACTTGCTATAATTAAAAAGTACGATAATTAAAAGTGCAATTAAATACAATAACAATAAATAAAAATGCGATAATTAGAAGTGCAATTAAATATAAAATAAAGGAAATTAAATATGAAATAAAAGAATTATGCTTATTTAAACTTCCGTAATCATGATGTTTGACGTGTTGATTTTAGTTTTATGCCCATGGGTTAATTGTCCTTTGTCCTGAATTATTTAATATGTCCGTCTGGTTTTTGTCCATAACAGTCCATCAGTCATAAATATAAAGTGCGAGTGTCCTCGTCAAATTATCCTTATACCCGAAGTTAAATATTCCAACTAATTGGGACTTAAACTGTAACAAGATTTTAATACTTTGTTTAATAATTATACCAGGATGTCGACTGAGTGTAACCCAAGGTTTTAATACTTTGTTATAAATTATGCCAAGTGTCCTTGTACATAATTTCACCACTGTTTTAATAATTCTAGTGGCTATTAATCCATTCCCGTGTCCGGTTAAATGAACGATTATTCGTACATATAAATACCCCGCCCATCGTGTCCGATCGAGTGTAAATGGTTATTTATAGGGACGCCCATTTGTAAATCTTTATATTAACATTAACAAACTATCATTTAGTTAAACAAATATAAAGCCCATTAATAGCCCATAGTCTAATTTCCACAAGTGTCGTTCTTTTGTCCAAACCCCAATTATGGTACAAAGCCCAATTACCCAATTTTAATAATTAGCCCAACATCATGATTACTTCGGATTAAATAAGCATAATAATAACTTAGCTACGAGACATTAAATTAAAAAGGTTGAACATAACTTACATTGATTAAAAATAGCGTAGCGTTACACGGACAGAATTTCGACTTACACCCTTACAACATTCGCTAACATACCCTTATTATTAGAAATTAAAATTAAAATTAAAATTAAAATATAAATATATATATATATTACGTATATATTGAGAGAGAAGAAAAAGATGTGTTTTGATGTTCACCAAGCTGCGAATTTTATAGGCATGTGGGCTGGAAAAGTGGCTCATGCGATCGCATGAGCTTTACCCTTCAAGGCCATGCGATCGCATGGCCAGCTGGGGAGGCTCAAAAGTCTTTGTTTTTTTATGCCGACGGTTTTATAATATAATATAATATATATATTAATTTTAAGAATTAATTATATATTATATTATATTCATGTGCATAGTTGACTTGTAATTTTTAGTCCGTTGCGTAGAGCGTTGAGAGTTGACTCTAGTCCCGGTTCCGGATTTTCAAACGTCCTTGCGTACAATTTAATATCTTGTACTTTGCATTTTGAATCTTGTACTCTTGTAATTTTGAGACGTTTCTTATCAATAATTGGAACCTCTTTGATTGTCTTTTGTACTTTTGAGCTTTTTGGTCGTTTGCGTCTTCAATTCGTCGAATCTGCCTTTTGTCTTCACCTTTTATTATTTAAACGAATATCACTTGTAAATAGGATAATTGCAACTAAAAGCTTGTCTTTCTTGAGGGATAATGCTATGAAATATATGTTCGTTTTTAGCATTATCAAATATTCCCACACTTGAGCGTTGCTTGTCCTCAAGCAATATCGTCTTGAAATACTAGAATCACTTCTTTATTCTTCACACTTTGTACATCAGTGATTTCTTTACGGTGGTATAAATAATGGTAGTAACGATGTGGTTTACAGTCTCACATGACTTATGAAAATTTAGATCCTTTAGGAAATTGGATCTTTATGAAAACATTTGATCTTTTGAAAATTAAATCTAGTTTTTACCCTAGATAAGTTTTCCGGAATAACCCTTCACCGGTGTTTGCAAAATATTTTTATGGGTTTGGTGGGTTTCAGATTTGAAAATTTTAGCTCAAAACTTGTGGTTTTGTGTCACCCACTTGCTAACCTTGTATTAGGAAAGCAACACGTCCAGTATACTTGCTCCGTATATTACCTTTCGGTAAACTACCGTCCGGTTGTAAAGGAAAGCGTTGAACAAGCAACTGTTAAGGCAATGTCCCCTGACATGCTTTTGATTATGGTCTATAACGTGTCGGACGCAATTACTATCCTTTGTAGGAGCAATAGTAAACCTCACCCTTATAATTTTTCGGTCTGGCACAAGGTCCTGTCTTTGACCATGCTATGCAACCACCGTTCTTACGGTTGACACCCGATTTGGTTCAGATGACCTAATGAATTCCAGGTGAATTCCTAGGATTTTACGTTCAATGGTAATGAACGCATTGAAAATGGGTTTTCAGAAAACAAATCGGTTTATAATTTGATCAAAATATTTTCTCGTTCAAGCTCGAGTTTAGATATCATTGAATTCCATGAGTTTGTAATTCTCAATCTTTAAGGTCAATCTCTAGGATTGAGTAATATCAGTCTTAAAAGCTGATTTTTGATCTTTAAAGGAGATTATCCTTTCTAGGGATCTGATTTATTAGTCTTATCAAGCTAATTTGCACGGTGCCCCCCATTGTACGAGATAAATCCTTCTCATGGTTAGGATAAATCTGACCACTTGGCGACCCTGTTTTATGCTGAGGTCCGTGGATTTCCTGCTGATTTTAGTGATGACTTTTCTAGGTTTTTCGTCAACCTACAGCTGGTCTGGACGACAACTTCATGACCTAAATCAAGAAGCGCGTTTCTTTTTCGAAAGACTTTACTTCCTTTAAATGATGGAATTGATTCATCGTGTAGATCCATCTCTTCTTTTCTTTCATCGGGTAAAACAGTTTAGTTTAGTCCAAAGCAAAAGTATCTTCAATTATTTGTTACAGAAATATGTGATATATGTTTAAGATAACTTGGTAATTTTTCCCACACTTGGCTTTTATTTTCCTTTTTATTGTCCTCTATTCCATTTTAAATGAATTTTAACATTTTGGTTTGTTTCTCAATTTATGTCCTTTCTGAGGTAACAATAATTTCGGTGTTAACACCTAGTTTTATCGTTCATAAATATGTATAAACATGATTTTGAGTTCATTTAATTGAAAATTTTGAAAATTTTTACTAGAATTGGGTAGTCAGTATATAAGACTAGGGTTGTTCTTTATTATCAGAGAGCACTAGATTCTAATACAACTACTACGTTACTAGTATTTTTAATGGTAACCAAGTGTTGAAGATAAAAATTTTAAAAATCCGAAAGAATTTAACCCCTTCTCACACTTAAGATCTTGCAATGCCCTCATTTGCAAGAAATCAGTAATAATTTAAATTATTGAGGGTGATTAGCGTAGAAATGATTAAATTTTACCAAAGTTTCCAAACATATTGGCGTTTGTTTGCTGAATGATAAATGGTGCATATCATTTGTTCATTCCGTCTGTTGTTACAACACATTTATTTGTCATCTTGTCGTCAAAATTAGTAGCTTTTGCTGAACTTAATGCCAGTATTTGAAAATGCGATGTTTTACCCTGTTTTGTACAATTTACAATATACATACATACAAATATAAATATGCATGGAAATTTGAAATGGGACTTAATATCCCACTTTCAAATCCTAAATGTGAAATATTAGTACACAATAATAATAAAAATTATAAAAATTACATAAGTATATTCAATAACATAAGTTTAAACATGAATAAGTAAAAAGATAAAAACATAAAAATCATATAAATAACCAAATGGAACCAAATCAGTCTGGATAGGGGTTCCAGTTCATCTCATCAGGTGGGTTCCATTGTTGGTTATAGGTGTTCTGATAGGCTTGGTTATAGTCATACCGGTTAAAGGGTGGTCGGATATCGGGGCTTTGTGGCGGAAAATGAGTAGGTCGAGTAGGTACATAGTTATTTGGTACCTGATATGATAGCTGGCTCATGATTTGGTGCTGATGAACTAACCAGCTATCGTGTTGGCATCGCCTATAATCCCCGTATACTCGCTCGGAGTTTCACTGCTCATACATACTATGTCTGGCCGCGTTCGTCATTGCTTCCTCATCTATACGAACGTGGACGTCAAGAATAGCATCTCGAAAGACATCCCTAATGTCTTTCGCCTCCTCCATTTCCTCGTCTGAGCCTCTCTCTACCTGAGGATGAGATCCCTCATAGGGTACTGCCTGGTTACGTCTACTTTTCAATACCTTAGCACCCACATAAACTTTCAATCCTAAGGGCTCAACCTGTTCTCTACAAAGCTATAATGGACCCCCTTGGTTCCTATCAACACCTAAATACTCTCCAATGAGAGTAACAAAAATACCTCCTCCTATTATACTCCCATCCTGCATTCCCTCTACCATTTTAGATAAATAAAAAGCAACACAGTAAGGGATATTGACAAAGCTTCTAGGATCCCGAATACACTTTAGGTAGAATAAATCATGTAAGGTAATTTTTTCTTTATTATGACCTCTCTGTGTAATCGAGTTAGAAAAAAATCTATGAATAATACGAAGCTCGGCTCTGTCAATATGTGTATAGGAGTGTCCTCCTGCTCGTGTAAAAACATCAAAATGTGACATACGCCTCCAAATGGCGTCAGCGTCAAAGTTACTATCTACCCTTTTACCATAATGAATCAAATTTGTACAATCGGGTAATAGCAACTCACCAGGAATATATATCTGTAAGGCCCTAGCCATGTCCAGCATGGACATTCTGTACATCCTACCGCCAAGGATAAACCTAAGAAATCTTCTATCATCTATTCTAACTATATTTGTATCAAGTGATACAATACTCATCAACTCAACACACCATTCCTTATATGCAGGTCTACGAATGGTGAAAAGACATTCCCAATCTGTAAAAGAAGAACTGCCATACCTTTGTACCAAAAGCTGTCTAACACGGTCAGCTAGATGGACCGTTTCCAAAGGGGCCCAATCGATTACCCTTGGCACCTCTACATTTTTTGTTACCAATTTGAATTTGTTCCTTTGATATGTCTCGTAATCTCTCCATCTCCTATCAAATCTCAGATTAGGATGCAGAGTGTGCTCAGGAATCGTTGAGAATTCTACTGGCGGCCTCATTGGGAATACTATGAATTCATCAACAAACTGTACCGGATCATAATAAGGTACGTGCTGATCAGGCTGTTGTTGTTGTTGTTCCTGTTGTGGTTGTTGTTCGTGTTGCATTTCTGGTTCTAGTTCTTGTGCTGGTGCTGGTCGTCTAGATGATGATGCTCCTGAACCTCTAGTATCGGCTTTCTGCAAAACACATTAAACACAAAATTTGTGCATCCAAATATGCATTAGTGTTAGCAAAATAACAACTTAAAACAATCACTATAACATGTTAAATCAAAGTTAAACTTATACACATTTTCACAATTTTTCACAATTCTACACTTTTCAAATAAGCACATATGAAAATGTATACAAAATTCATAAGCATTTAACTCAAATAACATGTCAAAATAGTCATTACTAATAATTAAACAAGTCTCAAATGGCAATTATATCAAATTAATCAAGTTCATGAATTTTGGACTTAAAAAGTCCACTTTAATCTCCAAAAATCATGTTTAGGATCAATGTTTGGATCATTTAACTATCTAAACATGTTACACTACTCAATTTAGCAATAATTCATGACAAAAATCGGCCATAACCTGTTTATATCAAAAAGCCCCAAATTGCTCAAGAACACAAACCCTAGATTTCTAAAAATTTTGAAGTTTTTGGCTTCAAATCATGTTAAATAGCATCAATCTAGGTTATACATGCATAAAATACTAACAATTTAACACTAATTACACTAGAAATTAACAAAATTGCATTAGGTAAAAAATTGGAATTTATCACAAAAACTAGGAATTTATAGAGTTTAGGGGTGTAATTTTTACCATTTTGCTGAAGAATGAGAATCTATGCATGATTAGAGCAAGAAAAATGATGAATTACGGTGGAAAAATGATGAAATTTGGTGAAGATTTGAGAGAGTTTCGTGTTTGTGTGTGTGTTGTGGTGAGGAAGACAGACTCGCTGGGAGTTTTGAGTCTGACCTGCATTTGGTCCCCATGCGATCGCATGGGTTCTAAGTGCAAACCTCATGCGATCGCATGGGGTGCCGGCTACAGTGTTTTGGGCTTTTTTTATTTTTATTTTTTTATTTTTTATATATAAAACCTTATAGTTTATAAAACTTATAATTAATTAAATTTTAAAAATTTGTTTTCCTTTAGGAGCGAGGGTGTTTCGGATCGATGTCCTAGTCCGTCCCTCGACAAAATTTTAAAATTTGTCAATTCAAAGCGCGGTTTTAAAAGTAAAGATTTTTGGGTTTTTTTAAATATTTTTGGCATACTTTAGTTCAATAAGATTAAAAATAATGATAATAAAAGTTCTCGTCCCTCCCTCGGGTAAAGCAATTTCGGTTCAATGACTTAGTCTTCAACTTACGACGAATTTTAAAAATCATATTTTTAACTTAGCGACATAAAGTAAATTTTTGTTTTTAAATTCACACCAAACTTAAATTTAAAATGCATAAAATTAAAAATTCACACCAAACTTAAATTTAAAATGCATAAAATTAAAAATTCACACCAAACTTAAATTTAAAAATTTATATTATAAATTCACACCAAACTTATATTATATTTTTGTTTTTATACATACAAACTTAAAAATATCAATTGTTCAAATATTTACAATTTTAAATATATTAATTTAAAAAGTTTACAATATTAGTTTAAGATTTATATATTAATTTTAAAAACATGGTAAAAATAAAATTAAAAATCTTTTTGGTCTTTTATCCCACTTTTATTCAATCAAATATTATCAAAAATATGCGCCCCTCTTTTCGGTAAAGTAATTTCGGTTCCATGACCTAATTTAACTCATGACGAATTTTTGAAATATTTTGGGTTGATTGATTAAAGATATTTATACCTTAAGAATAAACGTTAAATTTCGCAGTGATGTAATAAATTTTTGTATGATATCACTAATTTCGGTCGCCAAACCTAATTTTATTCAATACCAAATTAATACTTTATAGCGAACAAATTAGCGTTTATTATCAAAAGGTTAAAAATAAAAAAATAAAAAATGTACAGACTTACCTGTGAGATAGAATTCTTAGTTATATGATCTATCCCATTCATAAGATAGTCGGTTTAATTGGTTTTCCATAGCTACATAGGCGAAACCTCGAGCATTCAGTGTTTTTTCTTCTAAACATATGAACGGTCCGTCTCTGCATAAAGTAACAAATTCGGTATTTGAATAGGTTTGATTATTTGAACATTTACCTCCATGTGACCATTTTCCGCATTTGTGACATCTTTCAAGGTGTCGTGCTCTTCTTTTCGCTGCGGATTTTGATTTTCCTTTACCAAATTGTAACTTATTATCTTCGCATCTGGATTCTTTTCTTACTCCATCCAATCTTTCTCTGATTACTGATACTATTTCACTCCGAAGTGTGTCATTATTACGTTTAGTGATCAAAGTGTGTAGCATTAGACCATGGTTTAGTTCACAGGCAGTCTTCATTTCGTAAAAACCTAAAAAAATAAAAATTCAGAATGGGGGGAGAAGACTAGTTCTTTAGGGTCTGCTAGGGAAAGACCATTCGGGTTCCATTTTCGAGAACTACACGAAAACAGAAAATCTAACTCTAACAGAAATACATATTATCCTTTAAAGACTTGATTCTCCCCACACTTAGTTAGCTGTGGTATCGAAATTGTGATTAACTTCGTTGTCGACTTCCATCGGACTATCTATGTAATGTTTAACTCTGTGACCATTAACTTTAAATTCAATCCCATTTGAATTTATTAATTCTATCGTTCCATATGGGAAAACTCTTTTGACTATGAATGGTCCAGACCATCTTGATTTCAATTTTCCAGGAAATAGCTTGAATCGTGAATTGAAAAGAAGAACTCTGTCTCCTTCTTTAAATTCTTTTGAACTTCTGATTCTTTTATCATGCCATTTCTTCGTTCTTTCTTTATAGATTAACGAATTTTCGTATGCTTCTTGTCTTAATTCTTCTAATTCTTTTAGTTGACTTAACCTTAGACGTCCAGCTTCATGTAAATAATGATTACATGTCTTCAAAGCCCAAAATGCTTTGTGTTCAATTTCTACTGGAAGATGACATGCTTTTTCGTAGACGAGTTTAAAAGGTGTGGTTCCAATTGGAGTTTTGTAGGCTGTTCTAAAAGCCCAGAGTGCATCCTCCAATTTAATGGACCATTCCTTCGGATTTGATCCTACGGTTTTTTCTAGAATACGTTTTAAAGCTCGGTTGGTATTTTCAAATTGTCCACTTGTTTGTGGATGATATGCGGTGGAGATTTTATGAGTTACTCCATATCTTTTGAGAACTTTCTCAAGTTGATTATTACAGAAATGAGTACCCCTATCACTTATGAAAGCTTTCGGTGTTCCAAACCTTGCAAAAAGACGTTTTAAAAAGTTGACTACAACTCGTGCATCGTTAGTTGGGAGAGCTTGTGCTTCCGCCCATTTAGATATATAATCAATGGCTACGAGAATGTAAAGATTATTATGAGATTTTGGAAATGGACCCATAAAGTCAATACCCCAAATGTCAAATACTTCGCATACTTGAATGAAATTTTGTGGCATTTCATCACGTTGACTTATTTTTCCGGCCCTTTGACAAGCATCACAGGATTTGCAAAGAAGGTGTGCGTCTTTGTAAATTGTAGGCCAATAGAATCCAGCATCATAAACTTTTCTTGCTGTTAGTTGAGGCCCATAATGCCCTCCTGTTGGTCCTGTGTGACAATGGTTTAAAATTTTACTAGCTTCATCTCCGAATACACATCGGCGTATTATTCCATCTGGATAACTTTTAAACAGATGTGGATCTTCCCAGAAATAGTGTTTTATATCATTGAAGAATTTCTTTCGTTTTTGGTACGATAATCCTTTTTCAAGGAATCCACATACTAAGTAGTTTGCATAGTCTGCAAACCATGGAATTTCAGTATAATCTATCTTCAATAGATATTCATCAGGAAAGTTGTCTTGTATGGCCGATTCATTTAGAACTTCTAATTCGGGATTTTCAAGACGAGAAAGATGATCAGCGGTGAGATTTTCTGCTCCTCTTTTATCTCGGATTTCAATATCGAACTCTTGTAAGAGTAAGATCCAACGGATTAATCTTGGTTTGGCATCTTGTTTCAAAAATAGGTATCTAAGAGCAGAATGGTCGGTATAGACCACCGTTTTTGCTAGAACGAGATATGAACGAAATTTGTCAAAAGCAAAGACAATAGCAAGGAGTTCTTTTTCAGTAGTTGTATAGTTCGTTTGTGCTCCTTGTAATGTCTTACTAGCATAATATATAGGTTGAAATCGTTTTTCAATTCTTTGTCCTAAAACGGCTCCCATTGCAAAATCACTTGCATCGCACATTAGTTCAAACGGTAGATTCCAATTTGGTGTTATCATGATCGGCGCATTAGTGAGTTTCTCTTTAAGAATATTAAAAGATTTGATACATTCATCTGAAAAGATGAATGGAGCATCCTTTTCTAGGAGTTTATTCATAGGAGTGGCAATTTTAGAAAAATCTTTTATGAAACGTCGGTAAAAACCGGCATGCCCTAGAAAACTCCTAACTCCTCTAACATTGGTGGGATGTGGAAGTTTAGCAGTTACATCTACTTTAGCTCTATCCACTTCAATTCCTTCCTTTGAAATTTTATGTCCAAGAACGATGCCTTCTTTAACCATGAAATGGAATTTCTCCCAATTAAGTACTAGATTTGATTGTTCGCATCTAATCAGCATTCGTTCAAGATTAGCTAGACATGATTCAAATGTATCACCGAAGACTGAAAAGTCATCCATGAAAACTTCCATGCATTCTTCTATCATGTCGTGAAAAATCGCCATCATACACCTTTGAAAGGTTACAGGGGCGTTGCAAAGTCCAAATGGCATGCGTTTGTAAGCAAAAGTACCATAAGGGCACGCGAATGTGGTTTTCTCTTGATCTTCGGGTGCTATTGGAATTTGAAAATATCCGGAAAATCCATCAAGAAAACAATAGTAACTGTTTCCGGCTAATCTTTCCAACATTTGATCAATAAAAGGTAAGGGAAAGTGATCTTTTCTGGTGGCGTCATTTAATTTTCTATAATCAATACATACACGCCATCCTGTTACAGTCCTAGTAGGAATAAGCTCATTTTTTTCATTTGTAATGACAGTCATGCCACCCTTCTTAGGCACGCATTGAACTGGGCTTACCCATGGACTATCAGAAATTGGATAAATTAGACCTGCGTCTAGCAGTTTAATAATTTCTTTTTTAACTACATCTTACATATTCGGATTTAGTCTTCGTTGGCGTTGCACATACGTTTTATGACCTTCTTCCATAAGGATTTTATGTGTGCAATACGAAGGACTTATTCCTTTAATATCATGAATCTTCCATGCAATGGCTGGTTTATGAGCTTTCAACACAGAAATGAGTTGTGATTTCTCATTTTCAGTAAAAGAAGACGATATTATTACAGGTAATTCAGATTCACCATGTAAATAAGCGTATTCCAAATGGTTTGGAAGTGGCTTTAACTCTCATGTCGGAGGTTCTTCTATCAATGATTTGTATCGATATCTGTCTTCTTCTTTTAGCATTTGAATTTCTTCTGTTGTTGGTTCATATCCATTAGCTATTAGTGTAGCTAACATTTCAGCTTCATCAATTGGTTCATTACCTTCACCTAAAGAACATTCTCCTGTTCCTTGTAATTCTGGAAATTCTTCTAACAATTCTGCATGTGAATCTATAGTTTGAATATAATAACATGTATCATCTGCAGATTGCGGTTGTTGCATTGCTCTATTAACTGAAAAGGTAACACTCTCATCCTCTATACTTAGGGTCAGTTTCTTACCGAACACGTCTATCATTGCTTTAGCCGTGTTTAAGAATGGTCTTCCTAATATGAGAGGAACTTGAGAATCTTCTTCCATGTCCAGAACAACAAAATCTACTGGAAATACTAAAGTACCAACTTTAACTAGCATGTTCTCCATTATCCCTCTAGGATATTTTATTGATCGATCGACTAGTTGTATACTTATTCTGGTTGGTTTCAATTCTCCAAGGTCTAGTTTAGTGTATAGTGAATACGGTATTAAATTTATACTAGCACCTAAGTCTGCTAATGCTTCTATTGAACTAAGACTACCCAGAAAACATGGAATTGTGAAACTTCCTGGATCAGATAATTTTTCTGGTATCTTATTCAACAGCACTGCTGAACAATTAGCATTCATAGTAACAGCCGAGAGTTCTTCCATTTTCTTTCTATTCGTGATCAGATCTTTCAAGAATTTAGAATATCTAGGCATTCCTGAAATCACATCAATGAAAGGAAGATTTACCTTTATCTGTTTAAACATATCCAAGAATTTGGATTGCTCGACTTCAAGTTTCTCTTTCTTCATTTTACTCGGGTAAGGAAGTGGTGGTTGGTATGGTTTAACATAAGGTTTAGCCTTAACTGTGTTATCTTCATTAACCTTTTCAACTACCGGTTCTTTTTCCTTATCTTGATCAGGTTGTGGTTCTTGTGGAGTAGGAATAGCTTTATCAGAAGTTACAGGTATTTCAGGTGGTTTAAGTGTTGTACCACTTCTTATGGTAATGGCTTTAGCTGTTTCATTCCGGGGGTTTGCATTTGTATCACTAGGTAAACTTCCCGGTTTTCTTTCACCTATTAACCTTGCTAGGTTACTTACTTCTTGTTCCAAGTTTTGAATAGAAGCTTGTTGATTTCTAAATGCTTGAGCATTTTGTTCATTGGTTTGTTTTTGAGATGTGAAAAACTGCGTTTGAGTTTCAACTAGCTTCGTCATCATATCTTCTAAATTCGGCTTTTTATCATTGGGTTGTGGTGGTTTATTTTGAAAATTAGGTCTTTGCTGATTGTAAGTATTGTTGGATACTTGTTGATTGCTAGGACCTTGTTGGTTGTTGTATGAAATATTTCGATTATAATTCTGGTTTTGATTGTAAATCGGTCTTGGCGGTTGATAATTATTCTGATAATTATTTCCAGACCTTTGGTTTAGATATGAAACATTCTCTCTTTGTTCCATTGTTAATTCAATACTGAGACAATCTTTTGTCAAATGTGGTCCTCCACACTGCTCACAACTAATTCGTATTGAGTGGATATCTTTAGTCATCTTTTCCATTCGTCTCTCGACAGCATCTATCTTTGCGGAAATGGAATCTAAGTCATGGCTAGAATCGACTCTAGCTGCTTTAGATGATCTAATGATATCTTTTTCTTAGTGCCACTCATGTGAGTGGGAAGCAGTGTTATCAATAATTTTGTAAGCATCAGTTTCGGTTTTCTTCATAATAGAACCACCAGCTGCTATATCGATGTCTTTCCTTGTAGTGATGTCGCATCCTTGGTAGAATATTTGTACTATTTGACAGGTATATAAACCATGTTGCGGACATCCTCTTAATAACTTTCCAAATCTTGTCCACGCCTCATATAGAGTTTCATTTGGCTTCTGTGTGAAAGTAACAATTTCTCCTTGAAGTCTTTCGGCTTTAGATGCCGGAAAGAATTGTTTAAGAAATTTTTCAACAAAAACGTCCCATGTATCAATCGCCCCTTCAGGTAACGATTCCAACCAATCTTTGGCTTTTCCCTTTAAAGTCCAGGGAAATAACATGAGATATATCTGTTCATCCTCCACTTCTCGGATTTTAAATAGTGTGCAGATCCTATTAAAGGTACGAAGATGTTCATTTGGATCTTCCTTCGGCGCACCACTAAATTGGCATTGATTAGTCACCATGTGTAGAATTTGTCCTTTGATATCATAATCTGGCGCATTAATGTCAGGATGAGTAATTGCGTGACCTTGGCCAGTGCGTTTAGCTCTCATTCGGTCTTCCATACTTAAAGGTTCCAGATTCTCCATAATTGAATTTGTTGAATCGGAATCACTAGAGGATTCTGATTTAATGGTTCGTTCCTCAACAATCTCTGTTTGAATGATTGGTGGTTCCAGAGGAAAATTTAATGGTTCAGGATGTATGAATCATCCCTGAATATTCTCCGGATTCTCAATTGTGAGGTCGGGTTCAAAAAATGGATTATCGGAAATTTGAATTGGAGTACTTGGTCGACTGGATGACGATTCTAAAGAAAAATCAACGGCGGTAATATTAGCTAGATGTCTTGATCTAGTTACAGGTGGTGAACGTACAAAAGGTGGTGAACGTCTTGCTCGGTGCATTCACTGAATATCCTATTAGTTTTTAAAAAGGAAAGAAAAATTATATAAGTTATCCAATTAATAGACTTTTCTGATTTTGCCCACAAAAGATGCAGCAGAGGGGCAGGATTCGTTTGGTCTCAATATAATTGAGGACTGTTTGGCTCCAATAACCCGGTCCACGTACAAATCCAACTATTACTACGAACCAGAAAATTTTGATGTCTATCAATTTAACCACTTAAAATAAATTTTCGTAATTTTAAGAAATTTAGATAAGAAGTAGAATAAAAATCTATGTCCTAAAACTAGAATGATGAGAAATAAGAAAGAAAAAGAGCGCGTCGAAAAAGGTCGAAAAATAAAAGGCGTCGAAAAAATAAGAAAGAAAAAGAGTGACTTATAAAACTTAAAAATACTTGACTAACCCAACCTTATTACTATCACTAACTTAAAATTATAATCGTAAATTGAGATTACTAATTGGAATGATAATTGATACATAGGTAAAAGGCGTCTAAAAATATTAAAGCTTACAGGAAAAACTATATCCCAAATGGCAATATCTTAAAAAGGTACTAAAACTTAAAAAGGCGTCGCAGAATTCTAAAGCACTTAAATCTTAGTCTAAAGAAAAAGCACTTAAGGAATTTTACGGCAGAGCCTAAAAATCTAGAAATAAAAATAACTATCGCAAAAACTATGTCTTAAAACTAAATACGAGCGAAAAATACAAAAGTTACGCTAAAACAATTAAAAAGGAACAAAATATAAAAATATACTAAAAGTTGTAAAAAGGACAATTTTTATAAAAATATTATTTTTATATTATTTATTTTATAAAACTATTAATTTTATAATTTAAATAAACTAATTAAACTAAAAATACAAATTAAATCTAAAAACTAATAACTAATTAAATAATAAAACCTAATTAGGGTTTAAATATAATAATAAAAATTATAAACCGTAATTAATGCAGTACTCAGTCAACTATGGCGTGTCAGACGGGCTCATGCGATCGCATGAGTCCTAAGTTATCCAGCCATGCGATCGCATGGGCTAGGGTTTCGAGCCACAGAGTGGGTTGCTACAGTACCGGACTCGAGTGTTTTTATTTTTTTTATTTATTTTTTTATTTTGCTGTGTTAAATTTTCTGTTTTATATATTTATGTAATATATTTATATAAATTAAATAAAACTTGTATTTTTATAAAATAAAGATAAAGAAACTTTTATAGAACTTAAATATTTAACAAACTCTTAAAAATATTTATAATTTTGTTTTATTTTTATATTTTCGAATATATTAAAACGTATTTTTTACAAAAGCGTATTTTTATAAAAGTAAACTAAAAAGAAAAATCTTTTTTTTTATATTAGCGTTGTGCTTCCGGCGTTTAAGCAAGAAATTGATTCCCCGGCAGCGGCGCCAAAAATACTTGATGGTTAAAGCTAAGGGGTATAAAATACTATTAAATTTTAGCAGGAAATACTATTAAATACGATACAATTTTACACAAGATATTTATTTATTTATAGAATGGATATACTTAAACCTTGCTACAACACTTATAGGTAGTGTACCTAATCGTACAGTAGTGTAGTTTTTAGTAAGTCCGGTTCGTTCCACAGGGAAAATCTTTTAATCAAAGCTTAACGCTATATTAGTTTAATTTATAAAAATACGAATATATATATAAGTAATATTATTATTTTAAAGGGGGGTTTTTACCGTTTAATGACCGGTTTGTCGATTTTAAAACTTTAGTTGCAGTTAAAACAAAATGTAAAATATTAAATAAATAAAAGACTTAATTTAAAGCGTAAAGTAAATAACGATAATGAAATTGCGATAAATAAAAGTGCGATAAAATAAACTTGCTATAATTAAAAAGTACGATAATTAAAAGTGCAATTAAATACAATAATAATAAATAAAAATGCGATAATTAGAAGTGCAATTAAATATAAAATAAAGGAAATTAAATATGAAATAAAAGAATTATGCTTATTTAAACTTCCGTAATCATGATGTTTGACGTGTTGATTTTAGTTTTATGCCCATGGGTTAATTGTCCTTTATCCTGGATTATTTAATATGTCCGTCTGGTTTTTGTCCATAACAGTCCATCAGTCATAAATATAAAGTGCGAGTGTCCTCGTCAAATTATCCTTATACCCGAAGTTAAATATTCCAACTAATTGGGACTTAAACTGTAACAAGATTTTAATACTTTGTTTAATAATTACACCAGGATGTCGACTGAGTGTAACCCAAGGTTTTAATACTTTGTTATCAATTATGCCAAGTGTCCTTGTACATAATTTCACCCCTGTTTTAATAATTCTAGTGGCTATTAATCCATTCCCGTGTCCGGTTAAATGAACGATTATTCGTACATATAAATACCCCGCCCATCGTGTCCGATCGAGTGTAAATGGTTATTTATAGGGACGCTCAATTGTAAATCTTTATATTGACATTAACAAACTATCATTTAGTTAAACAAATATAAAGCCCATTAATAGCCATAGTCTAATTTCCATAAGTGTCGTTCTTTTGTCCAAACCCCAATTATGGTACAAAGCCCAATTACCCAATTTTAATAATTAGCCCAACATCATGATTACTTGGGATTAAATAAGCATAATAATAACTTAGCTACGAGACATTAAATTAAAAAGGTTGAACATAACTTACAATGATTAAAAATAGCATAGCGTTACACGGACAGAATTTCGACTTACACCCTTACAACATTCACTAACATACCCTTATTATTAAAAATTAAAATTAAAATTAATATATATATATATATATATATATATATATATATATATATATATATATATATATATATATATATATATATATATATATATATATTACGTATATATTGAGAGAGAAGAAAAAGATGTGTTTTGATGTTCACCAAGCTGCGAATTTTATAGGCATGTGGGCTGGAAAAGTGGCTCATGCGATCGCATGAGCTTTACCCTTCAAGGCCATGCGATCGCATGGCCAGCTGGGGAGGCTCAAAAGTCTTTATTTTTTTATGTCGACGGTTTTATAATATAATATAATATATATATTAATTTTAAGAATTAATTATATATTATATTATATTCATCTGCATAGTTGACTTGTAATTTTTAGTCCGTTGCGTCGAGCGTTGAGAGTTGACTCTGGTCCCGGTTCCAGATTTTCAAACGTCCTTGCGTACAATTTAATATCTTGTACTTTGCGTTTTGAATCTTGTACTCTTGTAATTTTGAGACGTTTCTTATCAATAATTGGAACCTCTTTGATTGTCTTTTGTACTTTTGAGCTTTTTGGTCGTTTGCGTCTTCAATTCGTCGAATCTGCCTTTTGTCTTCACCTTTTATTATTTAAACGAATATCACTTGTAAATAGGACAATTGCAACTAAAAGCTTGTCTTTCTTGAGGGATAATGCTATGAAATATATGTTCGTTTTTAGCATTATCACGTATACTTAGGTTACATTACTCGGGTCTAAACCGTACAAGTCATTTGTCTTTCATTTCGAGCTTATTCAAAGGTGAGTCTACAGTCCCGCTTTTTACATGTTTTCAGGGATGAGAATACACTCTGTTATATTTACATTTTCAAATGCTTTATATTGACATGAGTACTACACATATGCATATTGAGTTTGTTCAAAAAGCCTCTAGCTTGAATACTTTTAATACCATTTGGTAGGCACAATTTAGATGGACGGATCCGTTAGGTTGACAACCTCACCCACTATAAAAGCAGTGGTGCATTTACTTTGAACATTTAATACATCTGAACAATGTATAACATTTTACGAGGTAAGGTCGGGTGTAGTGGTTTCTATACTCGGGTTAATGCTAGTATTCAGGTGCTCGGTTTATGCTTGCGATAGAATCTTGTGGTCAATGAAATTAAACTATTTTTCTGATAACTGTTTTTCAGACATTGTTACGTTACTTTAAACCTGTAGATTCACCAACATTATTTGTTGACCTGTTTTTGCGTGTTGTTATTCTCAGGTCCTTAAGAGGTATGCTTCCGCTGTGTTTGCTGCATGTCTGGCCGTGGAGTCAGCATTTGATTTTAAAGAACATTATTTACTTTCGCATTTAAAACTTTTATAACTGTTTAAATACTGCTGGCTTGTGGTTACGATCACAACAGTGTTTCTACTTTGGGATCTCTGACTTTTGTTTTTGAAAGTTATTAATTTAAATAAAATTAAATGCGATTGCTTTAAACGTCTCATATAGAGGGCGTAACTGTTAACTGTGGGACCGGAGTTAACACACCGTCAGATGGTATTTTGGCGGGGTGTTATAGATTCTTCATCATATGTGGACTTGGAGTAGCATGAAACGATGCTCCTGAATCCATAACCCACGCATCAATTGTATTCTCAATGCAGCAAACAAGGACGTTATCATAATCATCTGTTGCAACTGCAACATTAACTTCCTTTGGCTTTGATGATGTTACTGGCTTAGTGCACTGGTTTCGGAAGTGCCCAGTCTCCTGACAATTCCAACATTTAATATCATTCCTTGTTCTCGACACACTCCTTCTTCTTGACTTTGACCTGCCCCTAATGTTACTTCTGCCTTTTCTCCTACCCCTCTCTTCTGTGCTCAGCAAGTTTCCTGATGGTTCTCCTGAGCTCTTTCTTCTTATATCTTCTCCAAGAATAAAATCACGAATGCCCTCAAACTTGAGCTTTGAGGACTCTGTGGATCCACTGATAGCTGTGACTGAACCTGACCAGCTTTCAGGTAACGAAGATAATAATAGAAGAGCTTTGACTTCGTCATCGAATTTGATATCAACTGACAGTAACCGAGAGATAATATTGTTGAAGTTATTAACATGATTTGTTACTGAAGCACCTTCTTTCAACCTGGTGTTTACCAACTGTCTGATCAAAAACACCTTGTTAGAAGCAGAAGGCTTCTCATACATATTTGCTAAGGTCTTCATCAAACCATGTGTCGTGGTTTCGTTCACAATGTTAAAGGCAACACTTTTTGTCAACGTGAGTCTGACAACTGCTAGGGCTTTCCTGTCAAGTATTTTCCACTCGTCGTCTTTCATACTTTCTGGTTTATTCTCACTCAAAGCATCTATCAGATCCTTCTGACATAACAAGTTGATGTGCAGCGGGGTAGTATATAAAATAGTTATTATTTTACTAGGAAAACACTATTAAATACGATACAATTTTACACAAGATATTTATTTATTTATAGAATGGATATACTTAAACCTTGCTACAACACTTATAGGCAGTGTACCTAATCGTACAGTAGTGTAGTTTTTAGTAAGTCCGGTTCGTTCCACAGGGAAATCTTTAAACAAAGCTCAACGCTATATTAGTTTACTTTTATAAAAATACAAATATATATATAAGTAATATTATTATTATAAAGGGGGGTTTTTACCGTTTAATGACCGGTTTGTCGATTTTAAAACTTTAGTCGCAGTTAAAACCTAATGTAAAATATAAAATGAATACAAGACTTAAATTAAAGCGTAAAGTAAATAATGATAATGAAATTACGAATAATAAAAATGCGATAAAATAAAATTGCGATAATTAAAAAGTACGATAATTAAAAGTGCGATAAAATAAAATAAATAAAAGTGCGATAATTAGAAGTACGATTAAATATAAAATAAAGGAAATTAAATATGAAATAAAAGAATTATGCTTATTTAAACTTCCGTAATCATGATGTTTGACGTGTTGATTTTAGTTTTATGCCCATGGGTTAATTGTCCTTTGTCCTGGATTATTTAATATGTCCGTCTGGTTTTTGTCCATAACAGTCCATCAGTCATAAATATAAATTGCAAGTGTCCTTGTCAAATTATTATTATACCCGAAGATAAATATTCCAACTAATTGGGGATTCGAATTGTAACAAGGTTTTAATACTTTGTTTAATGAATACACCAGGTTATCGACTGCGTGTAAACCAAGGTTTTACTACTTTGTTAACAATTACACCAATTACCCTTGAATGTAATTTCACCCCTGTTTTAATTATTCTAGTGGCTATTAATCCATTCCCGTGTCCGGTTAAATGAACGATTATTCGTACATATAAATACCCTACCCATCGTGTCCGATCGAGTGTATATGGTAATTTATAGGGACGCCCAATTGTAAATCTTTATATTAACATTAACAAACTTTCATTTAGTTAAACAAATATAAAGCCCATTAATAGCCCATAGTCTAGTTTCCACAAGTGTCGTTCTTTTGTCCAAACCCCAATTATGGTACAAAGCCCAATTACCCAATTTTAGTAATTAGCCCAACATCATGATTACTTCGTTTTAAATAAGCATAATAATAACTTAGCTACGAGACATTAATGTAAAAAGGTTGAACATAACTTACAATGATTAAAAATAGCGTAGCGTTACACGGACAGAATTTCGACTTACACCCTTACAACATTCGCTAACATACCCTTATTATTAGGATTTAAAATTAAAATTAAAATTAAAATTATAAATATAAATATATTTACGTATATATTGAGAGAGAGATGAAATAAGATATGAAATTTGATCAGAATTCGGTTTGCTTTATAGCTAGACTTGAAATTTGGGGCTCCGCGACTCGCGGCAAAATGCCCTTAAAACTCCGCGAGTCGCGGAGAGGTATTTACAGCTCACACCCTTGGAGTTTCTTGCTGCCGACGGTTTTTAATATATATATATAATATATATATAATTAATATAATTAATTATATATTATATTATATTTATATACATAGTTAACTTGTAATTTTTAGTCCGTTGCGTCGAGCGTTAAGAGTTGACTCTGGTCCTGGTTCCGGATTTTCGAACGTCCTCGCGTACAATTTAATATCTTGTACTTTGCGTTTTGAATCTTGTACTCTTGTGATTTCGAGACGTTTCTTATCAATAATTGGAACCTTTTTGATTGTCTTTTGTTCTTTTGAGCTTTTTGGTCGTTTGCGTCTTCAAATCGTCGAATCTGTCTTCTGTCTTCACCTTTTATTATTTAAACGAATATCACTTGTAAATAGAACAATTGCAACTAAAAGCTTGTCTTTCTTGAGGAATAATGCTTATGAAATATATGTTCGTTTTTAGCATTATCAAATATTCCCACACTTGAGCGTTGCTTGTCCTCAAGCAATATTGTCTTGAAATACTAGAATCACTTCTTTATTCTTCACACTTTGTACATCAGTGATTTCTATACGGCGGTATAAACAATGGTAGTAACGATATGGTTTACAGTCCCACATGACTATAAAAATTTAGATCCATTGAGGAAATTGGATCTTTATGAAAACATTTGATCTTTTGAAAATTAAATCTAGTTTTTATCCTAGATAAGTTTTCCGGAATAACCCTTTACCGGTGTTTGCAAAAATATTTTTGTGGGTTTGGTGGGTTTCAGATTTGAAAATTTTAGCTCAAAACTTGCGGTTTTGTGTCACCCACTTGCTAACCTTGTATTTGGAAAGCAACACGTCCAGTTTACTTGTCCCGTATATTACCTTTCGGTAAACTACCGTCCGGTTGTAAAGGAAAGCGTTGAACAAGTAACTGTTAAGGCAATGTCCCGTGACATGCTTTTGATTGTGGTCTATAATGTGTCGGATGCAATTACTATCCTTGGTAGGAGCAATAGTAAAGCTCACCCTTAAAATTTGTCGGTTTGGCACAAGGTCCTGTCTTTGACCACTATGCAACCACCGTTCTTACGGTTGACACCCGATTTAGTTCAGGTGACCTAATGAATTCCAGGTGAATTCCTAGGATTTTACGTTCAATGGTAATGAACGCATTGAAAATAGGGTTTTCAGAAAACAAATCGGTTTGTAGTTTTGATCAAAATATTTTCTCGTTTAAGCTCGAGTTTAGATATCATTGAATTCCATGAGTTTGAATTCTCAATCTTTAAGGTCAATCTCTAGGATTGAGTAATATCAGTCTTAAAAGCTGATTTTTAATCTTTAAGGAGATTATCCTTTCTGGGGATCTGATTCATTAGTCTTATCCAGCTAATTTGCATGGTGCCCCCCCATTGTACGAGATAAATCCTTCTCATGGTTAGGATAAATCTGACCACTTGGCGACCCTGTTTAATGCTGAGGTCCGTGGATTTCCTGCTGATTTTAGTGATGACTTTTCTAGATTTTTCGTCAACCTACAGCTGGTCCGGACGACAACTTCATGACCTAAATCAAGAAGCGCGTTTCTTTTTCGGAAGACTTTACTTCCTTTTAATGATGGAATTGATTCATCGTGTAGATCCATCTCTTCTTTTCTTTCATTGGGTAAAACAGTTTAGTTTAGTCCAAAGCAAAAGTATTTTCAGTTATTTGTATATGTTTAAAATAATTTGGTAAATTTTCCCACACTTGGCTTTTTATTTTTCTTTTTATCGTCCTCTATTCCATTTTAAATGAATTTTAACATTTTAGTTTGTTTCTCAATTTATGTCCTTTCCGAGGTAACAATAATTTCGGTGTTAAAACCTAGTTTTATCGTTCATAAATATGTATAAACATGATTTGAATTCATTTAATTGAAAATTTTGGAAAATTTTACTAGAATTGGGTAGTCAGTATATAAGACTAGGGCTGTTCTTTTTTTATCAGAGAGCACTAGATTCTAATACAACTACTGCTTTACTAGTATTTTTAATGGTAACCAAGTGTATAAAGTAAAAATTTTTAAAATCCGAAAGAATTTAATCCCTTCCCACACTTAAGATCTTGCAATGCC
The DNA here is from genome assembly GCF_046630445.1 of Rutidosis leptorrhynchoides. Taxonomy (NCBI): domain Eukaryota; kingdom Viridiplantae; phylum Streptophyta; class Magnoliopsida; order Asterales; family Asteraceae; genus Rutidosis; species Rutidosis leptorrhynchoides. Next base: position 85,277,788 of record NC_092333.1, read on the forward strand.
CTCATTTGCAAGAAATCAGTAACAATTTAAATTATTGAGGGTGATTTGTGTGAAAATGATTAAAGTTTTACCAAAGTTTCCAAATATATTGGCGTTTGTTTGCTGAATGATAAATGGTGCACATCATTTGTTCATTCCGTCTTGTTGTTATTTCACATATATTTTGCATCTTGTCGTCAAAATTAGTTGCTTTTGCTGAACTTAATGCCAGTCTTTGAAAATGCGTTGTTTTACCCTGTTGTGTACATAAGATAAACTGCAAACATATATACATATTTTTGAAGTTTGGTTTATTACCCCACATTCAAAAATTATTAAAATCTAAGAATAAAAGTTAGATAATTATAAAAATGATTACAATATTAACAAAAGTATTAAACATATCAATAATTACAAATTACAAAATAAAATAAAAAAAATAAGTAAACTAAGGATGATATTGGTACCAATAGGGGTTCCACGCATAACCATAAGTGCTATAGAATGCTTCGGCAGGGTCATACGTAGGATATGGTGGCTGCATCTCTATCGACCAAGGAGGGAAGACGGGTTTCGGTGTAGGAATATAGTTTCTACCTATATGTTGGCAATGCGCTATGATCTGGTTCTGATGAACTTGCCAATCTTCAAATGCTCTCTGTCTAGCATTTTTGTATTCCTGAGAAGCTATAAACCTATGCATTTCTTGCATCTCATTCCCCCCTCCTACATTACCTTGTTCCTGGTTTCTCTCTACCTGTGGATGTCTACCATTGTATCGTACTGCGGCGTTATTTCGCCGCTTCAAAACTTTCGCACCATGGTATACATTTAAACCTATAGTGTCGCGGGGTTCCGGCTCTTCTACTAATAATCCCCCCCGACTTATATCCACACCGAGATATTCACCAATCAAAGTAATAAAAATACCACCTCCTATTATGCTATGTGGTCGCATCCCCCGAACCATAGCTGATAAATAATAACCCACACAATATGGTATACTTACAGCGCTCTGTGGGTCTCGAATACACATATGGTAAAACAAATCTTGTTCATTTACCTTTTCTTTGTTTTTACCCCTTTGTGTAATCGAATTAGCTAAAAACCTATGTATTACTCTTAATTCGGCTCTATCTATATCCAAATAAGAGTAGTTTCCCCCTTTGAAACGGTGATGGCTTGTCATTTGACTCCACACACCGTGTGTATCAAAATTCTCATCTATCTTTTTACCGTTTAGTATCAATCCTCTACAATCGGCAGACGCTAATTCCTCAGGCGTATATATACGTAAAGCCTGAGCCATGTCCAGTAAAGACATGTGGCGCATCGAACCGCCTAACAAAAATCTAATAAAAGAACGATCGGTTAAACTAGCTAGCCGATCATTCAACTCTATACTACATAACAACTCTTCACACCATACTTTATATACAGGTCTGCGTATGGTGAATAAACATATCCAGTCATTAAAAGAAGAATTACCATACCTCTGTACAAGTAATTCCCTAATTGGCTCGGCCAATTCTACAGCTTCCAAGGGTCCCCATTCTATGACCCTTGGTACCTCAACAACCTTGGAATGAAGAGTATGCAAACCCCGTTGATATTTTGGATAATCTATCCAAAGTCTGTCAAATCTCAGGTTCGGGTGCAACTGTTCCAAGTGCATATCTGAAAAGGTCATGACTGGATGAGGTACATCCTGCTTGTAGTAGTTATCTACCTCCTGTTGTTCCAAGTTCTCAGCAGGAGCATGGCGGGCTTGGGATGAAGATTCACCCCTTTCATTCTGCAAAACACATCAAACACAAATTTTGTGCATCCAAATATGCATTAGTGTCAGCAAAATCATCAATCAAAATAATTACAATGACATTATCAATTTATATCAAACTTAAGCTTATTTTCACATTTTTATCAAATCTACACTTTTTCAAATAAGCATATACGAAAATTTTCGCCAAGTTCATAAGCATTCAACTCAAATAACATGTCAAAATAATCATTACTAGCAAATAAACAAGTCTCAAATGGCATTATCTTTCAAAAATCAAGTTCATGAATTTTGGACTTGAAAAAGTCCACTTTAATTCTCAAAATCATGTTTAGGCTCAAAGTTTGGATCATTTAACTACCTAGACATGTTACACTACTCAATTTAGCAACAATTCATGACAAAAATCGGCCATAACCTGTTTATATCAAAAAGCCCCAAATTGCTCAAGAACACAAACCCTAGATTATTCAAAATTTGAAGTTTAAGGCTTCTAATCATGTTAAACAGCATCAATCTAGGTTATACAAGCATAATACATAAACAATTTAAGTCTAATTACACTAAAAAGCATCAAAATCAAATTGGGAAAAAATAGCTCAAGAACACTAAAATTCGAATTAAATGGTGTTTAGGTGTAGAAATTTACCGTTTTTCTTGAGTAATTCTTAGATATCATCCTTCTCAACATGATTTTAGCAAAAAATTTGGTGATTAACGGTTAAAAATTGGGATTTTTGGGGTGTTTTTGGGTGTATTTTCGGGTTCTTTTTCGCAGTTTGTTCGCAGTGTTTTTGTGTGGGGGAGGTAAACTGATCGTGCAGCTCTTTTATTTTTTTTCTGATTTTTGATCCCTCCGCGAGTCGCGGAGGTTTTGCACTGAAAACTCCGCGAGTCGCGGAGTTTACTCTTTTTTTTTTTTTTTTTTTTTTTTTATAATCATTAACTTTTGAAAACAATTAAGAAATTAATTTTAAAATTTTGTTTCCTTTGTTATTTTAGGACGAGGTCGTTTCGGATCGATGTCCTAGTCCGTCCTTCGACAAAATTTTAAAATTTGTCTTTTTGTAGCGATTGTTTTAAAAGCTAAGATTTTTTGGGTTTTTTCAATGTTTTTGGCATACTTTAATTCAATAAGATTAAAAATAATGATAATAAAAGTTCTCGTCCCTCCCTCGGGTAAAGCAATTTCGGTTCAAAGACCTAGTCTTCAACTTACGACGAATTTTAAAAATCATATTTTTAACTTAATGAGATAAAGTAAATTTTTGTTTTTAAATTCACACAACTTAAATATAAAATTCAAAATTAAAAATTAAAAATTCACACCAAACTTAAAATTTGAAATGCATAAAATTAAAAATTCATATTTTAAAAATTAAAAGTTCACACCAAACTTAATTTAAAAATTTATAAATTCATATCAAACTTATATTAATCTTTCAAATATTTACAATTTTAAATATATTGTTTTTACAAAGTTTACAATATTAATTTAAGATTTAAATATTAAGATTAAAAACATGGTAAAAATAAAATTAAAAATCTTTTTGTCTTTTTATCCCACTTTAATCAATCAAATATTATCAAAAATATGCGCCCCTCTTTTCGGTAAAGTAATTTCGGTTCCAAGACCTAATTTAACTCATGACGAATTTTTGAAATATTTTGGGTTGATTGATTAAAGATATTTATACCTTAAGAATAAACGTTAAATTTCGCAGTGATGTAATAAATTTTTGAAGGATATCAATAATTTCGGTCGCCAAACCTAATTTTATTTAATACCAATTTAATACTTTTTAGCGAACAAATTAGCGTTTATTATCAAAAGGTTAAAAATAAAAATAAAAATAAAAACTGTACAGACATACCTGTGGAATAGATTTCTTAGTTATATGATCTATTATATTCATAAGATAGTCGGTTTAATTGGTTTTCCATGGCTGCATAGGCGTAACCTCGAGCATTCATTGTCTTTTCTTCTAAACATATGAACGGTCCGTCTCTGCATAAAGTAACAAATTCGGTATTTGAATAGGTTTGATTATTTGAACATTTACCTCCATGTGACCATTTTCCGCATTTGTGACATCGTTCTAGGTGTCGTGCTCTTCTTTTCGCTGCGGATTTTGATTTTCCTTTACCAAATTGTAACTTATTATCTTCGCATCTGGATCCTTTTCTAACTCCGTCCATTCTTTCTCTGATTACTGATACTAATTCACTCGGTAGTATGTCATTATTTCTTTTAGTGATCAAAGCGTGTAGCATTAGACCATGGTTTAGTTCACAGGCAGTCTTCATTTCGTAAAAAAACCTAAAAAAAATAAAAATTCAGAATGGGGGGAGAAGACTAGTTCTTTAGGGTCTGCTAGGGAAAGACCATACGTGTTCCATTTTCGAGAACTACCCGAAAACAGACAATCTAACTCTAATAGAAATACATATTATCCTTTAAAGACTTGATTCTCCCCACACTTAGTTAGCTGTGGTGTCGAAATTGTGATTAACTTCGTTGTCGACTTCCATCGGACCATGTATGTAATGTTTAACTCTGTGACCATTAACTTTAAATTCAATCCCATTTGAATTTATCAATTCTATTGTTCCGTATGGGAAAACTCTTTTGACTATGAATGGTCCAGACCATCTTGATTTCAATTTTCCAGGAAATAGCTTGAATCGTGAATTGAAAAGAAGAACTCTGTCTCCTTCTTTGAATTCTTTTGAATTTCTGATTCTTTTATCATGCCATTTCTTCGTTCTTTCTTTATAGATTAACGAATTTTCGTATGCTTCATGTCTTAATTCTTCTAATTCATTTAGTTGACTTAATCGTAGACGTCCGGCTTCATGTAAATCAAGATTACATGTCTTCAAAGCCCAAAATGCTTTGTGTTCAATTTCTACTGGAAGATGACATGCTTTTCCATAAACAAGTCTAAAAGGTGTGGTTCCAATTGGAGTTTTGTAGGCTGTTCTAAAAGCCCAGAGTGCATCCTCCAATTTAATGGACCATTCCTTCGAATTTGATCCTACGGTTTTCTCTAGAATACGTTTTAAAGCTCGGTTGGTATTTTCAACTTGTCCACTTGTTTGTGGATGATATGCGGTGGAGATTTTATGAGTTACTCCATATCTTTTAAGAACTTTCTCAAGTTGATTATTACAGAAATGAGTACCCCGATCACTTATTAAAGCTTTCGGTGTTCCAAACCTTGCAAAAAGACGTTTTAAAAAGTTGACTACAACTCGTGCATCGTTAGTTGGGAGAGCTTGTGCTTCCGCCCATTTAGATACATAATCAATGGCTACGAGTATATATAGATTATTATGAGATTTTGGAAATGGACCCATAAAGTCAATACCCCAAATGTCAAATACTTCACATACTTGGATGACATTTTGTGGCATTTCATCACGTTGACTTATTTTTCCGGCCCTTTGACATGCATCACAGGATTTGCAAAGAAGGTGTGCGTCTTTGTAAATTGTAGGCCAATAGAATCCAGCTTCATAAACTTTTCTTGCTGTTAGTTGAGGCCCATAATGCCCTCCTGTTGGTCCTGTGTGACAATGGTTTAAAATTTTACTAGCTTCATCTCCAAATACACATCGGCGTATTATTCCATCGGGACAACTTTTAAACAAATGTGGATCTTCCCAGAAATAGTGTTTTATATCACTGAAGAATTTCTTTCGTCTTTGGTACGATAATCCTTTTTCAAGGAATCCACAAACTAAGTAGTTTGCATAGTCTGCAAACCATGGGATTTCTTTATAATCTATCTTCAATAGATATTCATCAGGAAAGTTGTCTTGTATGGCCGATTCATTTAGAACTTCTAATTCGGGATTTTCAAGACGAGAAAGATGATCAGCGGCGAGATTTTCTGCTCCCTTTTTATCTCGGATTTCAATATCAAACTCTTGTAAGAGTAAGATCCAACGGATTAATCTTGGTTTAGCATCTTGTTTTGAAAATAGGTATCTAAGAGCAGAATGGTCGGTATAGACCACTGTTTTTGCTAGAACGAGATATGATCGAAATTTGTCAAAAGCAAAGACAATAGCAAGGAGTTCTTTTTCAGTAGTTGTATAGTTCGTTTGTGCTCCTTGTAACGTCTTACTAGCATAATATATAGGTTGAAATCGTTTTTCAATCCTTTGTCCTAAAACGGCTCCCATTGCAAAATCACTTGCATCGCACATTAGTTCAAATGGTAGATTCCAATTTGGTGTTATCATGATCGGTGCATTAGTGAGTTTTTCTTTAAGAATTTTAAAAGATTTGATACACTCATCTGAAAAGATGAATGGAGCATCCTTTTCTAGGAGTTTATTCATAGGAGTGGCAATTTTAGAAAAATCTTTTATGAAACGTCGGTAAAAACCGGCATGCCCTAGAAAACTCCTAACTCCTCTAACATTGGTGGGATGTGGAAGTTTAGCAATTACATCTACTTTAGCTCTATCCACTTCAATTCCTTCTTTTGAAATTTTATGTCCAAGAACGATGCCTTCTTTAACCATGAAATGGCATTTCTCCCAATTAAGTACTAGATTTGATTTTTCGCATCTAATTAGCATTCGTTCCAGATTTACTAGACATGATTTAAATGTATCACCGAAGACTGAAAAGTCATCCATGAATACTTCCATGCATTCTTCTATCATGTCATGAAAAATCGCCATCATACACCTTTGAAAGGTTGCAGGGGCGTTACAAAGTCCAAATGGCATGCGTTTGTAAGCAAAAGTACCATAAGGGCACGTGAATGTGGTTTTCTCTTGGTCCTCGGGTGCTATTGGAATTTGAAAATATCCGGAAAATCCATCTAGAAAACAATAGTAACTATTTCCGGCTAATCTTTCCAACATTTGATCTATGAAAGGTAAGGGAAAGTGATCTTTTCTGGTGGCGTCATTTAATTTTCTATAATCAATACATACACGCCATCCTGTTACAGTCCTAGTAGGAATAAGCTCATTTTTCTCATTTGTAATGACAGTCATGCCACCCTTCTTCGGCACGCATTGAACTGGGCTTACCCATGGACTATCAGAAATTGGATAAATTAAACCTGCATCTAGCAGTTTAATAATCTCTTTCTTAACTACATCATGCATATTAGGATTTAGTCTTCGTTGGCGTTGCACATAAGTTTTATGACCTTCTTCCATAAGGATTTTATGTGTGCAATATGAAGGACTTATTCCTTTAATATCATGAATCTTCCATGCAATGGCTGGTTTATGAGCTTTTAACACAGAAATGAGTTGTGATTTCTCATTTTCAGTAAGAGAAGACGATATTATTACAGGTAATTCAGATTCACCATGTAAATAAGCGTATTCCAAATGGTTTGGAAGTGGCTTTAACTCTAATTTCGGAGGTTCTTCTATCGATGATTTATATCGATATCTGTCTTCTTCTTTTAGCATTTGAATTTCTTCTATTGTTGGTTCATATCCATTAGCTATAAGTGTAGCTAACATTTCAGCTTCATCAATTGGTTCATTACCTTCTCCTAAAGAACATTCTCCCGTTCCTTGTAATTCTGGAAATTCTTCTAATAATTCTGCATGTGCATCTATAGTTTGAATATAATAACATGTATCATCTGCAGATTGTGGTTGTTGCATGGCTCTATCCACTGAAAAGGTAACACTCTCATCCTCTATACTTAGGGTCAATTTCTTACCGAACACGTCTATCATTGCTTTAGCCGTGTTTAAGAATGGTCTTCCTAATATGAGAGGAACTTGAGAATCTTCTTCCATGTCCAGAACAACAAAGTCTACTGGAAATACTAAAGTACCAACTTTAACTAGCATGTTCTCCATTATCCCTCTAGGATATTTTATTGATCTATCGGCTAGTTGTATGCTTATTCTTGTTGGTTTCAATTCTCCAAGGTCTAGTTTAGCGTATAGTGAATACGGCATTAGATTTATACTAGCACCTAAGTCTGCCAATGCTTCTATTGAACTAAGACTACCCAGAAAACATGGAATTGTGAAACTTCCTGGATCAGATAATTTTTCTGGTATCTTATTCAACAGCACTGCTGAACAATTAGCATTCATAGTAACAGCCGAGAGTTCTTCCATTTTCTTTCTATTCGTGATCAGATCTTTCAAGAATTTAGCATATCTAGGCATTCCTGAAATTACATCAATGAAAGGAAGATTTACATTTATCTGTTTAAACATATCCAAGAATTTGGATTGCTCGGCTTCAAGTTTTTCTTTCTTCATTTTACTCGGGTAAGGAAGTGGTGGTTGATATGGTTTAACATAAGGTTTATCCTTAACTGTGTTATCTTCATTAACCTTTTCAACTACCGGTTCTTTTTCCTTATCTTGATCAGGTTGTGGTTCTTGTGGAGTAGGAATAGTTTCCTCAGAAGTTACAGGTATTTCAGGTGGTTTAAGTGTTGTACCACTTCTTGTGGTAATAGCTTTAGCTGTTTCATTCCGGGGGTTAGCATTTGTATCGCTTGGTAAACTTCCCGGTTTTCTTTCACCTATTAACCTTGCTAGGTTACTTACTTCTTGTTCCAGATTTTGAATAGAAGCTTGTTGATTTCTAAATGCTTGAGCATTTTGTTCATTGGTTTGTTTTTGAGATGTGAAAAACTGCGTTTGAGTTTCAACTAGCTTCGTCATCATATCTTCTAAATTCGGCTTTTTATCATCGATTTGTTGTGGTGGTTTGTTTTGAAAATTTGGTCTTTGCTGATTGTAAGTATTATTGGATACTTGTTGATTGCTAGGACCTTGTTGGTTATTGTATGGAATATTTCGGTTATAATTCTGGTTTTGATTGTAAATCGGTCTTGGCGGTTGATAATTATTCTGATAATTATTTCCAGGCCTTTGGTTTATGTATGAAATATTCTCTCTTTGTTCCATTGTTAATTCAATACTTAGACAATCTTTTGTCAAATGTGGTCCTCCACACTGCTCACAACTAATTCGTATTGAGTGAATATCCTTAGTCATCTTTTCCATTCGTCTCTCGAAAGCATCTATCTTTGCGGAAATGGAATCTAAGTCATGGCTAGAATCGGCACTAGCTGCTTTAGATGATCTAATGATATCTTTTTCTTGGTGCCACTCATGTGAGTGAGAAGCAGTATTATCAATAATTTTGTAAGCATCAGTTTCGGTTTTCTTCATAATAGAACCACCAGCTGCTATATCTATATCTTTCCTTGTAGTGATGTCGCATCCTTGGTAGAATATTTGTACTATTTGGCAGGTGTCTAAACCATGTTGCGGACATCCTCTTAACAACTTTCCATATCTTGTCCACGCCTCATATAGAGTTTCATTTGGCTTCTGTGTGAACGTAACAATTTCTGCTTGAAGTCTTACGGCTTTAGATGCAGGAAAGAATTGTTTAAGAAATTTGTCAATTAAAACGTCCCATGTATCGATCGCCCCTTCAGGTAACGATTCCAACCAATCTTTGGCTTCTCCCTTTAAAGTCCAGGGAAATAACATGAGATATATCTGTTCATCCTCCACTTCTCGTATTTTAAATAGTGTGCAGATCCTATTAAAGGTACGTAGATGTTCATTTGGATCTTCCTTCGGCGCACCACTAAATTGGCATTGATTAGTCACCATGTGTAGAATTTGTCCTTTGATTTCATAATCTGGCGCATTAATGTCTGGATGAGTAATTGCGTGACCTTGGCCAGTGCGTTTAGCTCTCATTCGGTCTTCCATACTTAAAGGTTCCAGATTCTCCATAATTGAATTTGTTGAATCGGTATCACTAGATGATTCTGATTTAATGGTTCGTTCCTCAACAATCTCTGTTTGAATGATTGGTGGTTCCGGAGGAAAGTTTAATGGTTCAGGATCTATGAACCGTTCCTGAATATTTTCTGGATTCTCAATTGTGAGGTTGGGTTCAAAAAATGGATTATCGGAAATTTGAACTGAAGTACTTGGTCGACTGGATGACGATTCTAAAGAAAAATCAACGGCGGTTATATTTGTTAAACGATGTCTTGATCGAGTTACAGGTGGTGAACGTACAAAAGGTGATGAACGTCTTGCTCGGTGCATTCACTGAATATCCTATTAGTTTTTAAAAGGAAAGAAAAATTATAATAAGTTATCCAATCAATAGACTTTTCTGATTTTGCCCACGTTTCGAATAGCCAAAAGATGCAGCAGAGGGGCAGGATTCGTTTGGTCTCAATATAATTGAGGACTGTTTGACTCCAATAACCTGGTCCACGTACAAATCCAACTATTACTACGAACCAGAAAATTTTGATGTCTATTAATTTAACCACTTAAAATAAATTTTCGTAATTTTAAGAAATTTAGATAAGAAGTAGAAAAAATTCTAAGTCCTAAAACTAGAATAGCGAGAAATAAGAGAGAAAAAGAGTTCGTCGTAAAAGGTCGAAAAAGAAAAAAAAATGGTTGAAAAATAAAAGGTGACGGAAAAATAAAAGAAACTTATAAAAACTTAAAAATACTTTACTAATTTAACCTTATTACTACAACTAACTTAAAATTATAATCGCAAATTGAAATTACTAATTGGAATGATAATTGATACATAGTAAAAGGTGTTTAAAAATATTAAAGCTTACAGGAAAAACTAAATCCCAAATGGAAATAACTTAAAAAGAAACTAAAACTTACAAAGGCGTCGCAAAATTCTAAAGCACCTAAATCTTAGTCTAAAGAAAAAGCACTTAAGGAATTCTACGGCAAAGCCTAAAAATCTAGGAGTAAAAATAACTAAAGCAAAAACTAAGTTTAAAATTAATTATGAGCTAAAAAATACAAATATTACGCTACAACGATTAAAAAGGTACAAAATATAAAAATATACAAAAAGTTGTAAAAAGTACAATTTTTATAAAAATATTATTTTTATATTATTATTTAATAAAACTATTAATTTTATAATTTTATTAAACTTATTTATACTAAATACATTAAATTAAATAAAAAGTAAAATTAAAATTAAAACTAATAATAATAATAATACAAATTAGGTAATAATAATAATTAATTAATAATATCCGTAATTAATGCTCGATTAGGGCTTCCTTGTCGCCTGTCAGAGTAGCTCCGCGAGTTGCGGTGATTAATGAGGAAAACCCCGCGAGTCGCGGGGTTCAGGAATTCAGTTGACAGCTGATAATTTTTTTACGCGTTTTTCTTTATTATTTTTTTTTTTGTTTTTTTTTCTGTTTTTAATTTAAATAAACGATTTTAAAATAAAACTTATATTTTTATAAACTAAAATAGAAATAAAGAAACTTATAAAACTTAAATATTTACAAAATCTTAAAAATACATATATTTTTGTTTTTCTTTTTATATTTTTGAATATTTAAAACGTATTTTTACAAAAACGACTTTTAATAAAAGTAACTAAAAATCTTTTTTTTTTTTTTTTTTATATTATTAGCGTTGCGCTTCCGGCTTTTAAGATAGTTCCCCGGCAGCGGCGCCAAAAATATACTTGATGTGCAGCGGGGTAGTATATAAAATAGTTATTATTTTACTAGGAAAACACTATTAAATACGATACAATTTTACACAAGATATTTATTTATTTATAGAATGGATATACTTAAACCTTGCTACAACACTTATAGGCAGTGTACCTAATCGTACAGTAGTGTAGTTTTTAGTAAGTCCGGTTCGTTCCACAGGGAAATCTTTAAACAAAGCTCAACGCTATATTAGTTTACTTTTATAAAAATACAAATATATATATAAGTAATATTATTATTATAAAGGGGGGTTTTTACCGTTTAATGACCGGTTTGTCGATTTTAAAACTTTAGTCGCAGTTAAAACCTAATGTAAAATATAAAATGAATACAAGACTTAAATTAAAGCGTAAAGTAAATAATGATAATGAAATTGCGAATAATAAAAATGAGATAAAATAAAATTGCGATAATTAAAAAGTACGATAATTAAAAGTGCGATAAAATAAAATAAATAAAAGTGCGATAATTAGAAGTACGATTAAATATAAAATAAAGGAAATTAAATATGAAATAAAAGAATTATGCTTATTTAAACTTCCGTAATCATGATGTTTGACGTGTTGATTTTAGTTTTATGCCCATGGGTTAATTGTCCTTTGTCCTGGATTATTTAATATGTCCGTCTGGTTTTTGTCCATAACAGTCCATCAGTCATAAATATAAATTGCAAGTGTCCTTGTCAAATTATTATTATACCCGAAGATAAATATTCCAACTAATTGGGGATTCGAATTGTAACAAGGTTTTAATACTTTGTTTAATGAATACACCAGGTTATCGACTGCGTGTAAACCAAGGTTTTACTACTTTGTTAACAATTACACCAATTACCCTTGAATGTAATTTCACCCCTGTTTTAATTATTCTAGTGGCTATTAATCCATTCCCGTGTCCGGTTAAATGAACGATTATTCGTACATATAAATACCCTACCCATCGTGTCCGATCGAGTGTATATGGTAATTTATAGGGACGCCCAATTGTAAATCTTTATATTAACATTAACAAACTTTCATTTAGTTAAACAAATATAAAGCCCATTAATAGCCCATAGTCTAGTTTCCACAAGTGTCGTTCTTTTGTCCAAACCCCAATTATGGTACAAAGCCCAATTACCCAATTTTAGTAATTAGCCCAACATCATGATTACTTCGTTTTAAATAAGCATAATAATAACTTAGCTACGAGACATTAATGTAAAAAGGTTGAACATAACTTACAATGATTAAAAATAGCGTAGCGTTACACGGACAGAATTTCGACTTACACCCTTACAACATTCGCTAACATACCCTTATTATTAGGATTTAAAATTAAAATTAAAATTAAAATTATAAATATAAATATATTTACGTATATATTGAGAGAGAGATGAAATAAGATATGAAATTTGATCAGAATTCGGTTTGCTTTATAGCCAGACTTGAAATTTGGGGCTCCGCGACTCGCGGCAAAATGCCCTTAAAACTCCGCGAGTCGCGGAGAGGTATTTACAGCTCACACCCTTGGAGTTTCTTGCTGCCGACGGTTTTTAATATATATATATATAATATATATATAATTAATATAATTAATTATATATTATATTATATTTATATACATAGTTAACTTGTAATTTTTAGTCCGTTGCGTCGAGCGTTAAGAGTTGACTCTGGTCCTGGTTCCGGATTTTCGAACGTCCTCGCGTACAATTTAATATCTTGTACTTTGCGTTTTGAATCTTGTACTCTTGTGATTTCGAGACGTTTCTTATCAATAATTGGAACTTTTTTGATTGTCTTTTGTTCTTTTGAGCTTTTTGGTCGTTTGCGTCTTCAAATCGTCGAATCTGTCTTCTGTCTTCACCTTTTATTATTTAAACGAATATCACTTGTAAATAGAACAATTGCAACTAAAAGCTTGTCTTTCTTGAGGAATAATGCTTATGAAATATATGTTCGTTTTTAGCATTATCACAAGTCTTCAACCTGCATCTTCCACCATCCAAAATCTTGCCCATCAAACTTATCGATTTTAATCCTTCCTTCTTCTACCATTGTAAAGGCTTTCTGATCTTAATTTTAACAGCAGCAGGAGTTAGTGACGGCTAGGATTTAGAACCTGATGCTTGACGGCTAGGGTTTAGAACCTGATGCTAGACAGCAGTTGTAAACAATCAAAGAAGGGTGACGGCTGCACCTAAGATTGAAAAACAGCTACAGATCTGTTCTGACTTCTGGAAAAAAAACAGCAGCAGCAGTAAACGTGGTCTGTAAACAGCAGCAGCAGATCTGATTTGTACAGCAGCAGCAGACCTTATCTTGTTATATGCAATCGGCTAGGGTTAAGAACCTGGAGCTCTAGATACCAGTTGTTAAGGCTTGAACCTGCCTTTGATCAGAGTAACAACCCTAAACGAATAGCAATCACAAACAAGCAATAACCGAAAATATAAACACAGAATAAAAGAACACGAGAATTATAGTGGTTCGGTTTCTAGGTGAAACCTACATCCACTTTGGAACTAGAGAGTATATTATTAATTTGGAGGGTGTTACAATACATGTACAATGAGAGACTATATATAGACTAAGAAACACAAATAAAGTCGGCTCAACCAAATAGGGTTAGCCAGACCCTGACTTGGTCACCAAGTAAACTCCAGGCCGATTTATTGGGCTTAAATACCGAAGCCTACACCTTAACACCTTCAACCACCACCATTATCCACCACCACAACCATTATCCACCACAACCACCAACCACTAACAATCACCACCACCCACCCACCACCACCACCAACCACCACCACCAACCACCACCAACCGCCACCACCACCCGCCACCATCAAAACCACCACCATCAACCACCACCAGCAACCACCACCACCACCAACCACTAACCACCACCATCACCACCAACCACCACCACAGCAACACCAATCACCACCACCCTTCACCACGACACCAACCACCACCACCATTATTCAACATCACCACCACCAACCACCACCACCACTTACCACCACCAACTACAACCACCACCACCAACCTTCACCACCACCAACCACCACCACTCACCCACTACCACCACCCACCACCACCACCACCCACCCACCTACCACCACCAACCACTACCACCACCCACCCACCTACCACCACCAACCACGACCATTATCCACCACCACTCACCACCACTAACCACCACTACCACCACCTACCACCACCCACCACCACCATCACCCACTACCACCATCAACCACCACCACCACCCACCACTACCTACCACCACCACCTACCACCACCACCACCACCAACCAGCTACCACCACCAGCCACCACCACCAACCACCCACAACCATCACCACCAACCACCCACAACTACCACCTACCACCACCTACTACCACCACCTCTCACCACCAACCACCACCACCAACCACTATAACACCCACCACCACCAACTACCACAACACCAACCACCACCACCACCACCACCACCAACCACCACCCACCTACCACCACCAACCACCACCATTATCCACCACCACCACAACCACTCACCACCCCACCACTAACCACTACCACCAACCACCACTACCCACCCACCCACCACCACCACCACCACCACTACCAACAACCACCATTATCTACCACCACCACCACTCACCACCACCTCAACCAACCACCACTACCACCACCAACCACCACCACCAACCACCACACACCACCATCACCCACTACCACCATCAACCACCACCACCACCAACAAGCAACACCACCTACCACCATCAACCACCAACCACCAACACCTACCACTATCAAATACCACCACCCACCACCACCACCACCACCACCACCACCACCAACCAGCTACCACCACCAACCACTTATAAGGAGGATTTGTTTACTGTAGCAGCACACATGCTTCTCTTTTATTGATTCACATTTTTACTGTAGCAGGTCCTGATGTCACGTGTTTGATTTTCGTTGGGTTATTTTTTGAGCTTTGGATTTTGGTTATGAAATTCAATCTATTTGTTGTGGCATTATCTTAGTGGCTGAAAGGAGAGGTGGCATAGTTTATCCCACACTGACACGTTGCCTTTTTAGATACCCTTCAAAGCATATGAGGGGAGTAAAGGCGGTTAACAATACATATATCACTTTCCGTTTCTTTTCTATTTTCTTTCCAAAAACCGCCGTCTTTATTCTTGTCTCTTCATTACTAAAATTGTGCCCACTCTTTCTCCATTTT
This sequence comes from Rutidosis leptorrhynchoides, assembly GCF_046630445.1. Classification (NCBI taxonomy): domain Eukaryota; kingdom Viridiplantae; phylum Streptophyta; class Magnoliopsida; order Asterales; family Asteraceae; genus Rutidosis; species Rutidosis leptorrhynchoides. The sequence goes on from NC_092333.1 coordinate 85,293,328, forward strand.
CTGCCCACTCTTTCTCCATTTTCTTTTTTGAAGCACGCACTAACCTGCACTAGGGTTTAACTGTCCCATATTGTGACCTTAATAAACCATAGAATTATCACAGTTTAAAAATATATTTTCAGAATCAATCAATTAAGCAGGTTCTTCAGCACATTCACCATCACCACAAAAACAACATGAAGACAATAATGTTACGATCCACATTAGTTAAGGTTTAGGATCCCACATCGGTGGGTGAACAAACTTAATTAGTGGTTATAAACTTGGGTGTTCCCTCCTCCTTCAAGCTAGCTTTTGGGAGTGAGTTCTACACTTGGGTTTATAACTTGGTCGGGCTCTCCTCCGGATTCCTTTCTTCCCTTCTTACTTAGGAGACCCAGGGTTGGCTTTGGATCTTATCCGGTTCGTCCCAGTAAGATCATATCAATTGGTATCAGAGCTAGCCTCATCTTTCGAGGTGTCCAACGAGGACGTTGGCCCTTTAAGGGTGGGGTATTGTTACGATCCACATTAGTTAAGGTTTGGGATCCCACATCGGTGGGTGAACAAACTTAATTAGTGGTTATAAACTTGGGTGTTCCCTCCTCCTTCAAGCTAGCTTTTGGGAGTGAGTTCTACACTTGGTTTTATAACTTGGTCGGGCTCTCCTCCGGATTCATTTCTTTCCTCCTTACTTAGGAGACCCGGGGTTTGCTTTGGATCTTATCCGTTCGTCCCAGTAAGATCATATCAAATAACAGCAATTATGACACATTAGTTGGAAACAACAATGGCGTGGACATCGAAATTGCAATTCTTATCAGAGATAACTAATGTAGGTTATGTAATTTTTCTTAACAATCTATTTATACTATTGTTGATGTGTTTGATTATATATGTTAATATGTTACGGGGTAATTGTTTGTTATTGCGTGATCCGATTGTTTTTTACAGTTTTAAAATTAGCAAATCCATGTTATGAGGTGTTAAGCATTGATACATCAATTTTGTTTTTGTTTTGTTTTGTGATTTTGCAGGATCGATTGAAATGTTGAGGTAAGTGCTATGAGTATTTATACATTTTTTTTGTATTGCTTTGTGAATTTGCAGGTCGATTAAAGCTCTATGTTGAGGTATTTGTTTGTTTTTTTTTTCTTTTTTCTTTTTTAGGCTAATTGATCGATTGATTAGGTTCTTCCATGATCGATTTCTTATGTTTGCGTGTTTTGAGCTAAACTTGTTATTGCTCTATATTAGTGATTTGTTTATTATGAATGTATTCACTCCGGAAATCGCAGTGGCTTCTCATTAGTTCATTAGTTTATTATGTTCATCCACAGTTTTCCTTTAACAGGTAAATAATCCTATGATCTTCATATTTGCTCTTATCGCGAATACTACTTATGTTGGAATGTCTTTCATGCACACATTCTTGCATATATGAGATAATAGACTATTTGTAATTTGTGTTTCTTAATCAATTCTTATTATCCGATCAAATTTCTAAACTTCTTTGTGTTTGCATTAGAGAGATAATAGATTATTATTGATCAATCCCTTTTTGTTGTTTAAATTAGTAACCAAAAAATCATAAGATCATCCTTACTTGCGGTTGATAAGTAATTACATGGGTTATACAATTAATTAGATACATAGTGGTTGTTTTGGAGAGAATATTATTTGAAGATGTAGGATTCAATTTTGAATCATGTGGAAGGTAGAAGTATTATTTTCCTATCTGTAATGTTGTTTGTAATTTGTAATGTGTGTTTGTTTTTATTTATTTAATTTGTTATGTTATACTGATATGATAACAAGTTTCTGGATGATGGGGTTCGGGTTTTAACTCATGTGGATTTCTTTTTGCTCCCATGTTTTAATTATTTTTGATAAAATGCAGCGGCAAAAGTTACCGATCCTTCTCTAGGTGAACTCTTAATTTAAAAAATATTGCATTTGCCAACGGTTTTGTGATTATTAATCACACGTCTAAGTGATCGGGAAGTCAAAATGATTATCGGATGGTAGATTGATTTTTATGTGTTGTATAAAAACTAACTAATTTGTTGTTATTGAATTTTTTTTTTGCAGTATCAACAATGGTCGCGGTTAGGTAGCAAGTCTTTATGGAATGTTAATATTATCAATTACGATGTGAAAAGTGACACGATGCAAGCAGCTGAGAGCCTTACTCATTTGTAGAGTTCGACAAGGTCTTGAGCTCATTAAAGAGCTATTTTAGATTTTTTTATCAAATTTTTTTTTCGAAAGGCAAATTATCATTAGCACGAAAAATTAAGGTACAATACGAAGATAGAGCCCATTACAATGAGACAGAGCCCATAAGATAGTTTTTTTTTTTTTTTTTATCAATTTAGTTTTTATATTTATTTATAGTTTATTTATCTTTTCTTTTTAGTTTTGTATGCTTCACATACAGTTAATTTATCGTATTACAATCGTATTTAGTAGATATAGGAACTAATGTTTGTGGTGTTTTTGTGAAGTATTAATGAGGATTACTCATTCAGAAAGCAGCTTCAACGCCTTATAAACAAGTTTCTGCACCATATCAGGCTGCTAGAAGTACAATTACTGCTTGAATGTATACTCTTCCAACTAATGAGTAACTCCTCCTCTGCCTAAATGAATATGGTTAGCAGTACAATTATTTAAGCAGATATATTTTAGCAGTACAATTATTTACTGCTTGAATGAATATGGTTAGCAGTACAATTATTTAAGTACAATTATTTAAGCAGATATATTTTAGTAGATACAAGGCGTTAACGGCCGCTTATAAAGTAATCCTCACTAAAACATTGGTAATTTGTACCCTTTAAGGGGGATCACATTGGATTGGTTATTTAATTTTTTGTCAGATTGTGAGTTCAAGTTTTTCATATTGGAACGCTTTTACAAGCCATATTATGTTGAATTTCAAAATCTGTTTATCACATGGTGGCTTGATATTTGCAGCCAAATAGAACTAGAAACCTTTCATTTCATGTGATCGTGACCTGCAAATTGTTGTGTGGTCAATCCGGCCTCATAGTTTGATTGTTTTAGGCGAAAAATACTGAATGTTGATCTTTGTTTAGAAATGTAATGATTCATGTTTTCAGAATATATCCATATAGCCTTTGGTATTATGTTTGATTCTTTATTCTTTATTTGGTCAGGTTCAAATTTTTACTATTTATAATGCTATAGATCGACTTTGTGTAAATAAATATATCAATATCGAACGTCATATTCAACTTGGGCCGTGCAAATATGCACGGCCATGACATTACTAGTGTGTGTATATATATATATAGTGGTAGGATCAAGGGGGAATTAACCAAGCGGGGGAAGCAAATTCTTTTTTTTTTTTTTTTTATATATTTTTTGAAAAAACTTTGTTCACGAACATTATAGATTGGATTAAATTATGAACATTTAATAAAGACAATTCATGATGAATGTTTTTATTTTGGCGGGAAAACGCTCGAAGAATTAATATATAATAATTGTCGTGTTTTTCGAGCGTATGTTGAGGTTTTATATATTAGGGTTTTGATATTAGGGTTTAGAAATTTAGGGTTTAGGGTTTAGATTTAGGATTTAGATTGAGTTTTTAACACGAACGATTTAGAGTTTAGGGATAAATTTTACTTCACAAAACATGAAAAAAAAAGTTAACATTCTTCACGATCAATATTATCTTGAATGTTATTTTTGTCGATCGTTTTCCCGCCTAAATAATAACATTCATCATGAAGTGTCTTTTTTAAATGTTCATATTTTCATCTAATCTATAATGTTCGTGAACAAAGTTTATTGAAATTTTTTTTTTGCTTCCCCCCGCTTCCCTCCGATTGATTACTTCCCTTGATCCTGCCCCTATATATATATATATATATATATATATATATATATATATATATATATATATATATTTTGCTGTCTTGTCTTTCTTGACTTGTAGCCTCCGTAGATTCCTAGCATGGAGTCTGTTTAGAGCTACCTAGTAGAAAAGTTCACTAATGCTATATATATATATATATATATATATATATATATATATATATATATATATATATATATATATATATATATATATATATATAGCAAGATCAATGGGAAAGTAACTAATCGGGAGAAGCAAAATAAAAAAATTTCATTTTTTTTTGGATTTTTTTTTTCAGTTATCAAGATCACATGAAAATATGAACATTTAGAAAAGACACGTCGTGATGAATGTTATTATTTAGGTGGGAAAACGATCGACAAAAATAACATTCAAGATGATATTGATCGTGAAGAATGTTAACGTTTTTTTTTTCTTCATGTTTTGTGAAGTAAAATTTAGTCCGATTTAGAGTTTAGGGTTTAGGTTTTAGGGTTTAGGGTTTAGGGTTTGGTGTTTTGGATTTAGTCCCTGATTGATGTTGTGCATGATATACAACTTTTACCCTCTAAATTCATATATGATTCAAACACTACAAATAAGCACACACAACTAGCACTTAGAACCCGGTTATTATAGGACTTCAGTGTAAGTATTCTTTCGTCCCAAGAGAGTGGTGTAAGTCGAATATTTTAAACTATCAATTGTCCTAGGGTTTGTTTGATTTTGGGGGGGGGGGGGGGGGGGGGGGGGGTTAATTGATATTGATTAACAACTAAAACTTGCAATTGAACAAACCTAAACTTAACAAGTAAACTAGTAGCAAGAAACAAGTAACGAAGTATTAAGACTTAAATCAAATTAACTAAGAAGTGTTCACTTATCTAATCCCCTCTATGCTTGACTTGCCCCGTTTTGCCTAATTTGTTATCTCATTAGTTGTTAAACTATTAAATGTTTAGCATCACTACTAAACCTCAAATCAAATAACACTCCGCGAATTCACATAAGCATTGCATTTTAAGATCAAGTTAAGCATGATTTGGTTATTGAGATTATGCTTGGGTTGAAATCATTTAAAACCCCCAACTATCAAAATCACTTAAGATAATCGGCACTATTATGTTGACTAAATGCCAATTGAAAACCAACCTAGGTCAAGAACACAATCACTTGAAATTCTTAAGCTAGTTGTCTAGATCACTCAAGGTGTTGAAGCACACATTGATTCACTTCTCAAATCACTAAGAGAGCTACTCAACATATGTAATCAAAGTAAAGGCTAAAACAAACTCATAGCAATGGATCTTTAGCTAACACAACAACACATGATCATATAATCTATTCAAACAACATCATTCAATTGATTTTGGGGCAAACACTAGCATTAGAGATTCATAGATAAGTAAACACAAGAGATTTAGCCAATCATGGCTAAGATCAAGCTAATAATAAGCATAGAAACATAAACAATCATCATCTTAAAGTTATTACAAGAAATAGATCGAAGTATGTAAAGTAAAGTGAAGATTACAACCCAAAATTGTAGAAGATGAAGATCTAAAGCTAAACAATGATGAATCTAGAGCTAGCTTTCTTGAATCCACCCTTAAACACCAATGGATGATGAAATTAGGGTTTTGTATTTGAAATTCGGACCTAAGACAACTTTTCATGACCCGTCCTAATCCATCTGGACGAATACATTACATTTGGTTACATCGCGAGGTACTAGACCTCTATATGATACATTTTACAAACATTGCATTCGTTTTTAAAAGACAAACTTTCATTTCATTGAAAGTTGACGGCATGCATACCATTTCATAATATATCCAACTGTAATTGACTTAGTAAAAATCTTGATGAACTCGACGACTCGAATGCAACGTCTTTTGAAATATGTCATGAATGACTCCAAGTAATATCTCTAATATGAGCAAATGTACAGCGGAAGATTTCTTTCATACCTGAGAATAAACATGCTTTAAAGTGTCAACCAAAAGGTTGGTGAGTTCATTAGTTTATCATAATCGATCATTTTCATCATTTTAATAGACCACAAGATTTTCATTTCCATTTCTCATAAATATACGTCCCATGCATAGAGATAAAAATAATCATTCATATGATGAACACCTGGTAACCGACATTAATAAGATGCATATAAGAATATCCCCTATCATTCCGGGAAATCCTTCGGACATGATAAAAACAACATCGAAGTACTAAAGCATCCGGTACTTTGGATGGGGTTCGTTAGGCCCAATAGATCTATCTTTAGGATTCGCGTCAATTAGTAGATCGGTTTACTAATTCTTAAGTTACCAAGCAAAAAGGGGCATATTCGGCTTCGATCATTCAACTATATAATGTAGTTTCAATTACTTGTGTCTATTTCGTAAAACATTTATAAAAATTGCGCATGTATTCTCAGCCCAAAAATATAAAGGGTAAAAAGGCAATGAAACTCACCATACTGTATTTTGTAGTAAAAATACATATTACAAAACTGAACAATGCAGGGTTGGCCTCGGATTCACAAACCTATTATTCAATCATGTTTATTAATACTTGTAATGGTAATTCAAACAAATATATATAAATTTATTAGTTGTATACTTTTTATATTAATAATATATATGTTTCATATATTCATGTTGTTATATAAAGTATAAATTTTCATTATGTTATATGTATTAAATATATTTTTAACACATATATAAATATCATTTGTATGTTAATAATAGTATTTATAATAAAACCAAAAATAATATTAATAGTGGTAAAAATGATAGTAATTATAATACTTAATATTACTAATGAGATAATAATATTAATAATTCTATTAATGATAATAATAATGATATTAATAATTATATTTGTAAAATATTAATTTTTTTTTCTGTTAACAATAGTTATGTTACCGATTTTAGTAATTTACATAATAATAATACTCGTGGTAATACAAATAATAATACTTATGTTAATATTAACAATTATATTATTTATAAAAAGATACTAATACTAATATTTACGAAAATAATAATATTTTGTATTATTTTCATAACAATAATAATCATAATCATAATTTTGATAATAATACTGAAATGGTAAAAATTATGTTTTTAGTAATATTTATAATAATACTAATGATAATATTAATAACATTTTACTTAATAATAATATTGGGGATGATAATAATATTAACAATAACGATAATAATAATAATAATCCTACTTGTAATTACAATTATGATAATAATAATAAAAAGGTATCTACTACTTTTTATTAGTAAAAATATTAATACTAATAACCAATATACTAGTATTAATAACAATAACAATAACTAATAATAACATTAACAATAATAATAATAATAATAATAATAATAATAATAATAATAATAATAATAATAATAATAATAATAATAATAATAATGATAATTAATAATAATAATAATAATAATAAATGAAGTTAAAAGATTATACTCTTTGAAAGCTTCCCTAAAAAGAATTGCTCCATACTAGGCTCGAACCCTCGACCTCTAGTTAACCCGACAACCCATCAAACCGTTTAACCATTTCAGCTTTTCTGTTATTAACACCTTTTAATTTTAATTATCTTCTTTTCTGTTTCATCTTCTTCTCCCACAAAACTAAGTCGACCAGATCACTCTTTCACAACAGCGAAATACTTATTTGGTTTTCGAATTTATAATAGGATTATAATCATTCTATATTGGATTCATGAATTAATTAAAACGGATAAAAGAAGAAGCAAAAAAAAATATATAAAGAACTGTTATAGTCCCGTTAACAACTTCATGAACTCCAATCGTGTTTTTAAAATCTAGACTCTTTTAGACCCAAATTCCTACATGAAATAGGTTTCTTATACTTCATAGAAACTGTGTGAATCATCAATTGAACCTAACACATAACAACGGATTCGAATTTAATCAAGAACAATACGTTTGACTTTTTGAAAATTATATTTGACTCTAAAATTCGAACTTGATAGAAAAATCTGGACCTTGAAACTTTCCAGATAGTTTGTTTGGAAGATTTATAACATAACTACATTTAAAGATTTTAAAATGGCAATCGAAATCGAAGGATTTGACAAATGACCAAGAACAGAGAGCTATCAGGGTTCTTCGAATTTTTTGTTTTAATTTGGTTAAATGGAAGCTGTTAAGGACGTTTGAAATTTGATATTTGATAATGTGAAGTCATTGGGTATCATTTACACCTAGAATTGATCTTTTTATGGCATAATGAAGTCGACAGGTATATAATCAGGAACAAAATAAAAAATATATATATAAAATCTTGATAACGATTTGCAACTGATTTTGTTTGGATTACAACTTAAGTCTTAGATTGGTACGAATTAGAGACAAGAAAGCAAATTACATACAGTAGGATAGGTACTTGTAACGGATTCTAGGATTATTTACAAGTTTATATAATTTTTATATTTATTATTAATAATTAATAAGTATATTATCTATAATAATACTAATTAATAATAATTATTAATAATACTGATTAATAAAATAAAAATACCGATATTAATAATAATAGAAATTCTAATATTATAAATGATAAAAAAATATAGATTGTATTATTTAATAATTATAATAATATTAATGATATTAATAATAACAATAATCTTAAATCAAAAGTTTATTACTCAATATAATATAATAATGATATTAATAATGATAACAATAATATCATAACAAATTTTATGTATCAACTTTCCTATTTATATATTATCTATCGAAAATTAATAATATGACTAACACTGATTTTTATATTCGTATTGATATTATTAATAGTAATGGAAGTAATAATAATATTAGTATAATCAATCATATGATTAACTTGTAATTACATTTAATATATTACATTTTATTAATTATGTACTTTTATCATATCATATATTATTTGACAACATTTATTGAACATTTAATATGTATATATTACAATTTTAATAGTAATTATGAATAGAATTCATATATAGATTTATATATATACTACTATATATACAATTTATGTTTTAAATATTAATTAGATAACTAATTATATATATTAAAAAAAATTAAACTCAAAATATAATATTACACCTTTAATACGTTGACAAATTATTTTTGAAACCATATATATCTAATATGCTCTATCTATTTAAAATAACAAGTTTTAGTTATTTAAAATTTTCTTTTATAATAACTAATTTAAATATTTCTATTTAAATATATATATAGATTCATTTAAACAATAGTTTAATTATTTTGTATTCTACTTTACATTTTCAATTCCAACTGATTATTTTGTATTTTATTAATTCAATTTAATATGTACACTTATACTTATATATATGTGTGTGTGTGTATATATATATATATATATATATATATATATATATATATAAACATATTTATTTACACACATTTGTTCGTGAATCGTCGGGAGTAGTCAAAAGTCAAATGAATCTATAATAATAGTTCACAAGTTTTGAGACTCAACATTACAGACTTTGCTTATCGTGTCGAAATCATATAAAGATCAAGTTTAAATTTGGTCAGAAATTTCCGGGTCGTCACATTACCTACCCGTTAAAGAAATTTCGTCCCGAAATTTGAGTGGAATAGTCATGGATGACAATAAGTATGTTTCCATGACTCATACAAGCTGAAAATTAGAGTTTTATCATCATCATCAAGTAATATAGATAAAACAATTTTATTTTGTGAAAAGTACGAGTGATGCTATCACAAAAGAAGGAAATAAGTAAATGAAGGTTCGAATTAAACGGTGACATAGTCACCGTTGATTTTCGGAATTTAAGGGATTTGAAGAAAATCTTTGAAATCTGAATAAGATCTGATTTCCTCGGGATTAAGGAAATTATGATCTCTCTAATTAAATGCAGAAATCTGCCTTGATTTCTTTATCGGTTATTCCACTATAAATTAACTTCTTCCGTTCCATTAATTTTTTTTACCACTCCTATACTAAATTCCCAAATTTAAAAGATTGTGAAAATGCTTAATCCAGTTCTGATTCTTGTCCTTATCCTTACTATCTCAACAATCCTTCTCCTTTTCCAACTACTGCCGGAGGAATCTGTTTTCTTCTACTTCGCCCTTGGGGTTATATTATTTTTAATTCTCCCGTGTCTTTATGTTGCGATAAACATTGACATATACGGTTTGTAATTTATGTGTTATTATCGGACTTTATAATTTTCCTTATCTTTCAGATTCCCTGCTTCTGTCTTTCTATAATCATCGACATCCACAGTTAATGCTCTCTCCTATTTGCTGCGATTTATACTCCCATTTCATTTTCGAAGCTTCATGCTCTGTTTTCTCTTCTATCCGATAAGTACCGCAAGTAATGGTCCAGAATTCTTAGGTATGGAACTTCAAATGAACTTAATGTTCTAAACAAGAAAGAACGTAATAGCACGATTTGATTTGTCAAATTATCTGAATCACTGAGAATAGAACTATCAAGAATATACTTTCTTGATATGTTCAGAAGTTAAGCAGAATGAAAGAGTTATGTAACATGGCACATGATGACGTTATGATCTGTGAATCATCATGTTCCATTAGAAACTCAGCATGACTTACTGTAATATAATCACGTTGATCAAGTGTCATTATATTATACTAACTCATGCTTCAGTTTCCAACATTACTTCAATATCATTCATATTTTAAATTCGAATTTTTCAGAATTTAGAAACTAAAACAGTTTCCATTCTGATATAACACTGATATCGCGAAGAGATAAATGATTTCAGATAAGAATAGTTATGAAAATATCTTCAGAAATATCGAGAATATTTATGATGATATTTTGGAATTTCTAAGTTCGATAGTTGATGAAGAAAGATTTTCCGCAAGATTTTAACATAAGTGAGGAGCAGGACATTCACTGAAGATTTCATCGGATCTAGAATTACCTGGATTCTTTGAATATAGGGTATGGTCCTTGTATTTATCCTTGGTCTCCTTCGTGGTTAGCTCAATCCGTTTTCCAGTTCCAACTTTTCTGAGCTTTTCCAACATACTATTCTTTATCATCAAACTTTCGACGATTAAGGTCATTTACGGTTGCCTACAGTTTCTGCTACTTCATTCAGCTTTTTCATACTTCAATGTATTGATTCGTAGGCTGGGTGCTTTTCAAAATTTTAGAATTGAAGATCGTAATTCTAGGAGATAATTGTTATATGTATACATATAACTATTGATGTAGAAATGCTACGAGATTCGAAATACTGATTGCTGATTCTCGGTAATTAGTATGGCAATTATTGTTACAGAGTATAGATGAATACACGATGAGGTTTCAATGAATATAATGATTTTTCGAAAAGTCCAAATTCATTGAAGTTGCTGGTAAGTTTACTGTTAATGTGGTGGAATATAAACGGTTCCTCAGTAACAATGACGATAGGAAAACTTATATATCGAGGTTATAATAAGGCTAATTCGAATGGAAGTCGAAGTTGATTTGCTGAAGCTGTGACAAAATTGGCTAATTTGAAAAAGAGTTGCAATGTTATTTTCGGTAATAACAATGCCAAAGGAGCTAGCACGGACACATGTTAAACGTTTACTCAGGTTTCGAGTGTTTTCAGGTGCATAACTATATGCATCAATCTCTTCTTCCGTAGATGAAGTGCGGTTGGTTCATTCTATCGATTGGAGTGTTTTCAAGAATTATGAAAGGTTTGAATCGCAGATTGTAATCGTCAAGATACAAATGAGGTTTAAGTCAAGTGGCAAACTTGAAGAATTGTTTAGTTTCATATGTTATAATCAATATTTTAGTTCATTTTAATTGTCCAATGTTATTAGTCCACAGTCGATAGTCCATAGTTAACAGTCCAATAATTCATATATAGTTTAATATATAATATTCGAATTAATTAATACGTATCGTGATCCGTGTACGTGTCTCAGACTCGATCACAACTCAAAGTATATATATTATTATAGAATAAACCTCAACCCTGTATAGCTAACTTCAGCATTACTGCATATAGAGTGTCTATGGTTATTCCAAATAATATATATAGATGCGTCGATATGATATGTCAAAACCTTGTATACGTGTCCTGATATTTAAATGCGTAAATAATAGTATTTAAATGACGATAAATAAAGTGCGTAAAATAAATAACAGAAATTAAATGACGATAAATAAAATTGCGAGAATTAAAATTTGCGATAATTAAATTGCGATAAATAAAATGCAATCAGTTAGCTAGGAACAGTTAGCTAGGAACAGTTAGCGTGGATTCTTAACAAAATTTCTCATAGTTAATTTGTTTGTTTCTAACAAATTTTATTTTGTCCAATGTTTTCTTCATTATGCCACTTGTTGGATTCTGATAGGTCAAAATTCAAATATGAAATTGAATGAAAATGGTTATTCTGCGGTGAACGGATACGTATATCTGTGGGTGTAAGTAGGATAGTAAATGACTGTTGAATCAGATTCGAAGAATGTACAATGTAACTTATTAATGTGAAATCTAAATATTCCTCGGGTATTACCTACCCGTTAAAATATTTTCACCATTAACAGTTAACAGTTTGTACGAAAGAATTTTTAATTACAATCTTTATGAAAAATACATATACATATATATTTCTTCAGATGTAATCATGGATTTAATGAGTTAATATGATATTAATCTCATTTGCTTTTCGGTTTGAGCTAGAATAAATAATCTCTAAGACTTTAGAGATTACATAATCGCCATGAAGAACGAATGTAATTGATGTAGATCGACACGTAGAACGTTGATTATACTCGAGGTACAGAATGAGATGTTGAGGCGTGTGTTGTTGATGGTATGGGTGTTATTACTGGTGGTCATGTTGATGTCGGTGATGTTGCTGAAGTTGGTAAGTTTGCACCATATTTTCCAAAACTATTACTCGAGCACGAAGTTCGCTGACTTCTTGTATCACTCCGGGATGATTGTCGGTCGGAACGAGTGGATGAATAAGGTTTAGAATTGTGGATAGAATATAATTGTGACGAGATACTCTGAAAATAAGAGAGGAAATGGTGTCTCAAACAGGTTCGCCGGTAAGTGCTTCAGATTCGTCGTCAAGAGGTACATTCGATTGGTGAAAAGGATCGCCTTCTGATAACGCCATTTTCATACATATATTTTGGGCGTTATCTTGTTCCATTTGTTGGTATTTTGAAGACTTTGATTAAGATATCGAGTTATTTGAGTTTAAAATGAAGAAAGTGTCAAGATATGGTTCGTTGGCTCATTATTGTTGATTTTATTGAAGATATAGCTAAAACGAAGTTAGAGTTGAAGATAAACGTGCCTCGGGTGAAAAAATTAGTTTCCATCGCTTCAGGATACAGTTTATCGCGTTTTGGTCATCATGATACGTGATGAAGTGCACCAGAACACGACATGGAAAAAAGGGCATTCTGACCAATCTGTCGCGTTTCAAGCAGCTTTGTCGCGTCCTGGTCATCGCGTATCGCGATGTTGTTGTCACGGATCGCGATGGGATGTCGCGGATCGCGACCAGAGTCGGTTTCAGTTGTTTTCCCTGCTTCTATAAATAGATGAATTTTACCCCAATTTAGGGTATGCAGTTTTTATTCTGAACTTTAGCCTACAGCAACTTTAGTTACGAATTTCTTTATCTTTCTTCATTATTTTACAAGGGTTTAAGCTACAATATCATTCTTGGTTAGTTTAATCTTTATATTAACTTTTATTACTTTTTTGTTCTTCATTCAATTCAATGATTATGTTTAATTGTTCTTCTTATTTATTTGTTCTTTGCTTTACCATGAGTACCTAAATATTTAGTATTCACTTAGATGCATGAACCTAGGTGATGGATTGCGATCTTTTGGTTAACAACAATTAATTAAAATTACACAAGTTTATGTCTAGCTAAGATCCACCGTTAATAAAGCTTATTGATTGTTAGATCACGGGAGTTATTGATTAACTAATGACAGTTAAATTGATTAATAGCTTTTACTAGATTATTGAACGTGAATAATTTAGGAATACGTGAGATTTTATGAGGGACACCGATAATAAAATTAATCGTATAGTGGTTGAGCTTGAAATTAGTTGCAATAATTGTGAGGTTGTAAGGGACACCAAACCAACCTAAGTTAGATTATAATCTTGAGTAATATCATTGTGAATTGGTTAGTAACTCTAGGTTAACGACAGTTATACTTAGGTTGCTAGTCTTAAACTGTAGGAATCGACAGATAAATACAGTGTCACGTCATTGTAATTGTTTAATTAACGGGTTTAAACGAGCAATCCTAGCCTAGGGAATTGAATCTAAGTGGATACGTTTGCTTCTTATTGAGTTAAGTTTAATTTACTTTCGCGTTTAATCAGTTTTACAATAAAACTCCCCTTTTTAAATCTTAGAATAATTAATAGTTCAAGTTTTCAATTACCTGCTCTCTGTGGAACGAATTGGTCAAATACTTGTTTAATTACTACACGAACTGGTTATAGTTGCCTGTATTGTGTGATAATCGATAGGTATTTAGCTAATAATTTAGAGTACGAAATTACACATCAACTTTTTGGCGCCGCTGCCGGGGAGCGGTGTAATTATTGGAAATTTGGTTAAGCTTTTAATTATTCGATCCTTTTGTGAGAAGCAATTCTTGCAAAAGTCCCTTTTCTGTTATTTTTGTTTGATTTTTTGCGCGGTTTTGTTGTGGTGTGATCACAGGTTAGGTACAAATAACTCTGGAACCGTCTAGAGTTTACTACACACGCAGCAAAGCTAAAGAAGAACAGGAAATCGCCGAGGATTTCGCTGAGTTACCTTTTTATATTCCGGATTTTGAGTATATTAAGGAAGAAGTTAACATGGCTGAAGGAGCAGCAGGACAGACTATGGAAGCATTGATGAAAGCCACAAGGGCTGGTCACGGACACGCCATCAGGCAACCACCAGTCACTACAGATTTTGAAGTCAAGGGACAGATTCTTAATATGATAACTCACCAATGCCAATTCAGAGGTACACCGAAGGAGGATGCATTCGAGCATCTTCGTTCCTTTAAAAGCATTTGCAACTTGTTCAAGATTGCAAATATCGCGGAGACAGTTATCTATTTGAGGGTTTTTCCTTGGTCTTTGAAAGATGACGCCAAGGATTGGTTAGACTCATTGCCTGAAGGTGAAATTGATAGTTGGGCTACAATGGAAGATAAATTTTTGCAACGTTTCTTTCCAGCTGCAAAGGCCGCTCAACTGCAGAGCGAAATTAATCACTTTGTTCAGAAGCCACATGAGACACTTTATGATGCTTGGACACGGTTCGGAAAAATGTTACGTAATTGTCCTCAACACGGGTTGAACAACTTTAATAAGTTCCAAATTTTCTACAAGGGGGTTAATGTGCCGACGAGGAAAGAACTTGATATTGCTGCAGGTGGTTCTTTGATGAAAAAGACTCCGGATGACGCTTATGAAATCATCTCAGATACTGCCACGCATTCGTATGATTGGCATCAAGAATTAGATCTTTCTCGCTCTTCTTATGTTGCTAGTACCGAAACTAGTGACGAGCTTGCTGCAGTTAAGGCTCAACTTGCGACTTTTAAGAGACAGATGGAGTCAATGACTAAAGAGATGCACGCTATGAAAGTGGGTTGTGAATTATGCCAAGGACCGCATCTTACCAAAGATTGTGATCAAGCATCAATGGAGGAACATGCTAATTATCTGGGTTACGTTAAGAAGGGTGATTTTGCCCTTAGTGAATTTCCGGGTGGGAGACAGTTTTTCAATCAGGCAAATAACATGGGCGGTAACAATTATCAGAGTGGTAATCCGGTTTATCAGGGCAATCAAAAGGTATATCCGTACAGGCCGCCTGGGTTTAATAATAGAAATCAGCAATCACCACCTAGGAATTTCCAGCAGCCTATGCCACCAGTTCAGCAGCCAGAGAATAAGATGCCTCCTTTGGAGGAATTGCTACGGGGTTTTATCATGAAAACAGATGAAAGTGTCACTGCTTTGAGGCAAGATGGGGAATCTATAAAACAGCAAGTTAGAAATAAGTAGGCTTCGATTCAGAACTTGGAACGGGATGTGGGGCGTATTGCTCAATCTTTATCAGAGAGACCACCGGTGCTCTCCCAGCTAATACGCAATCTAATCCCAACAACAAGATGCCGGCTAGGAATGAGCACGTGAATGCTATAACCACTCGAATTGGTTTGGTTATTAACAAGGAGACTCCGAAGTCTTCTCCTATTGTTTCTTCTAATGTTTTGCAGGTACCTATTGATGTCGTAGGGGGTGTATACAAAATAGTATTATTTTTAGTGCGAAATACTATTAAATATGCTACAATTTTACACAAGTTATTTATTTATTTATCGAGTGGATATACTTAAACCTTGCTACAACACTTATAGGCAGTGTACCTAATCGTATTATAGTATAGTTTTTAGTAAGTCCTGTTCGTTCCACAGGGAGCTCGTGAAGTTTAACGCTATATTTTTTTACACACAATATTTGTAAAAATACAAAAATATATATGTACTAGTAGTATTATTATTATAAAGGGAGGTTTTTACCGTTTAATGACCGGTTTGTCGATTTTAAAACTTTAGTCGCAGTTAAAACCAAATGTAAAATAATAACTAAATACAAGACTTAATTTTAAGCGTAAAGTAAATAACGATAATGAAATTGCGAATAATAAAAGTGCGATAAAATAAACTTGCGATAATTAAAAAGTACGATAATTAGAAGTGCAATTAAATATAAAATAAAGGAAATTAAATATGAAATAAAAGAATTATGCTTATTTAAACTTCCGTAATCATGATGTTTGACGTGTTGATTTTAGTTTTATGCCCATGGGTTAATTGTCCTTTGTCCTGAATTATTTAATATGTCCGTCTGGTTTTTGTCCATAACAGTCCATCAGTCATAAATATAAAGTGCGAGTGTCCTCGTCAAATTATCCTTATACCCGAAGTTAAATATTCCAACTAATTGGGGACTTAAACTGTAACAAGATTTTAATATTTTGTTTAATAATTACACCAGGATGTCGACTGAGTGTAACCCAAGGTTTTAATATTTTGTTATCAATTATACCAAGTGTCCTTGTATATAATTTCACCCCTGTTTTAATTATTCTAGTGGCTATTAATCCATTCCCGTATCCGGTTAAATGAACGATTATTCGTACATATAAATACCCCGCCCATCGTGTCCGATTGAGTGTATATGGTAATTTATAGGGATGCCCAATTGTAAATCTTTATATTAACATTAACAAACTATCATTTAGTTAAACAAATATAAAGCCCATTAATAGCCCATAGTCTAATTTCCACAAGTGTCGTTCTTTTGTCCAAACCCCAATTATGGTACAAAACCCAATTACCCAATTTTAGTAATTAGCCCAACATCATGATTACTTCGTTTTAAATAAGCATAATAATAACTTAGCTACGAGACATTAATGTAAAAAGGTTGAACATAACTTACAATGATTAAAAATAGCGTAGCGTTACACGGACAGAATTTCGACTTACACACTCAAACGATCTCTATCATAAATCTTATTATTATCATAATTTAAAATTAAAATTAAGATTATTGTTATATCTGATTACATTAATATTATGATAGAGAATTATAGATATAAATTATAGATATTGATATTGATAGATAGAAAAATAAGAAAAAGATAGAAAAAATGATCGAAAAAAAATATCCCTCTATCGATCGAATTACATAGCCTTTTATAGGCAAATTATAAATTTGAATTTTCATTTATGACCCCTGAACTATGCTCAATTAACAACTTTTTATTATTTAATATTATTCTTATTATGAATTATTTAAATATTATATTTTATTCTTGTGCATAGTTGACTCGTAATTTTTACACCGTTGCGTCGAGCGTTGAGAGTTGACTCTGGTCCCGGTTCCGGATTTTCGAACGTCCTTTCGTACAATTTTATATTGTGTACTTTGCGTTTTGTAACTTGTACTCTTGTCATTTTTAGACGTTCCTCATCAATAATTTGAACCTTTTTGATTGTATCTTGTACTTTTTAGCATTTTGGACCTTTTTGTCTTCAAATCTTCGTTTTCGCCTTTTGTCTTCGCACTTATTAAATATAAACGAATATTACTTGAAAATGGAACAATTGCAACTAAAAACTTGTCATTCTTGGGGGATAATGCTATGAAATATATGTTCCTTTTTAGCCTTATCAATATCCCCACACTTGAGCGTTGCTTGTCCTCAAGCAATACAGTCTTGAAAAACACTTGAATCACTTCTTTATTCTTCACACTTTGTACATCAGTGATTTCAATACGGCGGTATGAACAATGGTAGTAACCATAGAACCATGGTTAAAGGTGGGTGTGTCATCCACAGTTGCCTCGGGTTTAGGTCAACGACACTTTCAATCAAATAGCCGATTTACTTTCGGTTTTCAAAGCAAAGTGCACATTTGAAAGGTGGTTTACAGTCCCACATGACTATAAAAATGTAGATCCTTAAGGAAATTGGATCTTTATGAAAACATTTGATCTTTTAAAACTTCAAGCTAGATTTTACCCTAGACAAGTTTTCTGATTTGATCCATCATCGGTGTTGCAAAATATATTTGTGGATCAATATTTTGGCTTAAAACTTTTAGGTTCGTGTAATCCACTGCTATCCCGGTATCGGAAGCACACATCCAGTTTACTTGTTCCGTATATTACCTTTCGGTAAACTACCGTCCGGTTGTAAAGGAAAGCGATGAACAAGAAACTGTTAAGGCAATGTCTAATGACATGCATTTGTTCATGGTCTAATTAACATGTCGGATGCTAGAACTATCCTTGGTAGGAGCAATAGTAAAGATCATCCTTTGATTTTTCGGTCTGGCACAAGGTCCTGTCTTCGACCATGCTATGCAACCACCGTTCTTACGGTTGACACCCGATTTGGTTCAGGTGACCTAATGAATTCCAGGTGAATTCCTAGGATTTTACGTTCAATGGTAATGAACGCATTGAAAATGGGTTTTCAGAAAACAAATCGATTTGTAATTTTTATCAAAATATTTTCTCGTTCAAGCTCGAGTTTAGATATCATCGAATTCCATGAGTTTGAATTCTCAATCTTTAAGGTCAATCTCAAGGATTGAGTAATATCAGGCTTAAAAGCTGATTTTTGATCTTTAAAGGAGATTATCCTTTCTGGGGATCTGATTCATTAGTCTTATCAAGCTAATTTTCACGGTGCCCCCCCATTGTACGAGATAAATCCTTCTCATGGTTAGGATAAATCTGACCACTTGGCGACCCTGTTTGATGCTGAGGTCCGTGGATTTTCAGCCGATTTTAGTGATGACTTTTCTAGATTTTTCGTCAACCTACAGCTGATCTGGACGACAACTTCATGACCTAAATCAAGAAGCGCGTGTCTTTTTCGGAAGACTTTACTTCCTTTTAATGATGGAATTGATTCATCGTGTAGATCCATCTCTTCTTTTCTTTCATCGGGTAAAACAGTTTAGTTTAGTCCAAAGCAAAAGTATTTTCAGTTATTTGTTACAGATAGATGTGACATATGTTTAAGATAACTTGGTAAATTTTCCCACACTTGGCTTTTATTTTCCTTTTTATCGTCCTCTATTACATTTTAAATGAATTTTAACATTTTGGTTTGTTTCTCAATTTATGTCCTTTCCGAGGTAACAATAATTTCGGTGTTAAAACCTAGTTTTATCGTTCATAAATATGTATAAACATGATTTTGAGTTCATTTAATTGAAAATTTTGAAAATTTTTACTAGAATTGGGTAGTCAGTATATAAGACTAGGGCTGTTCTTTATTATCAGAGAGCACTAGATTCTAATACAACTACTGCTTTACTAGTATTTTTAATGGTAACCAAGTGTATAAAGTAAAAAAAAAAATTTAAAATCCGAAAGAATTTAACCCCTTCCCACACTTAAGATCTTGCAATGCCCTCATTTGCAAAAAATCAGTAACAATTTAAATTATTGAGGGTGATAAGCGTAGAAAAGTGATTAAATTTTACCAAAGTTTCAAACATATTGTTGTTTGTTTGTTGAATGATAAATGGTGCACGTCATTTGTTTATTCCGTCTTGTTTGTTATTTCACACATATTTTGCATCTTGTCGTCAAAATTACTTGCTTTTGCTGAACTTAATGCCAGTCTTTAAAAACGCGTTGTTTTACCCTGTCTTGTAAGATAAACTACAAACAAATATATACATACTATTTTTTTTTTATAAAACCTTTAACTTATAAAACAAATATTAATTAATTTTAAAAATTTGTTTCTTTTAAGAATGAGGGCGTTTCGGAACGATGTCCTAGTCCGTCCCTCGACAAAATTTTAAAATTTGTCATTTTCAAGCAATTGTTTTAAAAGCTTAGATTTTTGGATTTTTTTAATTTTTTTGGCATACTTTAAATCAATAAGATTAAAAATAATGATAATAAAAGTTCTCGTCCCTCCCTCGGGTAAAGCAATTTCGGTTTAATGACCTAGTCTTCAACTTACGACGAATTTTAAAAATCATATTTTTAACTTAATGAGATAAAGTAAATTTTTGTTTTTAAATTCACACAATTTAAATATAAAATTCAAAATTAATATTAAAAATTCACACCAAACTTAAAATTTGAAATGCATAAAATTAAAAAATTCATATTTTAAAAATTAAAAATTCACACCAAACTTAATTTAAAAATTCATATTATAAATTCACACCTAACTTATATTAATTTTTCAAATATTTACAATTTTAAAAATATTGTTTTACAAAGTTTACAATATTAATTTAAGATTTAAATATTAATTTTAAAAACATGGTAAAAAAAAATAAAATTAAAAATCTTTTTGTCTTTTTATCCCACTTTAATCAATCAAATATTATCAAAAATATGCGCCCCTCTTTTCGGTAAAGTAATTTCGGTTCCAAGACCTAATTTAACTCATGACGAATTTTTGAAATATTTTGGGTTGATTGATTAAAGATATTTATACCTTAAGAATAAACGTTAAATTTCGCAGTGATGTAATAAATTTTTGAATGATATCAATAATTTCGGTCGCCAAACCTAATTTTATTTAATACCAATTTAATACTTTATAGCGAACAAATTAGCGTTTATTATCAAAAGGTTAAAAATAAAAATAAATAAAAAATAAAAACTGTACAGACTTACCTGTGAGATAGTATTCTTAGTTATATGATCTATCCCATTCATAAGATAGTCGGTTTAATTGGTTTTCCATAGCTACATAGGCGTAACCTCGAGCATTCAGTGTCTTTTCTTCTAAACATATGAACGGTCTGTCTCTACATAAAGTAACAAATTCGGTATTTGAATAGGTTTGATTATTTGAACATTTACCTCCATGTGACCATTTTCCGCATTTGTGACATCTTTCTAGGTGTCGTGCTCTTCTTTTCGCTGCGGATTTTGATTTTCCTTTACCAAATTGTAACTTATTATCTTCGCATCTGGATTCTTTTCTAACTCCGTCCATTCTTTCTCTGATTACTGATACTAATTCACTCGGTAGTATGTCATTATTACATTTAGTGATCAAAGCGTGTAGCATTAGACCATGGTTTAGTTCACAGGCAGTCTTCATTTTGTAAAAACCTAAAAAAAAATAAAAATTCAGAATGGGGGGAGAAGACTAGTTCTTTAGGGTCTGCTAGGGAAAGACCATTCGGGTTCCATTTTCGAGAACTACACGAAAACATACAATCTAACTCTAACAGAAATACATATTATCCTTTAAAGACTTGATTCTCCCCACACTTAGTTAGCTGTGGTGTCGAAATTGTGATTAACTTCGTTGTCGACTTCCATCGGACCATGTATGTAATGTTTAACTCTGTGACCATTAACTTTAAATTCAATCCCATTTGAATTTATCAATTCTATCGTTCCGTATGGGAAAACTCTTTTGACTATGAATGGTCCAGACCATCTTGATTTCAATTTTCCAGAAAATAGCTTGAATCGTGAATTGAAAAGAAGAACTCTGTCTCCTTCTTTAAATTCTTTTGAACTTCTGATTCTTTTATCATGCCATTTCTTCGTTCTTTCTTTATAGATTAACGAATTTTCGTATGCTTCATGTCTTAATTCTTCTAATTCGTTTAGTTGACTTAATCGTAGACGTCCAGCTTCATGTAAATCAAGATTACATGTCTTCAAAGCCCAAAATGCTTTGTGTTCAATTTCTACTGGAAGATGACATGCTTTTCCATAAACAAGTCTAAAAGGTGTGGTTCCAATTGGAGTTTTGTAGGCTGTTCTAAAAGCCCAGAGTGCATCCTCCAATTTAATGGACCATTCCTTCGGATTTGATCCTACGGTTTTCTCTAGAATACGTTTTAAAGCTCGGTTGGTATTTTCAACTTGTCCACTTGTTTGTGGATGATATGCGGTGGAGATTTTATGAGTTACTCCATATCTTTTAAGAACTTTCTCAAGTTGATTATTACAAAAATGAGTACCCCGATCACTTATTAAAGCTTTCGGTGTTCCAAACCTTGCGAAAAGACGTTTTAAAAAGTTGACTACAACTCGTGCATCGTTAGTTGGGAGAGCTTGTGCTTCCGCCCATTTAGATACATAATCAATGGCTACGAGTATATATAGATTATTATGAGATTTTGGAAATGGACCCATAAAGTCAATACCCCAAATGTCAAATACTTCACATACTTGGATGACATTTTGTGGCATTTCATCACGTTGACTTATTTTTCCAGCCCTTTGACATGCATCACAGGATTTGCAAAGAAGGTGTGCGTCTTTGTAAATTGTAGGCCAATAGAATCCAGCATCATAAACTTTTCTTGCTGTTAGTTGAGGCCCATAATGCCCTCCTGTTGGTCCTGTGTGACAATGGTTTAATATTTTACTAGCTTCATCTCCAAATACACATCGGCGTATTATTCCATCGGGACAACTTTTAAACAGATGTGGATCTTCCCAAAAATAGTGTTTTATATCACTGAAGAATTTCTTTCGTCTTTGGTACGATAATCCTTTTTCAAGAAATCCACAAACTAAGTAGTTTGCATAGTCTGCAAACCATGGGATTTCTTTATAATCTATCTTCAATAGATATTCATCAGGAAAGTTGTCTTGTATGGCTGATTCATTTAGAACTTCTAATTCGGGATTTTCAAGACGAGAAAGATGAGCAGCGGCGAGATTTTCTGCTCCTCTTTTATCTCGGATTTCAATATCAAACTCTTGTAAGAGTAAGATCCAACGGATTAATCTTGGTTTAGCATCTTGTTTTGAAAATAGGTATCTAAGAGCAGAATGGTCGGTATAGACCACCGTTTTTGCTAGAACGAGATATGATCGAAATTTGTCAAAAGCAAAGACAATAGCAAGGAGTTCTTTTTCAGTAGTTGTATAGTTCGTTTGTGCTCCTTGTAATGTCTTACTAGCATAATATATAGGTTGAAATCGTTTTTCAATCCTTTGTCCTAAAACGGCTCCCATTGCAAAATCACTTGCATCGCACATTAGTTCAAATGGTAGATTCCAATTTGGCGTTATCATGATCGGCGCATTAGTGAGTTTCTCTTTAAGAATATTAAAAAATTTGATACACTCATCTGAAAAGATGAATGGAGCATCCTTTTCTAGGAGTTTATTCATAGGAGTGACAATTTTAGAAAAATCTTTTATGAAACGTCGGTAAAAACTGGCATGCCCTAGAAAACTCCTAACTCCTCTAACATTGGTGGGATGTGGAAGTTTAGCAATTACATCTACTTTAGCTCTATCCACTTCAATTCCTTCTTTTGAAATTTTATGTCCAAGAATGATGCCTTCTTTAACCATGAAATGGCATTTCTCCCAATTAAGTACTAGATTTGATTGTTCGCATCTAAGAAGCATTCGTTCCAGATTAACTAGACATGATTCAAATGTATCACCGAAGACTGAAAAGTCATCCATGAATACTTCCATGCATTCTTCTATCATGTCGTGAAAAATCGCCATCATACACCTTTGAAAGGTTGCAGGGGCGTTGCAAAGTCCAAATGGCATGCGTTTGTAAGCAAAAGTACCATAAGGGCACGTGAAAGTGGTTTTCTCTTGATCTTCGGGTGCTATTGGAATTTGAAAATATCCGGAAAATCCATCTAGAAAACAATAGTAACTATTTCCGGCTAATCTTTCCAACATTTGATCTATGAAAGGTAAGGGAAAGTGATCTTTTCTGGTGGCGTCATTTAATTTTCTATAATCAATACATACACGCCATCCTGTTACAGTCCTAGTAGGAATAAGCTCATTTTTCTCATTTGTAATGACAGTCATGCCACCCTTCTTAGGCACGCATTGAACTGGGCTTACCCATGGACTATCAGAGATTGGATAAATTAGACCTGCGTCTAGCAGTTTAATAATCTCTTTCTTAACTACATCTTGCATATTAGAATTTAGTCTTCGTTGGCGTTGCACATACGTTTTATGACCTTCTTCCATAAGGATTTTATGTGTGCAATATGAAGGACTTATTCCTTTAATATCATGAATCTTCCATGCAATGGCTGGTTTATGGGCTTTCAACACAGAAATGAGTTGTGATTTCTCATTTTCAGTAAGAGAAGACGATATTATTACAGGTAATTCAGATTTACCATATAAATAAGCGTATTCCAAATGGTTTGGAAGTGGCTTTAACTCTAATTTCGGAGGTTCTTCTATCGATGATTTGTATCGATATCTGTCTTCTTCTTTTAGCATTTGAATTTCTTCTGTTGTTGGTTCATATCCATTAGCTATAAGTGTAGCTAACATTTCAGCTTCATCAATTGGTTCATTACCTTCTCCTAAAGAACATTCTCCTGTTCCTTGTAATTCTGGAAATTCTTCTAATAATTCTGCATGTGCATCTATAGTTTGAATATAATAACATGTATCATCTGTAGATTGTGATTGTTGCATTGCTCTATCAACTGAAAAGGTAACACTCTCGTCCTCTATACTTAGGGTCAGTTTCTTACCGAACACGTCTATCATTGCTTTAGCCGTGTTTAAGAATGGTCTTCCTAATATGAGAGGAACTTGAGAATCTTCTTCCATGTCCAAAACAACAAAATCTACTGGAAATACTAAATTACCAACTTTAACTAGCATGTTCTCCATTATCCCTCTAGGATATTTTATTGATCTATCGGCTAGTTGTATGCTTATTCTGGTTGGTTTCAATTCTCCAAGGTCTAGTTTAGCGTATAGTGAATACGGCATTAGATTTATACTAGCACCTAAGTCTGCCAATGCTTCTATTGAACTAAGACTACCCAGAAAACATGGAATTGTGAAACTTCCTGGATCAAATAGTTTTTCTGGTATCTTATTCAACAGTACTGCTGAACAATTAGCATTCATAGTAACAGCCGAGAGTTCTTCCATTTTCTTTCTATTTGAGATTAGATCTTTCAAGAATTTAGCATATCTAGGCATTCCTGAAATCACATCAATGAAAGGAAGATTTACATTTATCTGTTTAAACATATCCAAGAATTTGGATTGCTCGGCTTCAAGTTTTTCTTTCTTCATTTTACTCGGGTAAGGAAGTGGTGGTTGGTATGGTTTAACATAAGGTTTAGCCTTAACTGTGTTATCTTCATTAACCTTTTCAACTACCGGTTCTTTTTCCTTATCTTGATCAGGTTGTGGTTCTTGTGGAGTAGGAATAGCTTTATCAGAAGTTACAGGTATTTCAGGTGGTTTAAGTGTTGTACCACTTCTTGTGGTAATGGCTTTAGCTGTTTCATTTCGGGGGTTAGCATTTGTATCACTAGGTAGACTTCCCGGTTTTCTTTCACCTATTAACCTTGCTAGGTTACTTACTTCTTGTTCCAGATTTTGAATAGAAGCTTGTTGATTTCTAAATGCTTGAGCATTTTGTTCATTGGTTTGTTTCTGAGATGTGAAAAACTGCGTTTGAGTTTCAACTAGCTTCGTCATCATATCTTCTAAATTTGGCTTTTTATCATCGGTTTGTTGTGGTGGTTTGTTTTGAAAATTTGGTCTTTGCTGATTGTAAGTATTATTGGATACTTGTTGATTGCTAGGACCTTGTTGGTTGTTGTATGGAATATTTCGGTTATAATTCTGATTTTGATTGTAAATAGGTCTTGGCGGTTGATAATTATTCTGATAATTATTTCCAGGCCTTTGGTTTATGTATGAAATATTCTCTCTTTGTTCCATTGTTAATTCAATACTGAGACAATCTTTTGTCAAATGTGGTCCTCCACACTGCTCACAACTAATTCGTATTGAGTGAATATCTTTAGTCATCTTTTCCATTCGTCTCTCCACAGCATCTATCTTTGCGGAAATGGAATCTAAGTCATGGCTAGAATCGGCTCTAGCTGCTTTAGATGATCTAATGATATCTTTTTCTTGGTGCCACTCATGTGAGTGGGAAGCAGTGTTATCAATAATTTTGTAAGCATCAGTTTTGGTTTTCTTCATAATAGAACCACCAGCTGCTATATCTATGTCTTTCCTTGTAGTGATGTCGCATCCTTGGTAGAATATTTGTACTATTTGACAGGTGTCTAAACCATGTTGCGGACATCCTCTTAATAACTTTCCATATCTTGTCCATGCCTCATATAGAGTTTCATTTGGCTTCTGTGTGAACGTAACAATTTCTGCTTGAAGTCTTACGGCTTTAGATGCAGGAAAGAATTGTTTAAGAAATTTGTCAACTAAAACGTCCCATGTATCAATCGCCCCTTCAGGTAACGATTCCAACCAATCTTTGGCTTCTCCCTTTAAAGTCCAGGGAAATAACATGAGATATATCTGTTCATCCTCCATTTCTCGGATTTTAAATAGTGTGCAGATCCTATTAAAGGTACGTAGATGTTCATTTGGATCTTCCTTCGGCGCACCACTAAATTGGCATTGATTAGTCACCATGTGTAGAATTTGTCCTTTGATTTCATAATCTGGCGCATTAATGTCTGGATGAGTAATTGCGTGTCCTTGGCCAGTGCGTTTAGCTCTCATTCGGTCTTCCATACTTAGAGGTTCTAGATTTTCCATGATTGGAAGTGTTGTATCCGAATCACTAGAGGTTTCTGATTTGATGGTTTCTTCCTCAACAATCTCTGTTTGAATGATTGGAGGTTCCGGAGGAATAATTAGTGGATCAGGGTCTCGGAATTGTCCCTTAGTATTCTCCGGATTCTCAATTGTGAGGTTTGTTTCAAAAACTGGATTATCGGAAATTTGAGTTTGAGTATTTGGTCGACTTGATGACGATTCTAAAGAAAAATCAACGGCGACAATGTTTGCTAGATGTCTTGATCGAGTTACAGGTGGTGAACGTACAAAAGGTGGTGAACGTCTTGCTCGGTGCATTCACTGAATATCCTATTAGTTTTTAAAAAGGAAAGAAAAATTATAATAAGTTATCCAATCAATAGACTTTTCTGATTTTGCCCACGTTTCGAATAGCCAAAAGATGTAGCAGAGGGGCAGGATTCGTTTGGTCTCAATATAATTGAGGACTGTTTGGCTCCAATAACCCGGTCCACGTACAAATCCAACTATTACTACGAACCAGAAAATTTTGATGTCTATCAATTTAACCACTTAAAATAAATTTTCGTAATTTTAAGAAATTTAGAGAAGAAGTAGAAAAAATTCTAAGTCTTAAAAACTAGAATGGCGAGAAATAAGAGAGAAAAAGATTGCGCGTCGAAAAGTGTCGAAAAATGAAAAAGACGAAGAGTGGTTTGTAAACACGCGGTTAATCCAACCTTATAACTATCACTATCTTAAAATTAAAACTACAAATAGAGATCACTAATTGGAATTGTAATTGATACATAGGTAAACGGCGTCGAAAAATAAGAAAATAGCATGAAAAATGGCGTCGCAAAATTCTAAAGCACCTAAAACTTAGTCTAAGGAATAAGCACTTAAGGGATTTTACGGCAAAGCCTAAAAATCTAGAAGTATAAAAATAACTACGGCAAAAACTATGTCTTAATACTAAAAGTTGTGACTAAAGTCTAAAAATATAAAGGTAATAAAACTTAAAATAAAAACATTTTTTTTATAGACAAAATCTTAAAAATATATTTTTTTATAATATTTTTTTTACGTTTTTTTTTTTTTTTTTACGTTTTTGTTTTTTTTTTTTTTTACGTTTTTGTTTTTTTTTTACGTTTTTTTTTTTTTAAAACGAATTTTTTTTTTCTTAAAAAAAAACGTTTTTTTTCTTCGAATATATCTTAAAATAAGGTAACTAGTTGTCTAGATTCCTTTTTTTATATAGCGTTTCGCTTCGGCGATTCCCCGGCAGCGGCGCCAAAAATACTTGATGTCGTAGGGGGTGTATACAAAATAGTATTATTTTTAGTGCGAAATACTATTAAATATGCTACAATTTTACACAAGTTATTTATTTATTTATCGAGTGGATATACTTAAACCTTGCTACAACACTTATAGGCAGTGTACCTAATCGTATTATAGTATAGTTTTTAGTAAGTCCGGTTCGTTCCACAGGGAGCTCGTGAAGTTTAACGCTATATTTTTTTACACACAATATTTGTAAAAATACAAAAATATATATGTACTAGTAGTATTATTATTATAAAGGGGGGTTTTTACCGTTTAATGACCGGTTTGTCGATTTTAAAACTTTAGTCGCAGTTAAAACCAAATGTAAAATAATAACTAAATACAAGACTTAATTTTAAGCGTAAAGTAAATAACGATAATGAAATTGCGAATAATAAAAGTGCGATAAAATAAACTTGCGATAATTAAAAAGTACGATAATTAGAAGTGCAATTAAATATAAAATAAAGGAAATTAAATATGAAATAAAAGAATTATGCTTATTTAAACTTCCGTAATCATGATGTTTGACGTGTTGATTTTAGTTTTATGCCCATGGGTTAATTGTCCTTTGTCCTGAATTATTTAATATGTCCGTCTGGTTTTTGTCCATAACAGTCCATCAGTCATAAATATAAAGTGCGAGTGTCCTCGTCAAATTATCCTTATACCCGAAGTTAAATATTCCAACTAATTGGGGACTTAAACTGTAACAAGATTTTAATATTTTATTTAATAATTACACCAGGATGTCGACTGAGTGTAACCCAAGGTTTTAATATTTTGTTATCAATTATACCAAGTGTCCTTGTACATAATTTCACCCCTGTTTTAATTATTCTAGTGGCTATTAATCCATTCCCGTATCCGGTTAAATGAACGATTATTCGTACATATAAATACCCCGCCCATCGTGTCCGATTGAGTGTATATGGTAATTTATAGGGACGCCCAATTGTAAATCTTTATATTAACATTAACAAACTATCATTTAGTTAAACAAATATAAAGCCCATTAATAGCCCATAGTCTAATTTCCACAAGTGTCGTTCTTTTGTCCAAACCCCAATTATGGTACAAAGCCCAATTACCCAATTTTAGTAATTAGCCCAACATCATGATTACTTCGTTTTAAATAAGCATAATAATAACTTAGCTACGAGACATTAATGTAAAAAGGTTGAACATAACTTACAATGATTAAAAATAGCGTAGCGTTACACGGACAGAATTTCGACTTACACACTCAAACGATCTCTATCATAAATCTTATTATTATCATAATTTAAAATTAAAATTAAGATTATTGTTATATCTGATTACATTAACATTATGATAGAGAATTATAGATATAAATTATAGATATTGATATTGATAGATAGAAAAATAAGAAAAAGATAGAAAAAATGATCGAAAAAAAATATCCCTCTATCGATCGAATTACATAGCCTTTTATAGGCAAATTATAAATTTGAATTTTCATTTATGACCCCTAAACTATGCTCAATTAACAACTTTTTATTATTTAATATTATTCTTATTATGAATTATTTAAATATTATATTTTATTCTTGTGCATAGTTGACTCGTAATTTTTACACCGTTGCGTCGAGCGTTGAGAGTTGACTCTGGTCCCGGTTCCGGATTTTCGAACGTCCTTTCGTACAATTTTATATTGTGTACTTTGCGTTTTGTAACTTGTACTCTTGTCATTTTTAGACGTTCCTCATCAATAATTTGAACCTTTTTGATTGTATCTTGTACTTTTTAGCATTTTGGACCTTTTTGTCTTCAAATCTTCGTTTTCGCCTTTTGTCTTCGCACTTATTAAATATAAACGAATATTACTTGAAAATGGAACAATTGCAACTAAAAACTTGTCATTCTTGGGGGATAATGCTATGAAATATATGTTCCTTTTTAGCCTTATCACCTATTAATGAGGAGCAAAAGGAGGAAGAGCCTGAGTTAGAAAAGTCGCTTGACGAAGAGAAAAAGGAAGATGATCCGCCGGAGATCATAACTAAATCACCACCGTTGAAGGAATACAAAGCGCCAATTCCTTACCCGAAAGCGTTGAAAAAGGATAAGCTCGCGAGTCAATATCAGAAATTTGCAAACATGATTAAACATATTAGCGTGAACATGCCACTCGCGGAAGTGCTCCAAGGGATGCCTAACTATGGGAAGTTTCTCAAAGATCTTATCTCCAAGAAAGGTAAGTACCATGAGGTATCTGCCGCATTCCTGCATAAGGAATGTTCGGCCATCTTGGAAAAGAGCAAGATTCCTCCAAAATTGGGCGAACCGGGTAGTTTTCTTATTCCTTGCGCTATGGGTAATTCCAAAGTGTACGATGCACTTGCTGACTTAGGTGCTAGTGTTAACCTTATGCCATATTCGTTATATCTTAAACTTGGCTTAGGAGACTTGAAACCTACAAGAATGGGGATTCGCTTAGCGAACCACTCTTTTGATACCCCCATTGGAATAGCCGAGGACATATTGGTAAAGGTTGAGTCACTTGTATTCCCAGTTGATTTCGTGATCTTAGAGATGAAAGAGGACACTAAGGTGCCCATTATTCTAGGTCGACCATTCCTTAACACCGCGGATGCTATCATCCACGTTCAAAAAGAACAACTTAGCTTAGGTGTTGGGAATAAGAGGGTGATTTGTCACATTAATAAAGCCATGAGACACCCTATTTCAACCGATGATGAATGTTTTGCTATTGATGTTATTGATGATTGTGTTGAGCATGATTTGCAGGAATTGTTAAGTGTAGACACGTCAGATGTAATCATGATGGGTGAAGTCAACGATGACTTCGACCCGAAAGTTGAGTTGGAGGAGTTGCTTAAAGAGGATGAGCTTAAAGAATCGGAATCATTTGAAACTATCTGGTTGAAAAATGAATTCCGTATCAAAACATCTCTCGAAGAACCGCCCACCTTGGAGCTTAAGGAGCTTCCACCTCACATGGAATATGCTTATCTTCAAGGTACGTCCCAATTTCCGGTTATTATTTCTTCGACACTTACCGGCGACCAAAAGGGTCGGTTGGTTTTCGTTCTTAAATCCCACAAAAGGGCAATAGCTTGGAAAACCTCGGACATACCGGGCATCAATCCAGCCTTTTGTACTCATCGGATCCTAATGAAAGATGATTTTAAACCCGTGGTACAAAGGCAACGTCGTCTAAACCCGAATATGAAAGAGGTCGTTAAAAAAGAGGTGGTTAAATTGCTCGATGCCGGGTTAATTTATCCCATCTCGGACAGCCTGTGGGTAAGCCCTGTTCAAGTTGTGCCCAAAAAGGGAGGCATGACTGTTGTTCTCAATGAGAAGGACGAACTTGTCCCTACTCGTACCATCACGGGATGGAGAGTTTGTATAGATTATCGTCGTTTGAACGACGCCACTAGGAAGGACCACTTCCCGCTTCCATTTATTGATCAAATGCTTGAACGTTTAGCGGGAAGGGAGTTCTATTGTTTCCTAGATGGATTTTCAGGCTACTTCCAAATCCCCATTGATCCGAAGGACCAAGATAAAACCACATTTACTTGTCCTTTCGGTACCTTTGCTTATCGACGAATGCCATTCGGGCTATGCAATGCCCCGAGTACCTTTCAAAGGTGTATGGTCGCCATCTTTCATGACATGATCGAGGACTTCATGGAAGTTTTCATGGACGATTTTTCTGTCTTTGGAGACTCTTTCGATTCGTGTCTTGCTAATCTTGAAAAAGTGCTCAAAAGGTGCGAGGAATCAAACCTTGTTCTTAATTGGGAGAAATGCCACTTCATGGTGAAGGAAGGCATTGTCTTAGGGCACAAAATCTCTTGTGCAGGTATTGAGGTTGATAAGGCCAAAATTGATGTTATTTCAGGCCTTCCCAAACCTACAAACGTTAAAGCCATTCGTAGTTTTCTTGGTCATGCGGGATTCTATAGAAGGTTCATCAAGGACTTTTCTAAGATTGCCTGACAATTGACCAAACTCCTTGAGAAGGACGTTCCTTTCGACTTTAATATCGAATGCGAGAACGCTTTCAACTTCTTAAAAGAGAAGCTCACACACACTCCTATCATGGTATCCCCCGATTGGTCTCAACCTTTCGAGCTTATGTGTGATGCTAGTGATTTCGCGTTAGGCACGGTTTTAGGTCAACGCCATGTTAATCACTTTAAACCTATATATTACGCAAGTAAGACACTTACGGGGGCTCAATTAAATTATACCACCACAAAAAAGGAGCTCCTTGCGGTCGTCTTTGCGTTTGATAAATTTAGGTCATATTTGGTGTTGTCTAAAACGGTCGTTTACACCGATCATTCGGCCCTTAAGTACTTGTTCTCTAAACAAGATGCTAAGCCTAGACTCATTCGTTGGATTCTTCTTCTCCAAGAATTTGACATTGAGATCAAGGATAAAAAGGGTGCCGAAAATTTAGCCGCAGATCATTTATCTCGTCTTGAAAATCCAAAACTAGAGGAACTCAATGAATCGGACATTCATGATGCATTCCCCGATGAGTCCCTTATGAGCATCGAAATTGAATCCGAAACTCCTTGGTTCGCCGATATTGCTAATTATCTAGCCACGGGCATTCTTTCCAAAGGTTTAAATTACCAACAAAAGAAGAAATTCTTTGCGGATATTAAGTTTTACTTTTGGGATGCCCCACATCTTTTTCGAATTGGGGTAGATCAAGTGATTCGTCGTTGTGTTTATGGGAAGGAAGCTCAACAAATTCTAGAGCATTGTCACCAAGGACCCACAGGTGGGCATCTTGGAGTTAATTATACGGCTAAGAAAATCTTCGATTCGGGATTCTATTGGCCTACCATTTTCAAAGATGCTAATGCCTTTATCAAAACTTGTGACGCTTGCCAAAGGGCGGGAAACATCTCCAAAAGAGATGAGATGCCTCAAACGAGTATTCAAGCTTGTGAGATATTTGACATTTGGGGGATAGACTTCATGGGAACCTTTCCCGCATCCAACAAATGCAAATACATCCTTGTGGCAGTTGACTACGTGTCAAAGTGGGCGGAGGCCAAAGCTTTTCCTACTAATGACGCAAGAGTCGTTGTTGAGTTCCTTAAAAATTTCTTTTCGCGTTTCGGGCTTCCAAAGGCCTTGATTAATGATCGCGGTATGCACTTTGCAAATCAACTACTCGAGAAGGTGCTCAAGAAGTATGGATTAACCCACCATTTCTCCACGGCTTACCACCCTCAAACGAGTGGCCAAGTTGAGAATACTAACCGCGCACTAAAACGCATTCTTGAAAGAACGGTGAAAAACAATCCTAAGATTTGGAGCCGGAAGTTGAATGACGCGCTATGGGCATTTCGAACTGTGTATAAAACGCCCATTGGTACTACACCATTCCATCTCATTTATGGAAAAGCATGTCATTTGCCGGTTGAAGTAGAGCATAAGGCGTATTGGGCACTTAAACAGTGTAATACGGACCTTAAGGAAGCGGGAGAACATCAGTTTTTGTAAATTCATGAACTTGAGGAATTGCGAAACCATGCTTATGAGAATTCGCGCATTTTTAAGGAGAAGACGAAGTTATGGCATGATGCGCGTTTGAAGATGAGAAAAGAATTTGAACCGGGTGATAAAGTTTTGTTATTTCAATCTAAGTTCAAATTCTCCGCCGGAAAGCTTAGGTCACGATGGTCCGGTCCATTCGTGTTAAAGAAAGCTTTTCCGGCCGGGCACGTGGAATTGTTAGATAATGAGGGTAGAAGCTTTAAGGTGAATGGTCATAGGTTAAAATTGTATCACGAGGCATTTGATAACACCGAGAGGGAGGACCTCACCCTCTACCCGAAAGACACATGAACGTGGCCATGAGTCGAGAAAACGACTCGTTAAAAAATCAATTCGTGTAGAGTTTTGTATTTTTGTTTTTCTTTGTTAGGTAATTTCTGTGTATTTTTGCTTTAATTGGTAAACCATTAAAAATCCAAAAACAATATAAAACCTGAAAAAAAAAATATTTGTCACGAAACGCGACATACCCCCTCAAAACGCGACATATTGATCAGATTGTTGTCGCGTTTGAAACTGCTGTATCGCATTGGAATACAACCTGTCGCGAAACGCGACCCGTACAGTCGCGAAACGCGACCCGTACAGCAGGTCGGGCTATTTTAAGCCTTTTTCATCATCACCACTTAATTCTCTTTAACTCTCTCAAATTTTCTGCTCTTAATACACTATAACCCATCAATTAAATCTTCAATTTACTCACGAATCTTCATCTAATCCACAATAACAACATGGCTAGGGTATGATTTACCATCTTCTTGCTTGTTTTCATATTTTTCTCATGCTTAATTTCAATCTTAACTAGGGTTTTTGTGAAAAACAAGTGTGGGGGTGTGTTTATGTGTTATTGTTCAATTTTTATTGGAGATTATGTATGCTTAACATGTTACTACTTCGATTTTCATGCCTATTGTTCTATAATTTCATTCTTTGAATTCTAGGGTTCTTAGGTATGATTAATTGGGGGGTTTTGAATTTGTGAGTTAAATTGATATGTTTTGAATGTTGTATGATTGTTAGTTGAGTATGATTACCATGAATTCATGTTTAAATTGTCTAGATTTTGATTTTGAATTCTAGAGTTCATGTGTAATTGGGGATTTTGACTTGGTTGACTGGGTTTGACTCAGTTTGACTTTTGAGATTGTGTTTATCATGTGTTGATGATATGTATTCTATGACTATATGTTTTGATTGTTGATTTATTTGGTTATAGTTACATATCTTGTTGAGAGGATGAAGTTATTGCATTGATGTATGTTGACTTGATTTGACGTCCAAGTTTTGAAATTGCTTACATGATTTTGTACTTATGAAAGTTGAGAAATTTGTTCTAAATGCATGATAGTTGTTTGAATTTTATATGATCTATGCTTTTGGCATGTTTTTAAGTGACCATTGACATTGTGTGCCTTAGGTATATTTTTGAAAGAATGCAGGTTATCGCTAACGCTAACATGTCCTTTAGGATATATCTTTTTGTTTGTCATTGTATGCTTTTTTCAGACAGGAGGACGTGGTAGTGCTAGGGATGCTTCAAGTTCCGGTACTGCAGCCGGTGCAGCTCAGGAGGTTCAACCGCAACCTCCAATTCCTCAAATAGAATTACATGTGAATTTAAGGTTTAATGGTCAATCGGAGGTTATTAAGCAAAGAAAGGCGGATGTTCAAGAATTGATTAGGAAAGAATTTGAACCGCATCAGGTGGTTGATTGGAATGTTTTGCACCAAGGTGGTTTACATGCTACGGTTATGGAGTATTTGCAGTTGGAATGGCGTAGTTCTGTGTATAATGATTGGGTTGCTTTCTTTGGTATTCATGAAGTAGTTTACCGGGAGTTGGTTATTGAATTTTATGCTACATATGTGATGAGCCTTCACCCTGAAAACGTTGATGATCCAACGTTTATGACTTTTCGATTGGGTGGGGTTAACCACTCTATGTCATTATTTCAGTTGGGTACTTGTTTAGGAATTTATACCGATGAAGAACGCACACGAGTTAGTTTTCGAGATTATCTTTGGGGTGCTGAAAGGGTAATTGATATGATTGATCCTCGTGAATTTGATGCAGCTAGAGTTTGGGGGGAGATTGCTTCTGATTCTGAATGGTGCCCGAGTAACTGTCCTTGTGTTAATATCATGGATCTCGCTCTTCGTGCAATTCAACGCATGGTTTCGCATACTATTACACATAGAAGAAGTGGGAACGAGAAGGTCTCTTTACCGGACCTTTGGTATGTGAACCAATTCCGAACCAAAACACCTACTTCGGTTGCTTATGGAGTGGCTTATTTTCGAAAACATCAGGGTAGTGGACTTCGTTCTGCGGGAAGCCCGATTCGAGGTGGTCATTTTATCACGAGGATTGCGTCGGTTTTTGAGATTGATAGATCGGATATGGAGCGAATTGTTACTGAGGCGGTTGTGTTAGGAGAAAATATTTTTCGAGGGGCAAGAGTAATATCTATTGAGCACGGTCAGGTAATTCCGTATAGGGTTCGTCGTCGTCGTCCCCGAGATGCACAGGGGGCACAAGAGGAGGATGAAGAGATGGCCGAGGGTGGTCAGGATGCGGGTCAAGGTGTCGGGGTCAACGTTTTACAAACTGGGATTTAATGGAACAGATGCGTAATATGCAGCTTTATAATGAGGAAACCCGAGCACGCTCGGAAAGTCAGATTGCATATGGCATTAGTGAGGTTATGTATCATCACGATTGGCATCGACATAACATGGAGCTTGTTTCTCCTAATACCATCTTTACTCCTTATGGCACTCGTATTCCATGGACTCCGGAGTCGACAGGTCCTTATCGGGTGTATGATCGCACAGCAGCTCAGGAAGTTTGGGAGGATATGGTCCGACGAAGAGGAGCAGGTTCTAGTTCTCAGCATGATGAAGGTAACCAGGGAGGTCAGTCAGGTGGTGGAGGTCCTTATGGTGGGCAGTATGATGGATCTTATGGAGGGTATAATCCTTGGTGATTGGATGAGGTGGTGATCGTGTGGTGACAAGAAAGAAAAAAACTTTTTAATTTCGTTTATTAGTTTTTATTTGGGATGCATGTAATCTTAATTAGGATGATGGTAATTGTTAGTCTTAAACTTAATACTTTGGATTTTAAATGGGGCGTTTCGGTACCGTGGTGGTACCACCCCATTAGTTATGGTATGTATGTTTTCGTTTCAGGTTCCACGGTGGTTGTGCTTTATTGTTTTTCAAAGTCTGGCATTAAGTTCAGCATCTTACTTGATTATGATGTTTTGGTGATCGAGTGGATGCCGATGTTTTTATGCTGGCAGTAAGTTCAGCGCCATCGTGCACCGTGTTTCCGCGATCTACGGATCTAAAAATCCGGGTTTTTCTTTTCTTTTCTTTTCCCTTTTTCACTATTTTGTCCTCTCGAATTTATTTTTGATTTTCTGATTTCATGTAAATGAGGGCATTACATGATCTTAAGTGTGGGGGGGGGGGGGAGATAAATTCTCGCGGATTTTTGAAATTTTTGCATGTTTTAATTGCCTAGTGGTCAAAATTTTTGGAATTTTTAAACTTTTTAAGGTTATAATTGAGATGTTTACCCATGAGAGCACCCGTAGTGATTAGGGATTGACTTGGAATTTTTGGTTTTGGCCGGTGAGGTTTATTAGTTTTAAGCAAATTGTTAGTGGTTTGTTAATTATGAATGAACTTTTTGACCATGACTTAGGAATTTTGAGTATATAAGTGCTTGAGGAAAGACAATTGATGAAAGGTGAAAAGTAAAAAGGGATAAATGTTGGATAAATTTGGTTAAAAATGTTAAAAATTTAATCTTATTTAATCTAGTTTAGTATTTGTTTCAAAGATGACAATGCAACTTATTTGTATCAAGAAATGAAGAATAACGGTATTTAGGGCTTTAGGGTAAAATGCGAGAAAAATGGTTTAATTAGAGATTAGGATATAAATGGCTTCATATTTTGTGTTTATGGCTTTTTGACTCTCTTAAAGAAGTGTTATACTCACAAGTGCTAGGTATGTAAGCTTGAAGAGGAAAAATCACAAATCTCTGACTCCAATGGACCCTTTAAGGGGTGGCTGTTGCTGACTATGGTGAGAATGGTATTGCTTTATGTCATGAGTTAAAGACTTCCTACAAAAAATCATTCATCATCGATCACATCATTATCCATCCGCTACATCATACATTGCGGGTTCTACAAAGTCACAAATTGAAGACGAGGAAGACATTCAAAGAGAGTATTATGCTTGAAAAAAAAAGAAAAAAAAACAGAAAAAAAGAAAAAAAAAAGAATGCTTATGAGATCCGAGCTTAAGTAGTAGTTTCTAAGACTCGAACTGATAGATCCTTTGGGGTGCTAGATCACCTAACCACCTAAGACCTTTTTCCGGTTTGGGATCGGTTGGTTGAAGGTTCGCTACACGGGTCAAGGACATTACTATCTCAAGGCAAGGTGATCATCTTTAGGTACTCGTCTCATACTTATGCAGCAGTGATCATCTTTGACTCATGATGTGAGAAATACCTAGTAAGACTAGACCTTGGGAAGAGTTACCTTTGCGGGGTACTTTGGATAAGAGAGATGTGACCAGTATGTGGATAGCTTGCATATTTAGAAATTATAAGCATGAAATGGAATCAAGAGAGTTAAAAAGTTAAACGGGTTTCTCTACATAAACACATGTATGAATCTATTTATAACTGGATCTTTGATTAAATTGTGAAGTATTGGTATTTGCAATAGCACCTTAAATATTGTTAGTAGGCTATCTTGATGCGAATAAGGGTCATGATTACAGATACTAAACCTTATAACGTAAGATTGTTTTTATCATTTGTAATCATTTTACACCAATTGTATTTGAATGTTTATTGGTGATTAGTTATTGAGGTTGGAAAGTTAAGTCTTAAGGGTTGATTGACGCAAAGAAAAGAAGGATATTGAAAGCCTAGTAATGTGATTTTTAGGGGAAGCTAAGTGAAAAGAATTTAGGCTTTGAGATGAAAGGTTTGAGTTAAGAAGTAAAGTTGTGGAAATTTTTGAAGTTTGAGTTCTCATCCCAAATTGTCTTTACATCTCAATTCATGACCTAGAAAAAAATGTTTAATGAAAATTTGTTTGCAATAATGGCCACTTAGGATATTGTTTTTGAAATGTGTTTGAATGAAAATGGGGGGAAGAAGGGGGGTGCGTTTGATGGTTTGTATGTTGTTTTATAAGTGACAGGAATGCGAGAAATTGTTTTGTGAGAAATAAGCTTATTCGTGAAAAGATGAAGAGTACGAGAGCTTGTGGAGGATTGACTTGCTTGAGGACAAGCAAGGTTCAAGTATGGGGAATTTTGATAACGCCATTTTCATACATATATTTTGGGCGTTATCTTGTTCCATTTGTTGGTATTTTGAAGACTTTGATTAAGATATCGAGTTATTTGAGTTTAAAATGAAGAAAGTGTCAAGATATGGTTCGTTGGCTCATTATTGTTGATTTTATTGAAGATATAGCCAAAACGAAGTTAGAGTTGAAGATAAACGTGCCTCGGGTGAAAAAATCAGTTTTCATCGCTTCAGGATACAGTTTATCGCGTTTTGGTCATCATGATACGTGATGAAGTGCACCAGAACACGACATGGAAAAAAGGGCATTCTGACCAATCTGTCGTTTCAAGCAGCTTTGTTGCGTACTGGTCATCGCGTATCGCGATGTTGTTGTCGCGGATCACGATTGGATGTCGCGGATCGCGACCAGAGTCGGTTTCAGTTGTTTTCCCTGCTTCTATAAATAGATGAATTTTACCCCAATTTAGGGTATGCAGTTTTTATTCCGAATTTTAGCCTACAGCAACTTTAGTTACAAATTTCTTTGTCTTTCTTCATTATTTTACAAGGGTTTAAGCTACAATATCATTCTTGGTTAGTTTAATCTTTATATTAACTTTTATTACTTTTTTGTTCTTCATTCAATTCAATGATTATGTTTAATTGTTCTTCTTATTTATTTGTTCTTTGCTTTACCATGAGTAGCTAAATATTTAGTATTCACTTAGATGCATGAACCTAGGTGATGGATTGCGATCTTTTGGTTAACAACAATTAATTAAAATTACACAAGTTTATGTCTAGCTAAGATCCACCGTTAATAAAGCTTATTGATTGTTAGATCACGGAAGTTATTGATTAACTAACGACAGTTAAATCGATTAATAGCTTTTACTAGATTATTGAACGTGAATAATTTAGGAATACGTGAGATTTTATGAGGGACACCGATAATAAAATTAATCGTATAGTGGTTGAGCTTGAAATTAGTTGCAATAATTGTGAGGTTGTAAGGGACACCAAACCAACCTAAGTTAGATTATAATCTTGAGTAATATCATTGTGAATTGGTTAGTAACTCTAGGTTAACGACAGTTATACTTAGGTTGCTAGTCTTAAACTGTAGGAATCGAAAGATAAATACAGTGTCACGTCATTGTAATTGTTTAATTAATGGGTTTAAACGAGCAATCCTAGCCTAGAGAATTGAATCTAAGTGGATACATTTGCTTCTTATTGAGTTAAGTTTAATTTACTTTCGCGTTTAATCAGTTTTACAACAAAACTCCCCTTTTTAAATCTTAGAATAATTAATAGTTCAAGTTTTCAATTACCTGCTCTCTGTGGAACGAATTGGACAAATACTTGTTTAATTACTACACGAACTGGTTATAGTTGCCTGTATTGTGTGATAATCGATAGGTATTTAGCTAATAATTTAGAGTACGAAATTACACATCACCTTCTTCGCGTCTCCATTGATTAAGTCGACTACGAACTCATCAGATGAATTGGGGATTGTTGATTGGTTGATGTAGTGACCCGAACTTTTCCATGTTTATATATATATTAAATGAAATTGTTA
The DNA here is from genome assembly GCF_046630445.1 of Rutidosis leptorrhynchoides. Lineage (NCBI taxonomy): Eukaryota > Viridiplantae > Streptophyta > Magnoliopsida > Asterales > Asteraceae > Rutidosis > Rutidosis leptorrhynchoides. The sequence continues at coordinate 85,334,176 of NC_092333.1, forward strand.
TTTACATGATTAAGTGTTTCAAACATGTTAAGCAATCAAACTTGTTAAGACTTGATTAATTGAAATAGGTTTCATATAGACAATTGACCACCCAAGTTGACCGGTGATTCACGAACGTTAAAACTTGTAAAAACTATACGATGACATATATATGGTTATATATATAGTTAACATGATTTTATTATAAGTATGTATCTCATTAGGTATTTTAACAATGAGTTATATACATAAAAATGAGACTATTAATTTAAGAAACTCGAAAACGATATATATAACGATTATCGTTATAACAACGTCTTACTAGGTACATATGAATCATATTAAGATATTGATACACTTGGTTAATTATGTTAAATGATAAGTAAATATATTATTAAGTGTATTAACAATGAAATACATATGTAAAAATAAGACTACTAACTTAATGATTTCGAAACGAGACATATATGTAACGATTATCGTTGTAACGACATTTAACTGTATATATATCATACTAAGATATATTATATATCATAATATCATGATAATATAACAATTTAACATCTCATTTGTTATAATAACAATGGGTTAACAACATTCAACAAGATCGTTAACCTAAAGGTTTCAAAACAACATTTACATGTAACGACTAACGATGACTTAACGACTCAGTTAAAATGTATATACATGTAGTATTTTAATATGTATTCATACACTTTTGAAAGACTTCAAGACACTTATCAAAATACTTCTACTTAACAAAAATGCTTACAATTACATCCTCGTTCAGTTTCATCAACAATTCTACTCGTATGCACCCGTATTCGTACTCGTACAATACACAGCTTTTAGATGTATATACTATTGGTATATACACTCCAATGATCAGCTATTAGCAGCCCATGTGAGTCACCTAACACATGTGGGAACCATCATTTGGCAACTAGCATGAAATATCTCATAAAATTACAAAAAATATGAGTAATCATTCATGACTTATTTACATGAAAATAAAATTACATATCCTTTATATCTAATCCATACACCAACGACCAAAAATACCTACAAACACTTTCATTCTTCAATTTTCTTCATCTAATTAATCTCTTTCAAGTTCTATCTTCAAGTTCTAAGTGTTCTTCATAAATTCCAAAAGTTCTAGTTTCATAAAATCAAGAATACTTCCAAGATTGCAAATTTACTTCCAAGTTTTCTAAATCCATTCCAAGTAATCATCCAAGATCAAGAAACCTTTGTTACTTACAGTAGGTTATATTTTTAATACAAGGTAATACTCATATTCAAACTTTGATTCAATTTCTATAACTATAACAATCTTATTTCGAGTGAAAATCTTACTTGAACTGTTTTCGTGTCATGATTCTGCTTCAAGAACTTTCAAGCCATCCAAGGATCCTTTGAAGCTAGATCCATTTTTCTCATTTCCAGTAGCTTTATCCAAAAAAATTGAGGTAGTAATGATGTTCATAACATCATTCGATTCGTACATTTAAATCTATCTAATTCGAAGGTTTAAACTTGTAATCACTAGAACATAGTTTAGTTAATTCTAAACTTGTTCGCAAATAAAAGTTAATCCTTCTAACTTGACTTTTAAAATCAACTAAACAAATTTTCTATATCTATATGATATGCTAACTTAATGATTTAAAACCTGGAAACACGAAAAACACCGTAAAACCGGATTTACGCCGTCGTAGTAACACCGCGGGCTGTTTTGGGTTAGTTAATTAAAAACTATGATAAACTTTGATTTAAAAGTTGTTATTTTTAGAAAATGATTTTTATTATGAACATGAAACTATATCCAAAAATTATGGTTAAACTCAAAGTGGAAGTATGTTTTCTAAAATGGTCATCTAGACGTCGTTCTTTCGACTGAAATGACTACCTTTATAAAAACGACTTGTAACTTATTTTTCCGACTATAAACCTATACTTTTTCTGTTTAGATTCATAAAATAGAGTTCAATATGAAACCATATCAATTTGATTCACTCAAAACGGATTTAAAATGAAGAAGTTATGGGTAAAACAAGATTGGATAATTTTTCTCATTTTAGCTACGTGAAAATTGGTAACAAATCTATTCCAACCATAACTTATTCAACTTGTATTGTATATTATGTAATCTTGAGATACCATAGACACGTATATAATGTTTCGACCTATCATGTCGATACATCTATATATATTTCGGAACAACCATAGACACTCTATATGTGAATGTTGGAGTTAGCTATACAGGGTTGAGGTTGATTCCAAAATATACATAGTTTGAGTTGTGATCAATACTGAGATACGTATACACTGGGTCGTGGATTGATTCAAGATAATATTTATCGATTTATTTCTGTACATCTAACTGTGGACAACTAGTTGTAGGTTACTAACGAGGACAGCTGACTTAATAAACTTAAAACATCAAAATATATTAAAAGTGTTGTAAATATATTTTGAACATACTTTGATATATATGTATATATTGTTATAGGCTCGTGAATCAACCAGTGGCCAAGTCTTACTTCCCGACGAAGTAAAAATCTGTGAAAGTGAGTTATAGTCCCACTTTTAAAATCTAATATTTTTGGGATGAGAATACATGCAGGTTTTATAAATGATTTACAAAATAGACACAAGTACGTGAAACTACATTCTATGGTTGAATTATCGAAATCGAATATGCCCCTTTTTATTAAGTCTGGTAATCTAAGAATTAGGGAACAGACACCCTAATTGACGCGAATCCTAAAGATAGATCTATTGGGCCTAACAAACCCCATTCAAAGTACCGGATGCTTTAGTACTTCGAAATTTATATCATATCCGAAGGGTGTCCCGGAATGATGGGGATATTCTTATATATATGCATCTTGTTAATGTCGGTTACCAGGTGTTCACCATATGAATGATTTTTATCTCTATGTATGGGATGTGTATTGAAATATGAAATCTTGTGGTCTATTATTACGATTTGATATATATAGGTTAAACCTATAACTCACCAACATTTTTGTTGACGTTTAAAGCATGTTTATTCTCAGGTGAATACTAAGAGCTTCCGCTGTTGCATACTAAAATAAGGACAAGATTTGGAGTCCATGTTTGTATGATATTGTGTAAAAACTGCATTCAAGAAACTGATTTTGATGTAACATATTTGTATTGTAAACCATTATGTAATGGTCGTGTGTAAATAAGATATTTTAGATTATCATTATTTGATAATCTATGTAAAGCTTTTTAAACCTTTATTTATGAAATAAAGATTATGGTTTGTTTTAAAATTGAATGCAGTCTTTGAAAAACGTCTCATATAGAGGTCAAAACCTCGCAACGAAATCAATTAATATGAAACGTTTTTAATCAATAAGAACGGGACATTTCAGTTGGTATCCGAGCGTTGGTCTTAGAGAACCAGAAATTTGCATTAGTGTGTCTTATCGAGTTTGTTAGGATGCATTAGTGAGTCTGGACTTCGACCATGTTTTCTTTAAAAATGATTGCTTAACATTTTTGTTGGAAACTATATATTATTAACATGTATATATTATGTGATATATTAATCTCTTATCATGTTTGATATTGTGTGATAGATGTCTACCTCTAGCACAAATCCCATTGACTCACCTAATAATAACGAAGAGTCGAATATATATTGGACTGATTCACAAGTTCCCGAAGAAGAACCGGAAGAAGAATCAGAACCGGAAGAAGAATCAGAACCGGAAGAGGAGGAACCGGAGGAGGAAATAGTAAAAGAAAATCCTCAACCAACCGACCAAGGTTAATTATGGTCAATGGTGTTTCCGCCAAGGAAGCAAAATATTGGGAGGATTACCAATTCTCCGATGAATCGGATTCCGACGAGAATTTCGATGATGTTATAGAAATTACCCCAACTGAATTTAAAAAAGCAAAAGAAAATAATAAGGGAAAGGGCATAAAAATAGAGAAATCTAATTCCAACCCCGATGAACTTTATATGTATCGTCAACCCCCGAAGTCCTTAAGTTGTAACAATGACCCGAGAACCTCTAAACCACTAGGTTTTTCTAAACCGTTGTGGAAAACGACAGCTAGTATTAGGGGAACATCATATATCCCTATAAACTTGGTAAAACGAACCAAAACCGAAGAAGAAGAAACGAGCGAGTCGGAATAAGATAGTTGTATTCGTGTGGTGTAATATATGTAATATAGTGTACTTATGCTTTATGATATATGTAAAAATTGCTTGTATTAATAAGTATTTTTTTATGAATCTAACTCTTGTCTATTTTACAGTTTAAAAACACAAAATGGATAGACAACTCAATATTTTAAGAGACCTACCCGGAGACATGATTGATGAAATCTTGTCTAGAGTCGGTCAGAATTCCTCGGCATAACTATTTACGGCGAAATCAGTTTGTAAGACATTCAAAGAACGTTCCAAGAATGTCTTGGTTTATAAGAGACTTTCGTTTGAAAGATGGGGGATATCACATTGGGAAACCCATAAGTTACGATGTGTTTACTTTGACACATATATTGCGGGAAACCCAAATGCTATTTTACGCAACGGGTTAAGAAATTATTTTGACTCAATGTATCCGAATATAGGACTTCATGATTTAGAAAAAGCGGCTAACATGCAACATAAAGAAGCATGCTATGCTTACGGGTTAGTAATGTTCGCTTCTCACCAAAGTGAGAAAAAGAACATCGGGCTACAACTATTAAACAAAACGTTCCCACAAGTGACGGAGTCGGTAATTGGGGTAAGTAATGAGGTTTTTAGGTTATTACGAGACTGTTGGTCATTACGTAACCCTCGTCCCTTTGACGACGTTACAACACGCTGTCTTATCAACGGCCATAACGGTTATGTTCCACAAGACCAAGGATGGGAAGTAGTCCTAGTAAAACCAGAATGCATGACTTGTTTCTGGACGTATGAATTACGTGTCTTTATTGCCTTTGCTGAACGACTTGTGTACTAGCTAGAATTATCTTCACAACTATCTTGTATCAAAGTTATTGTGTGCTATATTTCATACTTTATGTAAAATAAGCGGTATTGTAAGTTTGTAAAATATTGTATAAAAGTTTGAACGCAAAATATTATTATAATCAGTTTTTCATATAGAATTGTAGTAGTTGAATTGTATATTAGCTACTAAGTATGAACTTAACGGGTAGGTACTACCCGAATTTAAACTTATAAAATGCTAATATGAAGAAAAAGCTTTTATAAATGAGTTCATATTATTCTACGAAATACTATTAACTACTCTTAATATTCTGTATGATTAACTTGTTCCATTTGACTATTTTTAAGGAAATGGCACCGACTACTCGACACACCGTGAATATGAATGAAGAGGAATTCCGTAATTTTCTAGCTTCAAACATAGCCGCAGTACAGGCTGTGCTACATACCAACAATAACCTTGGATCTAGCAGTACAGGAAATCGTGTAGGATGCACCTACAAAGAATTCACTGCCTGCAAACCTTTGGAATTTGGTGGAACCGAAGGACCGATCGGATTGAAACGGTGGACCGAGAAGGTCGAATCGGTGTTTGCCATAAGTAAGTGTACTGAAGAGGACAAAGTGAAGTACGCTACGCATACCTTCACAGGTTCTGCGTTAACATGGTGGAATACCTATCTAGAGCAAGTGGGACAAGATGATGCTTACGCACTACCGTGGTCAGCATTCAAGCACTTGATGAACGAGAAGTACCGTCCCAGAACCGAGGTCAATAAGCTCAAGACAGAACTTAGAGGGTTACGAACCCAAGGATTTGATATTACCACGTACGAAAGACAATTCACAGAATTGTGCCTATTGTGTCCGGGAGCGTTCGAAGATGAGGAAGAGAAGATCGACGCATTTGTGAAAGGATTATCGGAAAGAATCCAAGAAGATATAAGTTCACACGAGCCTGCCTCCATACAACAGGCATGTAGAATGGCTCACAAACTAGTGAACCAGATTGAGGAAAGAATTAAAGAACAGACGGCTGAAGAGGCCAATGTGAAGCAAGTCAAAAGAAAGTGGGAGGAAAACGGTGATAAGAATCACCAATACAACAACAACAGCAATTACAATAATAATCGCAACAATTATCCCAACAATCGCAACATCAATCACAACTACAACAAACGGCCCAACAACAACAACAACAACAACAACAACAACAACAACAACGACAACGACAACAACAACAATAACAACAACAACAACAACAGCAACTACAACAATCGTCCCAACAACAATAACAATCGCAACAACAACAACAATCAGAAGCAGCTATGCCAAAGGTGTGAAAAGTATTACTCGGGGTTCTGCACCAAAATTTGCAACAAGTGTAAAAGAAATGGTCATAGCGCGGCGAAGTGTGAGGTCTACGGACCAGGGGTTAACAGAACGAAAGGAACAAATGGTGTCGGAATGAGTAATGGCGGAGCAAGTAGTGTCGGAGCAAGTTATGCCAATGTAGTTTTTTATAAATGTGAAAAACCAGGCCACATTATTAGAAATTGCCAGAACCAGGAGAACACGAATGGACAAGCCCGCGGAAGAGTTTTCAATATTAATGCGGCAGAGGCACAGGAAGACCCGAAGCTTGTTACAGGTACTTTTCTTATTGACAATAAATCTGCTTACGTTTTATTTGATTCGAGTGCGGATAGAAGCTATATGAGTAGAGATTTTTGTGCTAAATTAAGTTGTCCATTGACACCGTTGGATAGTAAATTTTTACTCGAATTAGCAAACGGTAAATTAATTTCAGCAGATAATATATGCCGAAATCGAGAAATTAAACTGGGTAGCGAAATATTTAAGATTGATTTGATACCAGTAGAGTTAGGGAGTTTTGGTGTAATAGTTGGCATGGACTGGCTGAATAAGGTGAAAGCAGAGATCGTATGTTATAAAAATGCAATTCGCATTGTACGAGAAGAAGGAGAACCCTTAATGGTGTACGGAGAAAGGGGCAACATGAAGCTACATCTTATTAGTAATTTGAAGGCACAAAAACTAATAAGAAAAGGTTGCTATTCTGTTCTAGCACACGTCGAGAAAGTACAAACTGAAGAAAAGAGCATCAATGATGTTCCCGTCGCAAAATAATTTCCCGATGTATTTCTGAAAGAATTACCGGGACTACCTCCACATTGATCAGTTGAATTTCAAATAGATCTTGTACCAGGAGCTGCACCAATAGCTCGTGCTCCTTATAGACTCGCACCCAGCGAGATGAAAGAACTGCAAAGCCAACTGCAAGAACTATTAGAATGTGGTTTCATTCGACCAAGCACATCACCATGGGGAGCTCCTGTTTTGTTTGTCAAGAAGAAGGATGGTACATTTAGGTTGTGTATTGACTACAGAGATTTGAACAAACTTACCATCAAAAACCGTTATCCACTGCCGAGAATTGACGACTTATTTGATCAACTACAAGGCTCGACGGTTTATTCGAAGATTGATTTACGTTCTGGATATCATCAAATGCGAGTAAAGGAGGATGATATTCCAAAAACTGCTTTTAGGACGCGTTATGGTCATTACGAGTTTATGGTTATGCCGTTTGGATTGACTAACGCACCAGCTGTGTTCATGGAGCTTATGAACCGAGTGTGTGGGCCATATCTTGACAAGTTTGTCATTGTTTTCATCGATGACATACTTATTTACTCAAAAAATGATCAAGAACACGAAGAACATTTGAGAAAAGTGCTAGAAGTATCATACAAAAATGGACTCCAAATCTTGTCCTTATTTTAGTATGCAACAGCGGAAGCTCTTAGTATTCACCTGAGAATAAACATGCTTTAAACGTCAACAAAAATGTTGGTGAGTTATAGGTTTAACCTATATATATCAAACTGTAACAATAGACCACAAGATTTCATATTTCAATACACATCCCATACATAGAGATAAAAATCATTCATATGGTGAACACCTGGTAACTGACATTAACAAGATGCATATATAAGAATATCCCCATCATTCCGGGACACCCTTCGGATATGATATAAATTTCGAAGTACTAAAGCATCTGGTACTTTGGATGGGGTTTGTTAGGCCCAATAGATCTATCTTTAGGATTCGCGTCAATTAGGGTGTCTGTTCCCTAATTCTTAGATTACCAGTGATAATGCTAAAAACGAACATATATTTCATAGCATTATTCCTCAAGAAAGACAAGCTTTTAGTTGCAATTGTTCTATTTACAAGTGATATTCGTTTAAATAATAAAAGGTGAAGACAAAAGACAGATTCGACGAATTGAAGACGCAAACGACCAAAAAGCTCAAAAGAACAAAAGACAATCAAAGAGGTTCCAATTATTGATAAGAAACGTCTCGAAATTACAAGAGTACAAGATTCAAAACACAAAGTACAAAATATAAAATTGTACGCAAGGACGTTCGAAAATCCGGAACCGGGACCAGAGTCAACTCTTAACGCTCGACGCAACGGACTAAAAATTACAAGTTAACTATGCATATAAATATAATATAATATATAATTAATTATATTAATTATATATATATTATATTTATAAATAAAAACCATCGGCAGAGAAAGACTCCAAGATGTGAGCTGGAATTTCAAACTCCGCGACTCGCGGAGTTTGAAGGCCAAAATGGCCGCGAGTCGCGGAGCCCCAAAATGAAAAAATGCCTATAAAGCCAACCGAATTCTGAACGCAAAATATCAATCTCTCTTCTCTCATATATACGTAAAATATATATATATAATTTATATTTTAATTTTAATTTTAATTTTAATTTTAATTCTAATAATAAGGGTATGTTAGCGAATGTTGTAAGGGTGTAAGTCGAAATTCTGTCCGTGTAACGCTACGCTATTTTTAATCATTGTAAGTTATGTTCAACCTTTTTATATTAATGTCTCGTAGCTAAGTTATTATTATGCTTATTTAAAACGAAGTAATCATGATGTTGGGCTAATTACTAAAATTGGGTAATTGGGCTTTGTACCATAATTGAGGTTTGGACAAAAGAACGACACTTGTGGAAATTAGACTATGGGCTATTAATGGGCTTTATATTTGTTTAACTAAATGATAGTTTGTTAATATTAATATAAAGATTTACAATTGGGCGTCCCTATAAATTACCATATACACTCGATCGGACACGATGGGCGGGGTATTTATATGTACGAATAATCGTTCATTTAACCGGACACGGGAATGGATTAATAGCCACTAGAATAATTAAAACATGGGTGAAATTACATTCAAGGGTAATTGGTGTAATTGTTAACAAAGTAGTAAAACCTTGGTTTACACGCAGTCGATAACCTGGTGTATTCATTAAATAAAGTATTAAAACCTTGTTACAATTCGAATCCCCAATTAGTTGGAATATTTAACTTTTGGTATAATAATAATTTGACGAGGACACTCGCACTATATATTTATGACTGATGGACTGCTATGGATAAAAACCAGACGGACAGATTAAATAATCCAGGACAAAGGACAATTAACCCATGGGCATAAAACTAAAATCAACACGTCAAACATCATGATTACGGAAGTTTAAATAAGCATAATTCTTTTATTTCATATTTAATTTCCTTTATTTTATATTTAATTGCACTTCTAATTATCGCACTTTTATTTATTGTTATTTAATCGCACTTTTAATTATCGTACTTTTTAATTATCGCAAGTTTATTTTATCGCACTTTTATTATTCGCAATTTCATTATCGTTATTTATTTTACGCTTTAAATTAAGTCTTTTATTTATTAGGTTTTAACTGCGACTAAAGTTTTAAAATCGACAAACCGGTCATTAAACGGTAAAAACCCCCCTTTATAATAATAATATTACTTATATATATATATTTGTATTTTTATAAAAGTAAACTAATATAGCGTTGAGCTTTGTTTAAAGATTTCCCTGTGAAACGAACCGGACTTACTAAAAACTACACTACTGTACGATTAGGTACACTGCCTATAAGTGTTGTAGCAAGGTTTAAGTATATCCATTCTATAAATAAATAAATATCTTGTGTAAAATTGTATCGTATTTAATAGTTTTTCCTAGTAAAATATAAGCTATTTCGTATACACCTCGCATAACATCAAGTTATTTTTGGCGCCGCTGCCGGGGATCCTCTTAAACGCCGGAAGCGCAACGCTAATAATAAAAAAAAAAGAGATTTTTAGTTAACTTTTATTAAAATTCGTTTTTGTAAAAATACGTTTTAATTATTCGAAAATATAAAAAGAAAAACAAAAATATAAGTATTTTTTAAGATTTTGCTAAATATTTAAGTTTTATAAGTTTCTTTATTTTTATTTTAGTTTATAAAAATATAAGTTTTATTTAAAATATCTTTTATTTATTTAAAAACAGAAAACAGAAAATAAAATAAATAAATAAAGAAAAAACGCATCGAAGATTAAATATGTCAACTGAATTTCTGAACCCCGCGAGTCGCGGGGTTTGAAGCATTAAATACCGCAAGTCGCGGAGCTTCTATGACACGCGAACAGGAAGCCCTAATTCAGCATTAATTACGGTTAATTAATAATTATTATTATTATTAACCCTAATTATTATTATTATTATAATTAATTTTATTTTAACTTTTACTTTTTATTTAATTTATGTATTTAGTATTAATTAGTTTTATTAAATTGTAAAATTAATAGTTTTAATAAATAAATAATATAAAAATAATATTTTTATAAAAATTGTACTTTTTACAACTTTTTATATATTTTTATATTTTGTCCCTTTTTAATCGTTGTAGCGTAATATTTGTATTTTTAGCTCATATTTAATTTTAAACTTAGTTTTTGCTATAGTTATTTTTACTCCTAGATTTTTAGGCTTTGGCGTAGAATTCCTTAAGTGCTTTTTCTTTAGACTAAGATTTAGGTTCTTTAGAATTTTGCGACGCCTTTTTAAGTTTTAGTTTCTTTTTAAGTTATTTCCATTTGGGATTTAGTTTTTCCTGTAAGCTTTAATATTTTTAGACCTTTTACTATGTATCAATTATCATTCCAATTAGTAATATCAATTTGCGATTATAATTTTAAGTTAGTTGTAGTAATAAGGTTGGGTTAGTCAAGTATTTTTAAGTTTTTATAAGTTTCTTTTATTTTTCCGTCACCTTTTATTTTTCAACCATTTTTTTCTTTTTCGACCTTTTTCGACGAACTCTTTTTCTCTCTTATTTCTCGCTATTCTAGTTTTTAGGACATAGATTTTTATTCTACTTCTTATCTAAATTTTTTAAAATTACGAAAATTTATTTTAAGTGGTTAAATTAATAGACATCAAAATTTTCTGGTTCGTAGTAATAGTTGGATTTGTACGTGGACCGGGTTATTGGAGCCAAACAGTCCTCAATTATATTGAGACCAAACGAATCCTGCCCCTCTGCTGCATCTTTTGGCTATTCGAAACGTGGGCAAAATCAGAAAAGTCTATTGATTGGATAACTTATTATAATTTTTCTTTCTTTTTTAAAACTAATAGGATATTCAGTGAATGCACCGAGCAAGACGTTCATCACCTTTTGTACGTTCACCACCTGTAACTAGATCAAGACATTTAGCAAATATAACCGCCGTTGATTTTTCTTTAGAATCGTCATCCAGTCGACCAAGTACTTCAGTTCAAATTTCCGATAATCCATTTTTTGAACCCGACCTCACAATTGAGAATCCGGAAAATATTCAGGAACGGTTCGTAGATCCTGAACCATTAAACTTTCCTCCGGAACCACCAATCATTCAAACAGAGATTGTTGAGGAACGAACCATTAAATCAGAATCATCTAGTGATACCGATTCAACAAATTCAATTATGGAGAATCTGGAACCTTTAAGTATGGAAGACCGAATGAGAGCTAAACGCACTGGCCAAGGTCACGCAATTACTCATCCAGACATTAATGCGCCAGATTATGAAATCAAAGGACAAATTCTACACATGGTGACTAATCAATGCCAATTTAGTGGTGCGCCGAAGGAAGATCCAAATGAACATCTACGTACCTTTAATAGGATCTGCACACTATTTAAAATCCGAGAAGTGGAGGATGAACAGATATATCTCATGTTATTTCCCTGGACTTTAAAGGGAGAAGCCAAAGATTGGTTGGAATCGTTACCTGAAGGGGCGATTGATACATGGGACGTTTTAGTTGACAAATTTCTTAAACAATTCTTTCCTGCATCTAAAGCCGTAAGACTTCAAGCAGAAATTGTTACGTTCACACAGAAACCAAATGAAACTCTATATGAGGCGTGGACAAGATATGGAAAGTTATTAAGAGGATGTCCGCAACATGGTTTAGACACCTGTCAAATAGTACAAATATTCTACCAAGGATGCGACATCACTACAAGGAAAGACATAGATATAGCAGCTGGTGGTTCTATTATGAAGAAAACCGAAACTGATGCTTACAAAATTATTGATAACACTGCTTCCCACTCACATGAGTGGCACCAAGAAAAAGATATCGTTAGATCATCTAAAGCAGCTAGAGCCGATTCTAGCCATGACTTAGATTCCATTTCCGCAAAGATAGATGCTGTGGAGAGACGAATGGAAAAGATGACTAAGGATATTCACTCAATACGAATTAGTTGTGAGCAGTGTGGAGGACCACATTTGACAAAAGATTGTCTCAGTATTGAATTAACAATGGAACAAAGAGAGAATATTTCATACATAAACCAAAGGCCTGGAAATAATTATCAGAATAATTATCAACCGCCAAGACCGATTTACAATCAAAACCAGAATTATAACCGAAATATTCCATACAACAACCAACAAGGTCCTAGCAATCAACAAGTATCCAATAATACTTATAATCAGCAAAGACCTAATTTTCAAAACAAACCACCACAACAAACCGATGATAAAAAGCCGAATTTAGAAGATATGATGACGAAGCTAGTTGAAACTCAAACGCAGTTTTTCACATCTCAGAAACAAACCAATGAACAAAATGCTCAAGCATTTAGAAATCAACAAGCTTCTATTCAAAATCTGGAACAAGAAGTAAGTAACCTAGCAAGGTTAATAGGTGAAAGAAAACCGGGAAGTCTACCTAGTGATACAAACGCTAACCTCCGGAATGAAACAGCTAAAGCCATTACCACAAGAAGTGGTACAACACTTAAACCACCTGAAATACCTGTAACTTCTAATGAAACTATTCCTACTCCACAAGAACCACAACCTGATCAAGATAAGGAAAAAGAACCGGTAGTTGAAAAGGTTAATGAAGATAACACAGTTAAGGATAAACCTTATGTTAAACCATATCAACCACCACTTCCTTACCCGAGTAAAATGAAGAAAGAGAAACTTGAAGCCGAGCAATCCAAATTCTTGGATATGTTTAAACAGATAAATGTAAATCTTCCTTTCATTGATGTGATTTCAGGAATGCCAAGATATGCTAAATTCTTGAAAGATCTAATCTCAAATAGAAAGAAAATGGAAGAACTCTCGGCTGTTACTATGAATGCTAATTGTTCAGCAGTGCTGTTGAATAAGATACCAGAAAAACTATCTGATCCAGGAAGTTTCACAATTCCATGTTTTCTGGGTAGTCTTAGTTCAATAGAAGCATTGGCAGACTTAGGTGCTAGTATAAATCTAATGCCGTATTCACTATACGCTAAACTAGACCTTGGAGAATTAAAACCAACCAGAATAAGCATACAACTAGCCGATAGATCAATAAAATATCCTAGAGGGATAATGGAGAACATGCTAGTTAAAGTTGGTACTTTAGTATTTCCAGTAGATTTTGTTGTTTTGGACATGGAAGAAGATTCTCAAGTTCCTCTCATATTAGGAAGACCATTCTTAAACACGGCTAAAGCAATGATAGACGTGTTCGGTAAGAAACTGACCCTAAGTATAGAGGATGAAAGTGTTACCTTTTCAGTTGATAGAGCAATGCAACAACCACAATCTGCAGATGATACATGTTATTATATTCAAACTATAGATGCACATGCAGAATTATTAGAAGAATTTCCAGAATTACAAGGAACAGGAGAATGTTCTTTAGGAGAAGGTAATGAACCAATTGATGAAGCTGAAATGTTAGCTACACTTATAGCTAATGGATATGAACCAACAACAGAAGAAATTCAAATGCTAAAGGAAGAAGACAGATATCGATATAAATCATCGATAGAAGAACCTCCGAAATTAGAGTTAAAGCCACTTCCAAACCATTTGGAATACGCTTATTTACATGGTGAATCTGAATTACCTGTAATAATATCATCTTCTCTTACTGAAAATGAGAAATCACAACTCATTTCTGTGTTGAAAGCTCATAAACCGGCCATTGCATGGAAGATTCATGATATTAAAGGAATAAGTCCTTCGTATTGCACACATAAAATCCTTATGGAAGAAGGTCATAAAACGTATGTGCAACGCCAACGAAGACTAAATCCTAATATGCAAGATGTAGTTAAGAAAGAGATTATTAAACTGCTAGATGCAGGTTTGATATATCCAATTTCTGATAGTCCATGGGTAAGCCCAGTTCAATGCGTACCTAAGAAGGGTGGCATGACTGTCATTACAAATGAGAAAAATGAGCTTATTCCTACTAGGACTGTAACAGGATGGCGTGTATGTATTGATTATAGAAAATTAAATGACGCCACCAGAAAAGATCACTTTCCCTTACCTTTCATAGATCAAATGTTGGAAAGATTAGCCGAAAATAGTTACTATTGTTTTCTAGATGGATTTTCCGGATATTTTCAAATTCCAATAGCACCCGAGGACCAAGAGAAAACCACATTCACGTGCCCTTATGGTACTTTTGCTTACAAACGCATGCCATTTGGACTTTGCAACGCCCCTGTAACCTTTCAAAGGTGTATGATGGCGATTTTTCACGACATGATAGAAGAATGCATGGAAGTATTCATGGATGACTTTTCAGTCTTCGGTGATACATTTAAATCATGTCTAGTTAATCTGGAACGAATGCTAATTAGATGCGAAAAATCAAATCTAGTACTTAATTGGGAGAAATGCCATTTCATGGTTAAAGAAGGCATCGTTCTTGGACATAAAATTTCAAAAGAAGGAATTGAAGTGGATAGAGCTAAAGTAGATGTAATTGCTAAACTTCCACATCCCACCAATGTTAGAGGAGTTAGGAGTTTTCTAGGGCATGCCGGTTTTTACCGACGTTTCATAAAAGATTTTTCTAAAATTGCCACTCCTATGAATAAACTCCTAGAAAAGGATGCGCCATTCATCTTTTCAGATGAGTGTATCAAATCTTTTAATATTCTTAAAGAGAAACTCACTAATGCACCAATCATGATAACACCAAATTGGAATCTACCATTTGAACTAATGTGCGATGCAAGTGATTTTGCAATGGGAGCCGTTTTAGGACAAAGGATTGAAAAACGATTTCAACCTATATATTATGCTAGTAAGACGTTACAAGGAGCACAAACGAACTATACAACTACTGAAAAAGAACTCCTTGCTATTGTCTTTGCTTTTGACAAATTTAGATCATATCTCGTTCTAGCAAAAACGGTGGTCTATACCGACCATTCTGCTCTTAGATACCTATTTTCAAAACAAGATGCTAAACCAAGATTAATCCGTTGGATCTTACTCTTACAAGAGTTTGATATTGAAATCCGAGATAAAAGAGGAGCAGAAAATCTCGCCGCTGATCATCTTTCTCGTCTTGAAAATCCCGAATTAGAAGTTCTAAATGAATCAGCCATACAAGACAACTTTCCTGATGAATATCTATTGAAGATAGATTATAAAGAAATCCCATGGTTTGCAGACTATGCAAACTACTTAGTTTGTGGATTCCTTGAAAAAGGATTATCGTACCAAAGACGAAAGAAATTCTTCAATGATATAAAACACTATTTTTGGGAAGATCCACATCTGTTTAAAAGTTGTCCCGATGGAATAATACGCCGATGTGTATTTGGAGATGAAGCTAGTAAAATTTTAAACCATTGTCACACAGCAACAGGAGGGCATTATGGGCCTCAACTAACAGCAAGAAAAGTTTATGAAGCTGGATTCTATTGGCCTACAATTTACAAAGACGCACACCTTCTTTGCAAATCCTGTGATGCATGTCAAAGGGCCAGAAAAATAAGTCAACGTGATGAAATGCCACAAAATGTCATCCAAGTATGTGAAGTATTTGACATTTGGGGTATTGACTTTATGGGTCCATTTCCAAAATCTAATAATAATCTATATATACTCGTAGCCATTGATTATGTATCTAAATGGGCGGAAGCACAAGCTCTCCCAACTAACGATGCACGAGTTGTAGTCAACTTTTTAAAACGTCTTTTTGCAAGGTTTGGAACACCGAAAGCTTTAATAAGTTATCGGGGTACTCATTTCTGTAATAATCAACTTGAGAAAGTTCTTAAAAGATATGGAGTAACTCATAAAATCTCCACCGCATATCATCCACAAACAAGTGGACAAGTTGAAAATACCAACCGAGCTTTAAAACGTATTCTAGAGAAAACCGTAGGATCAAATCCGAAGGAATGGTCCATTAAATTGGAGGATGCACTCTGGGCTTTTAGAACAGCCTACAAAACTCCAATTGGCACTACACCTTTTAGACTTGTATATGGAAAAGCATGTCATCTTCCAGTAGAAATTGAACACAAAGCATTTTGGGCTTTGAAGACATGTAATCTTGATTTACATGAAGCTGGACATCTACGATTAAGTCAACTAAACGAATTAGAAGAATTAAGACATGAAGCATACGAAAATTCGTTAATCTATAAAGAAAGAACGAAGAAATGGCATGATAAAAGAATCAGAAGTTCAAAAGAATTTAAAGAAGGAGACAGAGTTCTTCTTTTCAATTCACGATTCAAGCTATTTCCTGGAAAATTGAAATGAAGATGGTCTGGACCATTCATAGTCAAAAGAGTTTTCCCATACGGAACGATAGAATTAATAAATTCAAATGGGATTGAATTTAAAGTTAATGGTCACAGAGTTAAACATTACATACATGGTCCGATGGAAGTCGACAACGAAGTTAATCACAATTTCGACACCACAGCTAACTAAGTGTGGGGAGAATCAAGTCTTTAAAGGATAATATTTATTTCTGTTAGAGTTAGATTGTCTGTTTTCGTGTAGTTCTCGAAAATGGAACCCGAATGGTCTTTCCCTAGCAGACCCTAAAGAACTAGTCTTCTCCCCCCATTCTGAATTTTTATTTTTTTAGGTTTTTACGAAATGAAGACTGCCTGTGAACTAAACCATGGTCTAATGCTACACGCTTTGATCACTAAAAGAAATAATGACATACTACCGAGTGAAATAGTATCAGTAATCAGAGAAAGAATGGACGGAGTTAGAAAAGAATCCAGATGCGAAGATAATAAGTTACAATTTGGTAAAGGAAAATCAAAATCCGCAGCGAAAAGAAGAGCACGACACCTAGAACGATGTCACAAATGCGGAAAATGGTCACATGGAGGTAAATGTTCAAATAATCAAACCTATTCAAATACCGAATTTGTTACTTTATGCAGAGACGGACCGTTCATATGTTTAGAAGAAAAGATACTGAATGCTCGAGGTTACGCCTATGTAGCCATGGAAAACCAATTAAACCGACTATCTTATGAATGGGATAGATCATATAACTAAGAAATCTATTTCACAGGTATGTCTGTACAGTTTTTATTTTTATTTTTATTTTTAACCTTTTGATAATAAACGCTAATTTGTTCGCTAAAAAGTATTAAATTGGTATTGAATAAAATTAGGTTTGGCGACCGAAATTATTGATATCATTCAAAAATTTATTACATCACTGCGAAATTTAACGTTTATTCTTAAGGTATAAATATCTTTAATCAATCAAACCAAAATATTTCAAAAATTCGTCATGAGTTAAATTAGGTCTTGGAACCGAAATTACTTTACCGAAAAGAGGGGCGCATATTTTTGATAATATTTGATTGATTAAAGTGGGATAAAAAGACAAAAAGATTTTTAAATTTATTTTTACCATGTTTTTAAAATTAATATTTAAATCTTAAATTAATATTGTAAATTTTGTAAAAACAATATATTTAAAATTGTAAATATTTGAAAAATTAATATAAGTTTGATATGAATTTATGAATTTTTAAATTAAGTTTGGTGTGAATTTTTAAAATATAAATTTTTAATTTTATGCATTTCAAATTTTAAGTTTGGTGTGAATTTTTAATAATAATTTTGAAGTTTATATTTAAGTTGTGTGAATTTAAAAACAAAAATTTACTTTATCTCATTAAGTTAAGAATATGATTTTTAAAATTCGTCGTAAGTTGAAGACTAGGTCTTTGAACCGAAATTGCTTTACCCAAGGAAGGGACGAGAACTTTTAATATCATTATTTTTAATCTTATTGAATTAAAGTATGCCAAAAACATTGAAAAAACCTTTAAAAAAAAAAAAAAAAAAAAAACTCCGCGAGTCGCGGAGTTTGGAGGGTAAATCCCCGCGACTCGCGGGAGGACCGGATTACAGAAAAAAAAATAAGAGCTGCAACAGCTCAGTTTCACACTCCACACCCAAAAATACTGCGAACATAACCCCGAAAAACCACCCAAAAACACCCCAAAAATCACAATTTTTAACCGTTAATCACCAAATTTTTTGCTAAAATCATGTTGAGAAGGATGCTATCTAAGAATTACTCAAGAAAAACGGTAAATTTCTACACCTAAACACCATTTAATTCGAAATTTGATGTTCTTGAGCAATTTATTTTCCAATTTGATTTTGATGCTTTTTAGTGTAATTAGGCTTAAATTGTTTATGTATTATGCTTGTATAACCTAGATTGATGCTGTTTAACATGATTAGAAGCCTTGAACTTCAAATTTTGAGTAATCTAGGGTTTGTGTTCTTGAGCAAATTTGGGGCTTTTTGATATAAACAGGTTATGGCCGATTTTATCATGAATTGTTGCTAAATTGAGTAGTGTAACATGTCTAGGTAGTTAAATGATCCAAACTTTGAGCCTAAACATGATTTTGAGAATTAAAGTGGACTTTTTCAAGTCTAAAATTCATGAACTTGATTTTTGAAAGATAATGCCATTTGAGACTTGTTTAATTGCTAGTAATGATTATTGTGACATGTTATTTGAGTTGAATGTTTATGAACTTGGCGAACATTTTCGTATATGCTTATTTGAAAAAGTGTAGATTTGATAAAAATGTGAAAATGAGCTTAAGTTTGATATAAATTGATAATGTCATTGTAATTATTTTGATTGATGATTTTGCTGACACTAATGCATATTTGGATGCACAAAAATTGTGTTTGATGTGTTTTGCAGAATGAAAGGGGTGAATCTTCATCCCAAGCCCGCAATGCTCCTGCTGAGAATTTGGAACAACAGGAGGTGGATAACTACTACAAGCAGGATATACCTCATCCAGTCATGACCTTTTCCGATATGCACTTGGAAGAGTTGCACCCGAACCTGAGATTTGACAGACTTTGGATAGATTATCCAAAATATCAAAGGGGTTTGCATACTCTTCATTCTAAGGTTGTTGAGGTACCAAGGGTCATAGAATGGGGACCCTTAGAAGCTGTAGAATTGGCCGGGCCAATTAGGGAATTACTTGTACAGAGGTATGGTAATTCTTCTTTTAATGACTGGGTACATTTATTCACCATACGTAGACCTGTATATAAAGTATGGTGTGAAGAATTGTTATGTAGTATAGAGTTGAATGATCGGGTAGCTAGTTTAACCGATCGTTCTTTTATTAGATTTTTGTTAGGCGGTTCGATGCGCCACATGTCTTTACTGGACATGGCTCAGGCTTTACGTATATATACGCCTGAGGAGTTAGCGTCTGCCGATTGTAGAGGATTGATACTAAACGTTAGAAAGATAGATGAAAATTTTGATACACACGGTGTGTGGAGTCAAATGACAAGCCATCACCGTTTCAAAGGGGGAAATTACTCTTATTTGGATATAGATAGAGCCGAATTAAGAGTGATACATAGGTTTTTAGCTAATTCGATTACACAAAGGGGTAAGAACAAGGAAAAAGTAAATGAACAGGATTTGTTTTACCATATGTGTATTCGAGACCCACAAAGCGCTGTAAGTATACCATATTGCGTGGGTTATTATTTATCAGCTATGGTTCGGGGGATGCGACCACATAGCATAATAGGAGGTGGTATTTTTATTACTTTGATTGGTGAATATCTCGGTGTGGATATAAGTCGGGGGGATTATTACTAGAAGAGCCGGAACCCCGCGATACTATAGGTTTAAATGTATACCATGGTGCGAAAGTTTTGAAGAGGCGAAATAACGCCGCAGTACGATACCATGGTAGACATCCACAGGTGGAGAGAAACCAGCAGCAAGGTAATGTAGGAGGGGGGAATGAGATGCAAGAAATGCATAGGTTTATAGCTTCTCAGGAATACGAAAATGCTAGACAGAGAGCATTTGAAGATTGGCAAGTTCATCAGAACCAGATCATAGCTCATTGCCAACATATAGGTAGAAACTATATTCCTACACCGAAACCCATCTTCCCTCCTTGGTCTATAGAGATGCAGCCACCATATCCTACGTATGACCCTGCCGAAGCATTCTATAGCACTTATGGTTATGCCTGGAACCCCTATTGGTACCAATATCATCCTTAGTTTACTTATTATTTTTATTTTGAAATTTGTAATTATTGATACGTTTAATACTTTTGTTAATATTGTAATCATTTTTATAATTATCTAACTTTTATTCTTAGATTTTAATAATTTTTGAATGTGGGGTAATATACCAAACTTCAAAAATATGTATATATGTTTGCAGTTTATCTTATGTACACAACAGGGTAAAACAACGCATTTTCAAAGACTGGCATTAAGTTCAGCAAAAGCAACTAATTTTGACGACAAGATGCAAAATATATGTGAAATAACAACAAGACGGAATGAACAAATGATGTGCACCATTTATCATTCAGCAAACAAACGCCAATATATTTGGAAACTTTGGTAAAATTTAATCATTTTCACACAAATCACCCTCAATAATTTAAATTGTTACTGATTTCTTGCATATGAGGGCATTGCAAGATCTTAAGTGTGGGAAGGGGTTAAATTCTTTCGGATTTTAAAATTTTTTACTTTATACACTTAGTTACCATTAAAAATACTAGTAAAGCAGTAGTTGTATTAGAATCTAGTGCTCTCTGAAAAAAAAAAGAACAGCCCTAGTCTTATATACTGACTACCCAATTCTAGTAAAATTTTTTTAAAATTTTCAATTAAATGAATTCAAAATCATGTTTATACATAATTATGAACGATAAAACTAGGTTTTAACACCGAAATTATTGTTACCTCGGAAAGGACATAAATTAAGAAACAAACTAAAATGTTAAAATTCATTTAAAATGGAATAGAGGACGATAAAAAGGAAAATAAAAGCCAAGTGTGGGAAAATTTACCAAGTTATCTTAAACATATGTCACATATATCTGTAACAAATAACTGAAAATACTTTTGCTTTGGACTAAACTAAACTGTTTTTACCCGATGAAAGAAAAGAAGAGATGGATCTACATGATGAATCAATTCCATCATTAAAAGGAAGTAAAGTCTTCCGAAAAAGAAACGCGCTTCTTGATTTAGGTCATGAAGTTGTCGTCCAGACCAGCTGTAGGTTGACGAAAAATCTAGAAAAGTCATCACTAAAATCAGCAGGAAATCCACGGACCTCAGCATTAAACAGGGTTGCCAAGTGGTCAGATTTATCCTAACCATGAGAAGGATTTATCTCGTACAATGGGGGGCACCATGCAAATTAGCTGGATAAGACTAATGAATCAGATCCCCAGAAAGGATAATCTCCTTAAAAGATCAAAAATCAGCTTTTAAGACTGATATTACTCAATCCTAGAGATTGACCTTAAAGATTGAGAATTACAAACTCATGGAATTCAATGATATCTAAACTCGAGCTTGAACGAGAAAATATTTTGATCAAAATTACAAACCGATTTGTTTTCTGAAAACCCTATTTTCAATGCGTTCATTACCATTGAACGTAAAATCCTAGGAATTCACCTGGAATTCATTAGGTCACCTGAACTAAATCGGGTGTCAACCGTAAGAACGGTGGTTGCATAGCATGGTCAAAGACAGGACCTTGTGCCAGACCGAAAAATTATAAGGGTGAGCTTTACTATTGCTCCTACCAAGGATAGTAATTGCGTCCGACACGTTATAGACCATAATTAAAAGCATGTCAGGGGACATTGCCTTAACAGTTGCTTGTTCAACGCTTTCCTTTACAACCGGACGGTAGTTTACCGAAAGGTAATATACGGGACAAGTAAACTGGACGTGTTGCTTTCCAAATACAAGGTTAGCAAGTGGGTAACACAAAACCGCAAGTTTTGAGCTAAAATTTTCAAATCTGAAACCCACCAAACCCACAAAAATATTTTGCAAACACCGGTAAAGGGTTATTCCGGAAAACTTATCTAGGGTAAAAACTAGATTTAATTTTCAAAAGATCAAATGTTTTCATAAAGATCCAATTTCCTTAATGGATCTAAATTTTTATAGTCATGTGGGACTGTAAACCATATCGTTACTACCATTGTTTATACCACCTTATAGAAATCACTGATGTACAAAGTGTGAAGAATAAAGAAGTGATTCTTGTATTTCAAGACGATATTGCTTGAGGACAAGCAACGCTCAAGTGTGGAAATATTTGATAATGCTAAAAACGAACATATATTTCATAGCATTATTCCTCAAGAAAGACAAGCTTTTAGTTGCAATTGTTCTATTTACAAGTGATATTCGTTTAAATAATAAAAGGTGAAGACAAAAGACAGATTCGACGAATTGAAGACGCAAACGACCAAAAAGCTCAAAAGAACAAAAGACCATATACACTCGATCGGACACGATGGGCGGGGTATTTATATGTACGAATAATCGTTCATTTAACCGGACACGGGAATGGATTAATAGCCACTAGAATAATTAAAACAGAGGTGAAATTACATTCAAGGGTAATTGGTGTAATTGTTAACAAAGTAGTAAAACCTTGGTTTACACGCAGTCGATAACCTGGTGTATTCATTAAACAAAGTATTAAAACCTTGTTACAATTCGAATCCCCAATTAGTTGGAATATTTAACTTCAGGTATAATAATAATTTGACGAGGACACTCGCACTTTATATTTATGACTGATGGACTGCTATGGACAAAAACCAGACGGACAGATTAAATAATCCAGGACAAAGGACAATTAACCCATGGGCATAAAACTAAAATCAACACGTCAAACATCATGATTACGGAAGTTTAAATAAGCATAATTCTTTTATTTCATATTTAATTTCCTTTATTTTATATTTAATTGCACTTCTAATTATCGCACTTTTATTTATTGTTATTTAATCGCACTTTTAACTATCGTACTTTTTAATTATCGCAAGTTTATTTTATCGCACTTTTATTATTCGCAATTTCATTATCGTTATTTATTTTACGCTTTAAATTAAGTCTTTTATTTATTAGGTTTTAACTGCGACTAAAGTTTTAAAATCGACAAACCGGTCATTAAACGGTAAAAACCCCCCTTTATAATAATAATATTACTTATATATATATATTTGTATTTTTATAAAAGTAAACTAATATAGCGTTGAGCTTTGTTTAAAGATTTCCCTGTGGAACGAACCGGACTTACTAAAAACTACACTACTGTACGATTAGGTACACTGCCTATAAGTGTTGTAGCAAGGTTTAAGTATATCCATTCTATAAATAAATAAATATCTTGTGTAAAATTGTATCGTATTTAATAGTTTTTCCTAGTAAAATATAAGCTATTTCGTATACACCTCGCATAACATCAACCAGACTTAATAAAAAGGGGCATATTCGATTTCGATAATTCAACCATAGAATGTAGTTTCGTGTACTTGTGTCTATTTTGTAAATCATTTATAAAACCTGCATGTATTCTCATCCCAAAAATATTAGATTTTAAAAGTGGGACTATAACTCACTTTCACAAATTTTTACTTCGTCGGGAAGTAAGACTTGGCCACTGGTTGATTCACGAACCTATAACAATATATACATATATATCAAAGTATGTTCAAAATATATTTACAACACTTTTAATATATTTTGATGTTTTAAGTTTATTAAGTCAGTTGTCCTCGTTAGTAACCCACAACTAGTTGTCCACAGTTAGATGTATAGAAATAAATCGATAAATATTATCTTGAATCAATCCACGACCCAGTGTATATGTATCTCAGTATTGATCACAACTCAAACTATATATATTTTGGAATCAACCTCAACCCTGTATAGCTAACTCCAACATTCACATATAGAGTGTCTATGGTTGTTCCGAAATATATATAGATGTGTCGACATGATAGGTCGAAACATTGTATACGTGTCTATGGTATCTCAAGATTACATAATATACCATACAAGTTGATTAAGTTATGGTTGGAATAGATTTGTTACCAATTTTCACGTAGCTAAAATGAGAAAAATTATCCAATCTTGTTTTACCCATAACTTCTTCATTTTAAATCCGTTTTGAGTGAATCAAATTGCTATGGTTTCATATTGAAATCTATTTTATGAATATAAACAGTAAAAGTATAGGTTTATAGTCAGAAAAATAAGTTACAAGTCATTTTTGTAAAGGTAGTCATTTCAGTCGAAAGAACGACGTCTAGATGACCATTTTAGAAAACATACTTCCACTTTGAGTTTAACCATAATTTTTGGATATAGTTTCATGTTCATAATAAAAATCATTTTCTCAGAATAACAACTTTTAAATCAAAGTTTATTATAGTTTTTAATTAACTAACCCAAAACAGCCCGCGGTGTTACTACGACGGCGTAAATCCGGTTTTACGGTGTTTTTCGTGTTTCCAGGTTTTAAATCATTAAGTTAGAATATCATATAGATATAGAACATGTGTTTAGTTGATTTTAAAAGTCAAGTTAGAAGGATTAACTTTTGTTTGCGAACAAGTTTAGAATTAACTAAACTATGTTCTAGTGATTACAAGTTTAAACCTTCGAATAAGATAGCTTTATATGTATGAATCGAATGATGTTATGAACATCATTACTACCTTAATTTCCTTGGATAAACCTACTGGAAAATAGAAAAATGGATCTAACTTCAACGGATCCTTGGATGGCTCGAAGTTCTTGAAGCAGAATCATGACACGAAAACAAGTTCAAGTAAGATCATCACTTGAAATAAGATTGTTATAGTTATAGAAATTGAACCAAAGTTTGAATATGATTATTACCTTGTATTAGAATGATAACCTACTGTAAAAAACAAAGATTTCTTGAGGTTAGATGATCACCTTACAAGATTGGAAGTGAGCTAGCAAACTTGAAAGTATTCTTGATTTTATGTAACTAGAACTTGTAGAATATATGAAGAACACTTAGAACTTGAAGATAGAACTTGAGAGAGATCAATTAGATGAATAAAATTGAAGAATGAAAGTGTTTGTAGGTGTTTTTGGTCGTTGGTGTATGGATTAGATATAAAGGATATGTAATTTTGTTTTCATGTAAATAAGTCATGAATGATTACTCATATTTTTGTAATTTTATGAGATATTTCATGCTAGTTGCCAAATGATGGTTCCCACATGTGTTAGGTGACTCACATGGGCTGCTAAGAGCTGATCATTGGAGTGTATATACCAATAGTACATACATCTAAAAGCTGTGTATTGTACGAGTACGAATACGGGTGCATACGAGTAGAATTGTTGATGAAACTGAACGAGGATGTAATTGTAAGCATTTTTGTTAAGTAGAAGTATTTTGATAAGTGTATTGAAGTCTTTCAAAAGTGTATAAATACATATTAAAACACTACATGTATATACATTTTAACTGAGTCGTTAAGTCATCGTTAGTCGTTACATGTAAGTGTTGTTTTTAAACCTTTAGGTTAACGATCTTGTTAAATGTTGTTAACCCAATGTTTATAATATCAAATGAGATTTTAAATTATTATATTATCATGATATTATCATGTATGAATATCTCTTAATATGATATATATACATTAAATGTCTTTACAACGATAATCGTTACATATATGTCTCGTTTAAAAATCATTAAGTTAGTAGTCTTGTTTTTACATATGTAGTTCATTGTTAATATACTTAATGATATGTTTACTTATCATAGTATCATGTTAACTATATATATATCCATATATATGTCATCATATAGTTTTTACAAGTTTTAACGTTCGTGAATCACCGGTCAACTTGAGTGGTTAATTGTCTATATGAAACATATTTCAATTAATCAAGTCTTAACAAGTTTGATTGCTTAACATGTTGGAAACATTTAATCATGTACATATCAATCTCAATTAATATATATAAACATGGAAAAGTTCGGGTCACTACACTACTTATACGGGGTCAAAAGCATTATATATACCGACCACAAAAGTCTTCAACACATATTTAATCAGAAACAACTGAATATGAGACAGCGTAGGTGGATTGAATTGTTGAATGATTACGGCTTTGAGATTCGTTACCACCCGGGGAAGGCAAATGTGGTAGCCGACACCTTGAGCAGAAAGGACAGAGAACCCATTCGAGTAAAATCTATGAATATAATGATTCACACTAACCTTACTACTCAAATAAAGGAGGCGCAACAAGGAGTTTTAAAAGAGGGAAATTTAAAGGAAGAAATACCCAAAGGATCGGAGAAGCATCTTAATATTCGGGAAGACGGAACCCGGTATAGGGCTGAAAGGATTTGGGTACCAAAGTTTGGAGATATGAGAGAAATGGTACTTAGAGAAGCTCATAAAACCAGATACTCAATACATCCTGGAACGAGGAAGATGTACAAGGATCTCAAGAAACATTTTTGGTGGCTGGGTATGAAAGCCGATGTTGCTAAATACGTAGGAGAATGTTTGACGTGTTCTAAGGTCAAAGCTGAGCATCAGAAACCATCAGGTCTACTTCAACAACCCAAAATCCCGGAATGGAAATGGGAAAATATTACCATGGATTTCATCACTAAATTGCCAAGGACTGCAAGTGGTTTTGATACTATTTGTGTAATAGTTGATCGTCTCACCAAATCAGCACACTTTCTGCCAATAAGAGAAGATGACAAGATGGAGAAGTTAGCACGACTGTATTTGAAGGAAGTCGTCTCCAGACATGGAATACCAATCTCTATTATCTCTGATAGGGATGGCAGATTTATTTCAAGATTCTGGCAGACATTACAGCAAGCATTAGGAACTCGTCTAGACATGAGTACTGCCTATCATCCACAAACTGATGGGCAGAGTGAAAGGATGATACAAACGCTTGAAGACATGCTACGAGCATGTGTTATTGATTTCGGAAACAGTTGGGATCGACATCTACCGTTAGCAGAATTTTCCTACAACAACAGCTACCATTCAAGCATTGAGATGGCGCCGTTTGAAACACTTTATGGTAGAAAGTGCAGGTCTCCGATTTGTTGGAGTGAAGTGGGGGATAGACAGATTACGGGTCCGGAGATAATACAAGAAACTACCGAGAAAATCATCCAAATTCAACAAAGATTGAAAACCGCCTAGAGTCGATAAAAGAGCTACGCGGAAAGTAAAAGAAAAGATATAGAGTTTGAAATTGGAGAAATGGTCATGCTTAAGGTTTCACCTTGGAAAGGCGTTGTTCGATTTGGTAAACGGGGGAAACTAAATCCAAGGTACATTGGACCATTCAAGATTATAGATCGTGTCGGACCAGTAGCTTACCAACTGGAGCTACCTCAACAACTCGCGGCTGTACATAACACTTTCCACGTCTCAAATTTGAAGAAATGTTTTGCTAAAGAAGATCTCACTATTCCGTTGGACGAAATCAAAATCAATGAAAAACTTCAATTCATTGAAGAACCCGTCAAAATAATGGATCGTGAGGTTAAGAGACTTAAACAAAACAAGATACCGATTGTTAAGGTTCGATGGAATGCTCGTAGAGGACCTGAGTTCACCTGAGAGCGTGAAGATCAGATGAATAAGAAATACCCGCATTTATTTCCAGAAGATACGTCAACACCTCCAACTGCTTAAAATTTCGGGACGAAATTTATTTAACGGGTAGGTACTGTAGTGACCCGAACCTTAACAATTGGTATCTTGTTTTGCTTAAGTCTTTTAACCTCACGATCCATTATTTCGACGGGTTCTTTGATGAATTAGAGTTTTTCGTTGATTTGGATTTCATCTAACGGAATAGTGAGATCTTCTTTAGCAAAACATTTCTTCAAATTCGAGACGTGGAAAGTGTTATGTACAGCCGCGAGTTGTTGAGGTAACTCAAGTCGGTAAGCTACTGGTCCGACACGATCAATAATCTTGAATGGTCCAATATACCTTGGATTTAATTTCCCTCGTTTACCAAATCGAACAACGCCTTTCCAAGGTGCAACTTTAAGCATGACCATCTCTCCAATTTCAAATTCTATATCTTTTCTTTTAATGTCAGCGTAGCTCTTTTGTCAACTTTGGGCGGTTTTCAACCGTTGTTGAATTTGGATGATCTTCTCGGTAGTTTCTTGTATAATCTCTGGACCCGTAATCTGTCTATCCCCCACTTCACTCCAACAAATCGGAGACCTGCACTTTCTACCATAAAGTGCTTCAAATGGCGCCATCTCAATGCTTGAATGGTAGCTGTTGTTGTAGGAAAATTCTGCTAATGGTAGATGTCGATCCCAACTGTTTCCGAAATCAATAACACATGCTCGTAGCATGTCTTCAAGCGTTTGTATCGTCCTTTCGCTCTGCCCATCAGTTTGTGGATGATAGGCAGTACTCATGTCTAGACGAGTTCCTAATGCTTGCTGTAATGTCTGCCAGAATCTTGAAATAAATCTGCCATCCCTATCAGAGATAATAGAGATTGGTATTCCATGTCTGGAGACGACTTCCTTCAAATACAGTCGTGCTAACTTATCCATCTTGTCATCTTCTCTTATTGGCAGGAAGTGTGCTGATTTGGTGAGACGATCAACTATTACCCAAATAGTATCAAAACCACTTGCAGTCCTTGGCAATTTAGTGATGAAATCCATGGTAATGTTTTCCCATTTCCATTCTGGGATTTCGGGTTGTTGAAGTAGACCTGATGGTTTCTGATGCTCAGCTTTGACCTTAGAACACGTCAAACATTCTCCTACGTATTTAGCAACATCGGCTTTCATACCCGGCCACCAAAAATGTTTCTTGAGATCCTTGTACATCTTCCCCGTTCCAGGATGTATTGAGTATCTGGTTTTATGAGCTTCTCTAAGTACCATTTCTCTCATATCTCCAAATTTTGGTACCCAAATCCTTTCAGCCCTATACCGGGTTCCATCTTCCCGAATATTAAGATGCTTCTCCGATCCTTTGGGTATTTCATCCTTTAAATTTCCCTCTTTTAAAACTCCTTGTTGCGCCTCCTTTATTTGAGTAGTAAGGTTATTATGAATCATTATATTCATAGATTTTACTCGAATGGGTTCTCTGTCCTTCCTGCTCAAGGCATCGGCTACCACATTTTCCTTCCCCGGGTGGTAACGAATCTCAAAGTCGTAATCATTCAATAATTCAATCCACCTACGCTGCCTCATATTCAGTTGTTTCTGATTAAATATGTGTTGAAGACTTTTGTGGTCGGTATATATAATACTTTTGACCCCATATAAGTAGTGCCTCCAAGTCTTTAATGCAAAAACAACCGCGCCTAATTCCAAATCATGCGTCGTATAATTTTGTTCGTAAATCTTCAATTGTCTAGACGCATAAGCAATCACCTTCGTTCGTTGCATTAATACACAACTGAGACCTTGCTTTGATGCGTCACAATAAATCACAAAATCATCATTCCCTTCAGGCAATGACAATATAGGTGCCGTAGTTAGCTTTTTCTTCAATAACTGAAACGCTTTCTCTTGTTCATCATTCCATTCAAATTTCTTCCCTTTATGCGTTAATGCAGTCAAGGGTTTTGCTATTCTGGAAAAGTCTTGGATGAACCTTCTGTAGTAACCAGCTAGTCCTAAAAACTGGCGTATGTGTTTCGGAGTTTTCGGGGTTTCCCACTTTTCAACAGTTTCTATCTTTGCCGGATCCACCTTAATACCTTCTTTGTTCACTATGTGACCGAGGAATTGAACTTCTTCCAACCAAAATGCACACTTTGAAAACTTAGCGTACAGTTTTTCTTTCCTCAATACTTCTAGCACTTTTCTCAAATGTTCTTCGTGCTCTTGATCATTCTTTGAGTAAATAAGTAGGTCATCGATGAAAACAATGACAAACTTGTCAAGATATGGCCCACACACTCGGTTCATAAGGTCCATGAACACAGCTGGTGCATTAGTTAAACCAAACGGCATGACCATAAACTCGTAATGACCGTAACGTGTTCTGAAAGCAGTCTTTGGAATATCATCTTCTTTCACCCGCATTTGATGATACCCGGAACGTAAGTCAATCTTTGAATAAACAGACGAGCCTTGTAGTTGATCAAATAAGTCGTCGATTCTCGGTAGTGGGTAACGGTTCTTGATGGTAAGTTTGTTTAACTCTCGGTAGTCGATACACAACCTGAATGTACCATCTTTCTTCTTGACAAACAAAACAGGAGCTCCCCACGGTGATGTGCTTGGTCGAATGAAACCACGCTCTAAAAGTTCTTGTAATTGGCTTTGCAGTTCTTTCATCTCGCTGGGTGCGAGTTTGTAAGGAGCACGAGCTATTGGTGCAGCTCCTGGTACAAGATCTATTTGAAATTCAACAGATCGATGTGGGGGTAATCCCGGTAATTCTTTTGGAAATACATCGGGAAATTCTTTTGCAATGGGAACATCATTGATGCTCTTTTCTTCAGTTTGTACTTTCTCGACGTGTGCTAGAACAGTATAGCAACCTTTTCTTATTAGTTTTTGTGCCTTCAAATTACTAATAAGATGTAGCATCGTGTTGCCTTTTCTCCGTACACCATTAAGGGTTTTCCTTTTTCTCGTATAATGCGAATTGCATTTTTGTAACAAACGATCTCTGCTTTCACTTCTTTCAACCAGTCCATACCGATTATCACATCAAAACTCCCTAACTCTACTGGTATCAAATCAATCTTAAATGTTTCGCTAACCAGTTTAATTTCTCGATTCCGACATATATTATCTGCTGAAATTAATTTACCATTTGCTAATTCGAGTAAAAATTTACTATCCAAAGGCGTCAATGGACAACTTAATTTAGCACAAAAATCTCTACTCATATAGCTTCTATCCGCACCCGAATCAAATAAAACGTAAGCAGATTTATTGTCAATAAGAAACGTACCCGTAACAAGCTCCGGGTCTTCCTGTGCCTCTGCCGCATTAATATTGAAAACTCTTCCGCGGCCTTGTCCATTCGTGTTCTCCTGGTTCGGGCAATTTCTAATAATGTGGCCTGGTTTTCCACATTTATAACAAACTACATTGGCATAACTTGCTCCGACACTACTTGCTCCGCCATTACTCGTTCCGACACCATTTGTTCCTTTCGTTCTATTAACCCCTGGTCCGTAGACCTCACACTTCGCCGTGCTATGACCATTTCTTTTACACTTGTTGCAAAATTTGGTGCAGAACCCCGAGTGATACTTTTCACACCTTTGGCATAGCTGCTTCTGATTGTTGTTGTTGTTGCGGTTATTATTGTTGTTGGGATGATTGTTGTAGTTGCTGTTGTTGTTGTTGTTGTTATTGTTGGGCCGTTTGTTGTAGTTGCGATTGATGTTGCGATTATTGGGATAATTGTTGCGATTATTGTTGTAATTCCTGCTGTTGTTGTATTGGTGATTCTTATCACCGTTTTCCTCCCACTTTCTTTTGACTTGCTTCACATTGGCCTCTTCAGCAGTCTGTTCTTTAATTCTTTCTTCAATCTGGTTCACTAGTTTGTGAGCCATTCTACATGCCTGTTGTATGGAGGCGGGCTCGTGTGAACTTATATCTTCTTGGATTCTTTCCGGTAATCCTTTCACAAACGCGTCGATCTTCTCTTCCTCATCTTCGAATGCTCCCGGACACAATAGGCACAATTCTGTGAATCGTCTTTCGTACGTGGTAATATCAAATCCTTGGGTTCGTAACCCTCTAAGTTCTGTCTTGAGCTTATCGACCTCGGTTCTGGGACGGTACTTTTCGTTCATCAAGTGCTTGAATGCTGACCACGGTAGTGCGTACGCATCGTCTTGTCCCACTTGCTCTAAATAGGTATTCCACCATGTTAACGCAGAACCTATGAAGGTATGCGTAGCGTACTTCACTTTGTCCTCTTCAGTACACTTACTTATGGCAAACACCGATTCGACCTTCTCGGTCCACCGTTTCAATCCGATCGGTCCTTCGGTTCCATCAAATTCCAAAGGTTTGCAGGCAGTGAATTCTTTGTAGGTGCATCCTACACGATTTCATGTACTGCTAGATCCAAGGTTATTGTTGGTATGTAGCGCAGCCTGTACTGCGGCTATGTTTGAAGCTAGAAAAGTACGGAATTCCTCTTCATTCATATTCACGGTGTGTCGAGTAGTCGGTGCCATTTCCTTCAAAATAGTCAAATGGAACAAGTTAATCATACAGAATATTAAGAGTAGTTAATAGTATTTCGTAGCATAATATGAACTCATTTATAAAAGCTTTTTCTTCATATTAGCGTTTTATAAGTTTAAATTCGGGTAGTACCTACCCGTTAAGTTCATACTTAGTAGCTAATATACAATTCAACTACTACAATTCTATATGAAAAACTGATTATAATAATTTTCGCGTTCAAACTTTTACACAATATTTTACAAACTTACAATACCGCTTATTTTACATATAGCATGAAATATAGCACACAATAAATTTGATACAAGATGGTTGTGAAGATAATTCTAGCTAGTACACAAGTCGTTCAGCAAAGGCAATAAAGACACGTAATTCATACGTCCAGAAACAAGTCATGCATTCTGGTTTTACTAGGACTACTTCCCATCCTTGGTCTTGTGAAACATAACCGTTATGGCCGTTGATAAGACAGCGTGTTGTAACGTCGTCAAAGGGACGAGGGTTACGTAATGTCCAACAGTCCCGTAACAATCTAAAAACCTCATTTCTTACCCCAATTACTGACTCCGTCACTTGTGGGAACGTTTTGTTTAATAGTTGTAGCCCGATGTTCTTGCTCTCACTTTGGTGAGAAGCGAACATTACTAATCCGTAAGCATAACATGCTTCTTTATGTTGCATGTTAGCCGCTTTTTCTAAATCACGAAGTCCAATATTCGGATATATTGAGTCAAAATAATTTCTTAACCCATTGCGTAAAATAGCATTTGGGTTCCCCGCAATATATGCGTCAAAGTAAACACATCGTAACTTATGGATTTCCCAATGTGATATCCCCCATCTTTCGAACGAAAGCCTTTTATAAACCAAGGCATTCTTGGAACGTTCTTCGAATGTCTTACAAACTGATCTCGCCTTAAATAGTTGTGCCGAAGAATTCTGACCGACTCTAGACAAGATTTCATCAATCATGTCTCCGGGTAGGTCTCTTAAAATATTGGGTTGTCTATCCATTTTGTGTTTTTATACTGTAAAATAGACAAGAGTTAGATTCATAAAAAAATACTTATTAATACAAGCAATTTTTACATATATCATAAAGCATAAGCACACTATATTACATATATTACACCACACGAATACAACTATCTTATTCCGACTCGCTTGTTTCTTCTTCTTCGGTTTTGGTTCGTTTTGCCAAGTTTCTAGGGATATATGATGTTCCCCTAATACGAGCCGTAATTTTCCACATTGGTTTAGAAAAACCTGGTGGTTTAGAGGTTCCCGGGTCATTGTTACAACTTAAGGACTTCGGGGGTTGACGATACATATAAAGTTCATCGGGGTTGGAATTAGATTTCTCTATTTTTATGCCCTTTCCCTTATTATTTTCTTTTGCCTTTTTAAATTCAGTTGGGGTAATTTCTATAACATCATCGGAATTCTCGTCAGAATCCGATTCATCGGAGAATTGGTAATCCTCCCAATATTTTGCTTCCTTAGCGGAAACACCATTGACCATAATTAACCTTGGTCGGTGGGTTGAGGATTTTCTTTTACTTAACCGTTTTATTATTTCCCCCACCGGTTCTATTTCTTCATCCGGTTCCGATTCTTCTTCCGGTTCCGATTCTTCTTCTGGTTCCGACTCTTCTTCCGGTTCCTCTTCGGGAACTTGTGAATCAGTCCACGAATCATTCCAATTTACATTTGACTCTTCATTATTATTAGGTGAGTCAATGAGACTTGTTCTAGAGGTAGACATCTATCACATAATATCAAACGCGTTATGAGATTAATATATCACATAATATTCACATGTTAAAAATATATAGTTTCCAACAAAATTTGTTAAGCAATCATTTTTCAAGTAAACGCGGTCGAAGTCCAGACTCACTAATGCATCCTAACAAACTCGATAAGACACACTAATGCAAAATTCTGGTTCTCTAAGACCAACGCTCGGATACCAACTGAAATGTCCCGTTCTTATTGATTAAAAACGTTCCATATTAATTGATTTCGTTGCGAGGTTTTGACCTCTATATGAGACGTTTTTCAAAGACTGCATTCATTTTTAAAACAAACCATAACCTTTATTTCATAAATAAAGGTTTAAAAAGCTTTACGTAGATTATCAAATAATGATAATCTAAAATATCCTGTTTACACACGACCATTACATAATGGTTTACAATACAAATATGTTACATCGAAATCAGTTTCTTGAATGCAGTTTTTACACAGTATCATACAAAAATGGACTCCAAATCTTGTCCTTATTTTAGTATGCAACAGCGGAAGCTCTTAGTATTCACCTGAGAATAAACATGCTTTAAACTAGGGATGGCGCCCGCGGGTAATGGGCACGGGTTCTATATACCCGCGACCCGCCCGTCGGGTTTATTTTTTGCACATTGAGACCCGTTACCCGCCCACGGGTAAAAAATTTTCGCCCATGCCCGTGATCCGCGGATACCCGTGACCCGCGGGTAACCCGCGGGTAATAATAATATACGACTTTTAATAAGAAAATCCAAATAATTTTATTAATTATAAAACGATATGTACAAGCTATATGTATAATGACGTCAAAATTAAGTTTTTTACTTGTATGTAATATTATATTTTTAATCATTATTCAAATACTAGTAAAATAGCTTTTAAATTTAATAATTGTAAGTATTAATTCATGGGTAAATTAAGAAAAGTCTCATGTATTCACGGGTCGGGTTTTACCCGCGACGGGTAGTATGTACCCGCGACCCGCCCGCGACCCGTCGGCGGGTATAAATTTTTACCCGTACCCGTGCCCGCGGGTAAGATTTAATGATTTTACCCGCCCATCGTGGATCGGGTACCCTCGGGTCACGGGTTTTTTCTTGCCCATTGCCATCCCTACTTTAAACGTCAACAAAAATGTTGGTGAGTTATAGGTTTAACCTATATATATCAAACTGTAACAATAGACCACAAGATTTCATATTTCAATACACATCCCATACATAGAGATAAAAATCATTCATATGGTGAACACTTGGTAACCGACATTAACAAGATGCATATATAAGAATATCCCCATCATTCCGGGACACCCTTCGGATATGATATAAATTTCGAAGTACTAAAGCATCCGGTACTTTGGATGGGGTTTGTTAGGCCCAATAGATCTATCTTTAGGATTCGCGTCAATTAGGGTGTCTGTTCCCTAATTCTTAGATTACCAGACTTAATAAAAAGGGGCATATTCGATTTCGATAATTCAACCATAGAATGTAGTTTCGTGTACTTGTGTCTATTTTGTAAATCATTTATAAAACCTGCATGTATTCTCATCCCAAAAATATTAGATTTTAAAAGTGGGACTATAACTCACTTTCACAGATTTTTACTTCGTCGGGAAGAAAGACTTGGCCACTGGTTGTTTCACGAACCTATAACAATATATACATATATATCAAAGTATGTTCAAAATATATTTACAACACTTTTAATATATTTTGATGTTTTAAGTTTATTAAGTCAGCTGTCCTCGTTAGTAACCTACAACTAGTTGTCCACAGTTAGATGTATAAAAATAAATCGATAAATATTATCTTAAATCAATCCACGACCCAGTGTATATGTATCTCAGTATTGATCACAACTCAAACTATATATATTTTGGAATCAACCTCAACCCTATATAGCTAACTCCAACATTCACATATAGAGTGTCTATGGTTGTTCCGAAATATATATAGATGTGTCGACATGATAGGTCGAAACATTGTATACGTGTCTATGGTATCTCAAGATTACATAATATACCATACAAGTTGATTAAGTTATGGTTGGAATAGATTTGTTACCAATTTTCACGTAGCTAAAATGAGAAAAATTATCCAATCTTGTTTTACCCATAACTTCTTCATTTTAAATCCGTTTTGAGTGAATCAAATTGCTATGGTTTCATATTGAACTCTATTTTATGAATCTAAACAGGAAAAGTATAGGTTTATAGTCAGAAAAATAAGTTACAAATCATTTTTGTAAAGGTAGTCATTTCAGTCGAAAGAACGACGTCTAGATGACCATTTTAGAAAACATACTTCCACTTTGAGTTTAACCAAAATTTTTGGATATAGTTTCATGTTCATAATAAAAATCATTTTCTCAGAATAACAACTTTTAAATCAAAGTTTATTATAGTTTTTAATTAACTAACCCAAAACAGCCCGCGGTGTTACTACGACGGCGTAAATCCGGTTTTACGGTGTTTTTCGTGTTTCCAGGTTTTAAATCATTAAGTTAGCATATCATATAGATATAGAACATGTGTTTAGTTGATTTTAAAAGTCAAGTTAGAAGGATTAACTTTTGTTTGCGAACACGTTTAGAATTAACTAAACTATGTTCTAGTGATTACAAGTTTAAACCTTCGAATAAGATAGCTTTATATGTATGAATCGAATGATGTTATGAACATCATTACTACCTTAAGTTCCTTGGATAAACCTACTGGAAAAGAGAAAAATGGATCTAACTTCAACGGATCCTTGGATGGCTCGAAGTTCTTGAAGCAGAATCATGACACGAAAACAAGTTCAAGTAAGATCATCACTTGAAATAAGATTGTTATAGTTATAGAAATTGAACCAAAGTTTGAATATGATTATTACCTTGTATTAGAATGATAACCTACTGTAAGAAACAAAGATTTCTTGAGATTAGATGATCACCTTACAAGATTGGAAGTGAGCTAGCAAACTTGAAAGTATTCTTGATTTTATGTAACTAGAACTTGTAGAATATATGAAGAACACTTAGAACTTGAAGATAGAACTTGAGAGAGATCAATTAGATGAAGAAAATTGAAGAATGAAAGTGTTTGTAGGTGTTTTTGGTCGTTGGTGTATGGATTAGATATAAATGATATGTAATTTTGTTTTCATGTAAATAAGTCATGAATGATTACTCATATTTTTGTAATTTTATGAGATATTTCATGCTAGTTGCCAAATGATGGTTCCCACATGTGTTAGGTGACTCACATGGGCTGCTAAGAGCTGATCATTGAAGTGTATATACCAATAGTACATACATCTAAAAGCTGTGTATTGTACGAGTACGAATACGGGTGCATACGAGTAGAATTGTTGATGAAACTGAACGAGGATGTAATTGTAAGCATTTTTGTTAAGTAGAAGTATTTTGATAAGTGTATTGAAGTCTTTCAAAAGTGTATAAATACATATTAAAACACTACATGTATATACATTTTAACTGAGTCGTTAAGTCATCGTTAGTCGTTACATGTAAGTGTTGTTTTTAAACCTTTAGGTTAACGATCTTGTTAAATGTTGTTAACCCAATGTTTATAATATCAAATGAGATTTTAAATTATTATATTATCATGATATTATCATGTATGAATATCTCTTAATATGATATATATACATTAAATGTCTTTACAACGATAATCGTTACATATATGTCTCGTTTAAAAATCATTAAGTTAGTAGTCTTGTTTTTACATATGTAGTTCATTGTTAATATACTTAATGATATGTTTACTTATCATAGTATCATGTTAACTATATATATATCCATATATATGTCATCATATAGTTTTTACAAGTTTTAACGTTCGTGAATCACCGGTCAACTTGAGTGGTTAATTGTCTATATGAAACATATTTCAATTAATCAAGTCTTAACAAGTTTGATTGCTTAACATGTTGGAAACATTTAATCATGTAAATATCAATCTCAATTAATATATATAAACATGGAAAAGTTCGGGTCACTACACTACTTATACGGGGTCAAAAGCATTATATATACCGACCACAAAAGTCTTCAACACATATTTAATCAGAAACAACTGAATATGAGACAGCGTAGGTGGATTGAATTGTTGAATGATTACGGCTTTGAGATTCGTTACCACCCGGGGAAGGCAAATGTGGTAGCCGACACCTTGAGCAGAAAGGACAGAGAACCCATTCGAGTAAAATCTATGAATATAATGATTCACACTAACCTTACTACTCAAATAAAGGAGGCGCAACAAGGAGTTTTAAAAGAGGGAAATTTAAAGGAAGAAATACCCAAAGGATGGGAGAAGCATCTTAATATTTGGGAAGACGGAACCCGGTATAGGGCTGAAAGGATTTGGGTACCAAAGTTTGGAGATATGAGAGAAATGGTACTTAGAGAAGCTCATAAAACCAGATACTCAATACATCCTGGAACGAGGAAGATGTACAAGGATCTCAAGAAACATTTTTGGTGGCTGGGTATGAAAGCCGATGTTGCTAAATACGTAGGAGAATGTTTGACGTGTTCTAAGGTCAAAGCTGAGCATCAGAAACCATCAGGTCTACTTCAACAACCCAAAATCCCGGAATGGAAATGGGAAAATATTACCATGGATTTCATCACTAAATTGCCAAGGACTGCAAGTGGTTTTGATACTATTTGTGTAATAGTTGATCGTCTCACCAAATCAGCACACTTTCTGCCAATAAGAGAAGATAACAAGATGGAGAAGTTAGCACGACTGTATTTGAAGGAAGTCGTCTCCAGACATGGAATACCAATCTCTATTATCTCTGATAGGGATGGCAGATTTATTTCAAGATTCTGGCAGACATTACAGCAAGCATTAGGAACTCGTCTAGACATGAGTACTGCCTATCATCCACAAACTGATGGGCAGAGTGAAAGGATGATACAAACGCTTGAAAACATGCTACGAGCATGTGTTATTGATTTCGGAAACAGTTGGGATCGACATCTACCGTTAGCAGAATTTTCCTACAACAACAGCTACCATTCAAGCATTGAGATGGCGCCGTTTGAAACACTTTATGGTAGAAAGTGCAGGTCTCCGATTTGTTGGAGTGAAGTGGGGGATAGACAGATTACGGGTCCGGAGATAATACAAGAAACTACCGAGAAAATCATCCAAATTCAACAAAGATTGAAAACCGCCTAGAGTCGATAAAAGATCTACGCGGAAAGTAAAAGAAAAGATATAGAGTTTGAAATTGGAGAAATGGTCATGCTTAAGGTTTCACCTTGGAAAGGCGTTGTTCGATTTGGTAAACGGGGGAAACTAAATCCAAGGTACATTGGACCATTCAAGATTATAGATCGTGTCGGACCAGTAGCTTACCAACTGGAGCTACCTCAACAACTCGCGGCTGTACATAACACTTTCCACGTCTCAAATTTGAAGAAATGTTTTGCTAAAGAAGATCTCACTATTCCGTTGGACGAAATCCAAATCAATGAAAAACTTCAATTCATTGAAGAACCCGTCAAAATAATGGATCGTGAGGTTAAGAGACTTAAACAAAACAAGATACCGATTGTTAAGGTTCGATGGAATGCTCGTAGAGGACCTGAGTTCACCTGGGAGCGTGAAGATCAGATGAAGAAGAAATACCCGCATTTATTTCCAGAAGATACGTCAACACCTCCAACTGCTTAAAATTTCGGGACGAAATTTATTTAACGGGTAGGTACTGTAGTGACCCGAACTTTTCCATGTTTATAAATATATTAAATGAAATTGTTATTTACATGATTAAGTGTTTCCAACATGTTAAGCAATCAAACTTGTTAAGACTTGATTAATTGAAATAGGTTTCATATAGACAATTGACCACCCAAGTTGACCGGTGATTCACGAACGTTAAAACTTGTAAAAACTATACGATGACATATATATGATTATATATATAGTTAACATGATTTTATTATAAGTATGTATCTCATTAGGTATTTTAACAATGAGTTATATACATAAAAATGAGACTATTAATTTAAGAAACTCGAAAACGATATATATAACGATTATCGTTATAACAACGTCTTACTAGGTACATATGAATCATATTAAGATATTGATACACTTGGTTAATTATTTTAAATGATAAGTAAATATATTATTAAGTGTATTAACAATGAAATACATATGTAAAAATAAGACTACTAACTTAATGATTTCGAAACGAGACATATATGTAACGATTATCGTTGTAACGACATTTAACTGTATATATATCATACTAAGATATATTATATATCATAATATCATGATAATATAACAATTTAACATCTCATTTGTTATAATAAACAATGGGTTAACAATATTTAACAAGATCGTTAACCTAAAGGTTTCAAAACAACATTTACATGTAACGACTAACGATGAGTTAACGACTCAGTTAAAATGTAAATACATGTAGTGTTTTAATATGTATTCATACACTTTTTAAAGACTTCAAGACACTTATCAAAATACTTCTACTTAACAAAAATGCTTACAATTACATCCTCGTTCAGTTTCATCAACAATTCTACTCGTATGCACCCGTATTCGTACTCGTACAATACACAGCTTTTAGATGTATATACTATTGGTATATACACTCCAATGATCAGCTCTTAGCAGCCTATGTGAGTCACCTAACACATGTGAGAACCATCATTTGGCAACTAGCATGAAATATCTCATAAAATTACAAAAAATATGAGTAATCATTCATGACTTATTTACATGAAAACAAAATTACATATCCTTTATATCTAATTGTGATGACCCAGAAATTTCGACTAAATTTAAACTTAATCTTTGTATGATTAACATTTCCAACACGATAATCAAAGTCTGTAAAACTGAATCTCAAAATTTTTGAATTACTTTTATATATTTAAATACCCTTCGGTTGTTTTCGACGATTCGCGAACAATTATATGTAAATAGATACATATATACTATAACATGAAAAGGTAACAATGTATTAATTGTCTGATACCGTACATTAAACTTATTGGTTTAAATATCTATTTGAATATATATGATAAGTTGAAATATTTATTATTAAAATTTATTTATAAATAACTTCCAATGTGTATTTAAAAAAACTGATTTATATATATTAAAAAGATATATACATATATATAATTTCAAGTTATTTAGTAAACGATAGTAACATTTCAAATTGCTACAGTACCCAAAATGCTACAGTGTTTTTGAAAATCACTATTTGCTACAGTGAAATTGACTTTGCTACAGTGGTATATTTTATGGATGATTTAAGACTATATTTTGACAAAGGTACGATTCACGAAACGTAAAGTACAAGTTTTCTCAGCGTACGAAAGGGCGTTCGAAAAACCGGAACCGGGACATAAGTCGAGTGACAACGTACGACTTATCGGAACAAAAATTACAAGTCAACTATGCACGTGAATTTAATATAATATATAATTAATTAATTTAAATTATATATATTATATTTATATTTATTTTATATTATGTCGACAAGCTAGGAGCCAAAACAATGTGAGCTGTCCCTGGTCCTCATGCGAGTCGCATGGCCAGAAGGCCATTTCCATGCGAGTCGCATGACTCCAGATTCCAGGCCAGGTACTATAAATTCAGGTGTTTTGCTCGAATGAAAAATAAAACACACATACACAAATATATATTACTCCGTATAATATTTATTATTATTATTATTATTATTATTATTATTATTATTATTATTATTAAGATTATTATTAATCTTATTAATCTTATTATTAGTATTATTATTTTTGCGATACAAAAATAATAATGTACATAAAATATTACGACGGAGTACTGTCCAAGTAATTTTCAAAACGAGTTTCCGAGAGAGCTAGAGCTAAGGAAAATATGGGTTATTGCCAAGGAGGTTATGGGTAATGTTCGGGGGTATTTTTGTGAATCAAACCTCGTGTTATTATCTCCGATGCGTCTACCTGCTTTCCTACAATATTGTATATCAATATTAAACAGTGAGTTTCATATGATCCCTTTTTCAAACTACATTTTTGGGCTGAGAATACATGCGCAGTTTTATAAACTGTTTTACTAAATGGATACAAATACTAAAACTGATTTTGTGTGAGTTTCATATGATCCCTTTTTCAAACTATATTTTTGGGCTGAGAATACATGCGCAGTTTTATAAACTGTTTTACTAAATGGATACAAATACTAAAACTGATTTTGTGTGAGTTTCATTGATCCATTTTTTAATTGCTTTTGCAATATATATTTTTGGGCTGAGAATACATGCACTTTATTTTAAACGCAGTAGATACAAGTACATACTAAATTCTACACTGAGTTTGAACCGAAAATCCCTTAGCTTTGGTAACTAGTAACTGCCAGTTATAAGAACTGGTGGGCGCGAGTAGTAGTATATGGATCCATAGGGCTTGACATCCCCGTCCGAGCTAGAGCGCTAGCCTTTTAATGGACGTATGCTATTTGAGAAGCGTACACGTTGGTTTGCGTGTATTATTAAGATGATTATACAAAGGGTACAAATTATATATACGTTAAAGTTTAGTTACCAGGGTGCTCAATTTTGTAGAACCGATTGATAAACGTTTCGGATGAAACAACTGAAATCTTGTGGTCCACCTTTTATTTAAAACATAATGATAAACGTTTTGAATGAAACAACTGAACTTTTGTAATCCACATTGATATACGGATTATGTGTAATATTAAAACTATGAACTCACCAACCTTTGTGTTGACACTTGAAGCATGTTTATTCTCAGGTTCCCTAGAAGTCTTCCGCTGTTTGCTTAGATGTTAGACAAGCTATGTGCATGGAGTCTTACATGACATATTTTCAAGGAAACGTTGCATTCACCAAATCATCACCATGTATCTTATTTTGACTGCATTGTCAACGGAAATACTGTTGTAAACTATTATTTATGGTGATTGTCTATATGTAAAAATCATCATATGTCGAAAACCTTTGATTTAAATATTCATTTATGGTGCACCTTTTCAAAAGAATGCAATGTTTATAAAACGTATCATATAGAGGTCAAATACCTCGCAATGAAATCAATTAATGACGTGTTCGTCCATATGGATTTGGAGCGATCGTCACACTAATCCATACACAAACGACCAAAAACACCTACAAACACTTTCATTCTTCAATTTTCTTCATCTAATTAATCTCTTTCAAGTTCTATCTTCAAGTTCTAAGTGTTCTTCATAAATTCCAAAAGTTCTAGTTTCATAAAATCAAGAATACTTCCAAGATTGCAAGTTTACTTCCAAGTTTTCTAAATCCATTCCAAGTAATCATAAAAGATCAAGAAACCTTTGTTACTTACAGTAGGTTATCTTTCTAATACAAGGTAATACTCATATTCAAACTTTGATTCAATTTCTATAACTATAACAATCTTATTTCGAGTGAAAATCTTACTTGAACTGTTTTCGTGTCATGATTCTGCTTCAAGAACTTTCAAGCCATCCAAGGATCCTTTGAAGCTAGATCCATTTTTCTCATTTCCAGTAGCTTTATCCAAAAAACTTGAGGTAGTATTGATGTTCATAACATCATTCGATTCGTACATTTAAATCTATCTTATTCGAAGGCTTAAACTTGTAATCACTATAACATAGTTTAGTTAATTCTAAACTTGTTCGCAAATAAAAGTTAATCCTTCTAACTTGACTTTTAAAATCAACTAAACACATGTTCTATATCTATATAATATGCTAACTTAATGATTTAAAACCTGGAAACACGAAAAACACCGTAAAACCGGATTTACGCCGTCGTAGTAACACCGCGGGCTGTTTTGGGTTAGTTAATTAAAAACTATGATAAACTTTGATTTAAAAGTTGTTATTTTGATAAAATGATTTTTATTATGAACATGAAACTATATCCAAAAATTATTGTTAAACTCAAAGTGGAAGTATGTTTTCTAAAATGGTCATCTAGACGTCGTTCTTTCGACT
This sequence comes from Rutidosis leptorrhynchoides, assembly GCF_046630445.1. Lineage (NCBI taxonomy): Eukaryota > Viridiplantae > Streptophyta > Magnoliopsida > Asterales > Asteraceae > Rutidosis > Rutidosis leptorrhynchoides. The sequence continues at coordinate 85,378,769 of NC_092333.1, forward strand.
GAAATGACTACCTTTATAAAAACGACTTGTAACTTATTTTTCTGACTATAAACCTATACTTTTTCTGTTTAGATTCATAAAATAGAGTTTAATATGAAACCATAGCAATTTGATTCACTCAAAATGGATTTAAAATGAAGAAGTTATGGGTAAAACAAGATTGGATAATTTTTCTCATTTTAGCTACGTGAAAATTGGTAACAAATCTATTCCAACCATAACTTAATCAACTTGTATTGTATATTATGTAATCTTGAGATACCATAGACACGTATACAATGTTTCGACCTATCATGTCGACACATCTATATATATTTCGGAACAACCATAGACACTCTATATGTGAATGTTGGAGTTAGCTATACAGGGTTGAGGTTGATTCCAAAATATATATAGTTTGAGTTGTGATCAATACTGAGATACGTATACACTGGGTCGTGGATTGATTCAAGATAATATTTATCGATTTATTTCTGTACATCTAACTGTGGACAACTAGTTGTAGGTTACTAACGAGGACAGCTGACTTAATAAACTTAAAACATCAAAATATATTAAAAGTGTTGTAAATATATTTTGAACATACTTTGATATATATGTATATATTGTTATAGGTTCGTGAATCAACCAGTGGCCAAGTCTTACTTCCCGACGAAGTAAAAATCTGTGAAAGTGAGTTATAGTCCCACTTTTAAAATCTAATATTTTTGGGATGAGAATACATGCAGGTTTTATAAATGATTTACAAAATAGACACAAGTACGTGAAACTACATTCTATAGTTGAATTATCGAAATCGAATATGCCCCTTTTTATTAAGTCTGGTAATCTAAGAATTAGGGAACAGACACCCTAATTGACGCGAATCCTAAAGATAGATCTATTGGGCCTAACAAACCCCATCCAAAGTACCTGATGCTTTAGTACTTCGAAATTTATATCATATCCGAAGGGTGTCCCGGAATGATGGGGATATTCTTATATATATGCATCTTGTTAATGTCGGTTACCAGGTGTTCACCATATGAATGATTTTTATCTCTATGTATGGGATGTGTATTGAAATATGAAATCTTGTGGTCTATTGTTACGATTTGATATATATAGTTTAAACCTATAACTCACCAACATTTTTGTTGACGTTTAAAGCATGTTTATTCTCAGGTGAATACTAAGAGTTTCCGCTGTTTCATACTAAAATAAGGACAAGATTTGGAGTCCATGTTTGTATGATATTGTGTAAAAACTGCATTCAAGAAACTGATTTCGATGTAACATATTTGTATTGTAAACCATTATGTAATGGTCGTGTGTAAACAGGATATTTTAGATTATCATTATTTGATAATCTACGTAAAGCTTTTTAAACCTTTATTTATGAAATAAAGATTATGGTTTGTTTTAAAAATGAATGCAGTCTTTGAAAAACTTCTCATATAGAGGTCAAAACCTCGCAACGAAATCAATTAATATGGAACGTTTTTAATCAATAAGAACGGGACATTTCAGTTGATTCATTCTGGTGACACTGCTTTCGGAGCTTAGGTGAAACTCCATATCAGAATAGTTGTCAGAATCCGAGGAATTTGAACTGGTTAAGGGATTCATCTCGTACGATCAGATGAAGGATTTTCGATAAGAAATATGTTATAGGATGTGGATTAGTACCCTGCAATACATAATTTACATATGCATATATAATACTAAAATCTCATAAGTTACGGATGAATCTACGGAATATGTCAGGCAAAGTTACAGTAACATATACGCTAAGATATGAAGTAGCAGATACGCTAAGATATGAATTTTGTCTATACACTATTCATGCAATCCAGGCAGTAAGATATGTCTAGATTAAGAATGATAAGCAAGTGATTCTCTAAGAATGATAAGCAGGTAATTTTCGACACGAAATGATAAGCAAAACTTTTGACATGCAGACACGGTCGAAGTCCAGACTCACTAATGCATCCTAACGACTTATCAGTTAGACACACTAATGCAGACCTGGTTCGCTAAGACCACCGCTCTGATACCAACTTTCATGACCCGTCCTAATCCATCTGGACGAATACATTACATTTGGTTACATCGCGAGGTACTTGACCTCTATATGATACATTTTACAAACATTGCATTCGTTTTTAAAAGACAAACTTTCATTTCATCGAAAGTTGATGGCATGCATACCATTTCATAATATATCCAACTGTAATTGACTTAGTAAAAATCTTGATGAAATCGACGACTCGAATGCAACGTCTTTTGAAATATGTCATGAATGACTCCAAGTAATATCTCTAATATGATCAAATGCACAGCGGAAGATTTCTTTCATACCTGAGAATAAACATGCTTTAAAGTGTCAACCAAAAGGTTGGTAAGTTCATTAGTTTATCATAATCGATCTTTTTCATCATTTTAATAGACCACAAGATTTTCATTTCCATTTCTCATAAATATACGTCCCATGCATAGAGACAAAAATAATCATTCATATGGTGAACACCTGGTAACCGACATTAACAAGATGCATATAAGAATATCCCCTATCATTCCGAGAAATCCTTCGGACATGATAAAAACAACATCGAAGTACTAAAGCATCCGGTACTTTGGATGGGGTTCGTTAGGCCCAATAGATCTATCTTTAGGATTCGCGTCAATTATCGCTTTACTAATTCTTAGGTTACTAAGCAAAAAGGGGCATATTCAGCTTCGATCATTCAACCATATAATGTAGTTTCAATTACTTGTGTCTATTTCGTAAAACATTTATAAAAATTGCGCATGTATTCTCAGCCAAAAATATAAAGGGTAAAAAGGCAATGAAACTCACCATACTGTATTTTGTAGTAAAAATACATATTACAAAACTGAACAATGCAGGGTTGGCCTCGGATTCACGAACCTATTATTCAATCATGTTTATTAATACTTGTAATGGTAATTCGAACAAATATATATAAATTTATTAGTTGTATACTTTTTATATTAATAATATATATGTTTCATATATTCATGTTGTTATATAAAGTATAAATTTTCGTTATGTTATATGTATTAAATATATTTTTAACACATATATAAATATCATTTGTATGTTAATAATAGTATTTATAATAAAACCAAAAATAATATTAATAGTGGTAAAAATGATAGTAATTATAATACTTAATATTACTAATGAGATAATAATATTAATAATTCTATTAATGATAATAATAATGATATTAATAATTATATTTGTAAAATATTAATTTTTTCTGTTAACAATAGTTATGTTACCGATTTTAGTAATTTACATAATAATAATACTCGTGGTAATACAAATAATAATACTTATGTTAATATTAACAATTATATTATTTATAGAAAGATACTAATACTAATATTTACGAAAATAATAATATTTTGTATTATTTTCATAACGATAATAATTGAAACGACCCGTCCTAATCCACCTGGACGAAGTCATCAACATTTGGTCCCATTGCGATGATCGGCTCCAAGTAATGCCCATATATTGAGCAAATGCACAGCGAAAGACTTAATTCGTACCTGAGAATAAACATGCTTAAAAGTGTCAACCAAAAGGTTGGTGAGTTCATAGGTTTATCGTATCAATTATTTCAATATATTAATAGACCACAAGATTTCGTAATCATAAACATAATACACTCGCAAGTGTATGTAAAGCATTCTAAGTGGTTGAGCACTTGGTAACCATACTTAACATTTAATCACGTCGCATATTCCCTTTATTATGAAATCTCACTACACCGTACCAAGTGTAGTCACCGAAACGAAGTACTGTGAAACCGTTGAATACTGGTCGTCCAGTCCGGTTGGGGTTGTCAGGCCCGATAGATCTATCAACAGGATTTGCGTTTACAATACCACATGTAAATAGTAGTTACCAAGCTACAGGGAAGTATGCCAGTGGTACAACTCAACGTAGAATATATTTTTAAGTACTTGTGTCTATTTCGTAAACATTTATAAAAGCAGCGCATGTATTCTCAGCCCAAAAATATATATTGCAAAAGCAATTAAAAAGGGAGCAAATGAAACTCACTTTTGCCTTGAAGGTATTTAATTCGACTTGGTCTCCGATAGATATCACGAACATAACCATATATATAATATATCAACATATTTTCTTTTTAAGTAATCGTTACATATATATATATATATATATATATATATATATATATATATATATATATATATATATATATATATATATATATATATATATATATATATATATATATATATACTTTTAATACTTTTAATATTTTCTTAGTCTGTAGTTAGCAGTCCGGTGTTAGTGGTCCACAATTAGTTGCTTAAATAAAATAAATAAAGACCCCATCGTATTCGTATTGATCAGAATTAATCTCGACCCATGGTACCATGTTGTCAAATGACGTGTTGCGTACATAAAGTACCGTGTTGTCAAATGACGTGTTGCGTACAATCATGAGGTCTTATGATTAATCTTCTCGTGTTGTTTACGGGTGGTCCTGAAATATATAAAATTAAATCATAAGTAATTATATATAAAATATCATATTAATTAGAAAAGATATGATTAATTTACTTTTTCTCCAAATATTTTCGTAGCTAAACTAGCTTCGGATACCCAATCTTGTTTTAGTCGTAGTTTCTTCATTACAACTCCGTTTTTGTTGGTTTAACTTGACACTTCCTTGGATTGAGTCAAATTTTAAGACTATGAACTGAAAATACCTTAGTTTGTATTCGAAATCACAGGTTATAGGTCAAACTTTGGTAAAACTTATGAAAGTGATCATTTCCGTCATAAAAACAACATCTAGATGATCATTTTTATAAAAATAGTTACACTTTGAGTTAAACCATGAAATTTTTATGTGTTAACATATTCATAATAAATATCATTTTTCCAATATATTAACTTCCAATTCAAAGTTTAAAATGGTTTTTAATTATCCAACCCAAAACAGCCCCCGGTTGCGCTCTGACGACGTATATTCAGTTTTAAGGTGTTCTTTGTAAAAACAAGTTGTATCTTGTTAAGTTAGCATATCATTATGATATATTACAGGTCTTGAAGTGTTTTAAAAATCAAGTTAGAAGGATCTATTTAGTTTGCGAACAAGTTTGAAATCATTCAAACTATGTTCTTGTTGTTATAATTTGTAACTCAAAATAAGATAGCTTTATGAATATGAATCGAATAAGATTATGAATAAGGTTACTACCTCAAGTTACTTGGATAAAGCTATTGGAAAGGAAGTATAATTCTTGATCTTCAAAGAGTTTTTGAAATGGTTTCAAAAGATTGAAAGTATAAACTTGAAATGGATGATCTTCATGAAGTGTTCTTGTTTGGTTTTTCTTATGATAATTTTAGGTTGTTTTAAGGCTTATAATTGAAGTGTTTTTGCTGAATTGAAGTAGTAGAACAAAGGCTTTCAAGTGTGTGTTTTTAGGGAGTAAAATCTTAGAATAAAAATTGAAATAGAAATGATATAGATATAGATATATAAAATGTCATATGTATATAGATATAAAGAGATTCCAAGTTGAAATTTTAGCTAGAAGTTTAATACTAGATGTTAAGAGTTGTTAAACATGTCTCCCCCATGATTAAAAAGGTTGAAAATGATGTTTTACTATTGGTATATATGAATAGTAAATACATTCAGAAGTTGTGTATAATACGGGTATAAATACAAAATTATTTTGTTTATGTGTTTAAAGATGTCTCATGAGTCATATGTAATAACAAGGATGTTATTTTCCATGATAAATGGTTGAAAATGATGTTTTCCTATTAGTATATTCCAATAGTAAATACATCTAGAAACTGTGTATTAATACATCTTAATACAATACATATATATTTATTTTAACTTAGAAGTATGTTTTCATGGGATTTGATTCTTCGATAATCAAGGAAATTAGAATGGGATGGTCATGGCTGACAATAAGTATGTTTTCATGACGTATACGAGTTGGAAATTAGAGTTTTATTATCATCAAGTAATATTGATAAAGCAATTTGATTTTTTGTGAAGAGTACGAGTGAGGTTATCACCAAAGGGTGAAATGAGTAGGTATAGATTCGTCATATCTTTTGACGTAGATAGGATTGATTTCCAAGTTCAAGAGATTTGGAGTAAAATCTTCATAATGAGATTTGATTCTTCGATAATCAAGGAAATTAGAATCCGCTTTAAATGCGATCATCTATTTTGATTGCTCTGTCGGATCTTTTACTATAAATCCACCTCCCTTCATTTCCTTACAACTCATACCTTTTATTCTTCCTCCCTCAATTCATACTTTAAAACATTTATCAGTATGCTTCATCCAGTATTGATCCTGGATATACTCTTAACTTTCATCTCCGTCATTCTTCTTTTTCATCTACCACCGGAGGATTTTATTTATTTCTACTATTACCTTGGGGTTATAGTATTGTTAATTCTCTCATGCCTTTACGTTGCAATACGTATTGATATACACGGTTTGTAATTTATTTGTTGTTGCCGAGCTTTATATTTTCTTTTATATTCAACAGTTCCATACTTCTTTTCCTCTTCCCGACTTCGAGTCAAGCGAATAATGGTCCGGAATTCGTAGGTATGGATTTTGAAATAAACATAGTTTATATTCTAAGAAGGAAATAGTAATTGCACGATCTTGATTTGGTAAGTTACCAGAATGTCCGAAAAGATAGAATTATCAAGGAGATATGTTCTTAATATGTTTGGAGATTGGGTAGAATGTAAGAGTTGTGTAACATGACACATGATGATGTTATGATCTGTGAATCATTATGTTCCATTTAGAAACTCAGCATGAATTACTGTAATATAATCACGTTGATCAAGTGTCATTATATTATACTAATTCATGCTTCAGTTTCCAACACTACTTCAAAATATTCATATTTTAAACTCGAATTTTTCAGAATTTAGAAACTAACACAGTTTCTTTTATGTTGTAACGCAGATATTGTGAAGAGATAAATGATTTTTGATGAGAACAGTTGGGAATATATCTTCAGGAATATCGGAGATATTTATAATGAAAGATACGATGATATCTTAGAATATCTAAGATCAGGGAATGACGCGGAAAATCTGTCTGTGAAGGTTTAGAATAATGAGTAAGGTTCTTACTAACAGTTTCAGTAGACACTGAATCATTTGAATCCTTTGAAGGTAGATTTCATCATTGTGATTTGTCCACGACCTCCTTTATACTTTGCTCAATCCGTTTTCCAGTACCAAATTTTTCGTTCGAGCTTTTCCAATCTATTATTCTTTATTGTCAAACTTCTGACCGTAATTGTTGTCTACTATCTTTACCACTTTATCAGTCTTTTCCAAAACTTCATAGCACTAATTCGTAGACTGGAGCATTTTTCAGAAACTTCACATTTGAAATATGTAATTCTTGGGGATAGACTATATATATATATATATATATATATATATATATATATATATATATATATATATATATATATATATATATATATATATATATATATATATATATATATATATATATATATATATATATATTTATATGTATATATAACTGCTGAAATAGAAACGCTGCGAGATTTCAAAATACCAATTGTTGATTCCGCCAAAGGGGTAACGAGTTACTGGTACATCTGCTGATAATGTCGTGGAATATAAAAGGTTCCCTGGTAACAAAAGGGTAATCGTATGTATTACAGGTTATAATAAGGCTACTTCGAATGGAAAGTCGAGGTTGACTTGCTGAAACTGTGACAAAATTTGCTATTTTGAAAAGGAATCGCAAAGTTATTTTTGCTAATAAATGCTAAAAGATTTAACGTAGATACGTGTTAAATTATGTCCTTGGTTTCGAGAGCTTTTCAGGTGCAAGACTGCGGGTAATGTGTGGTTGGATCATCATCTCGATTGTCCATTATTTGAAGTGTCTTCAGGAATTTCGAAGGGTTTGATCATAGATTGTAATTGTTAATATACATATGATGTTTTAGGACTTTGAATGATACAAATATTTTTCTGGGTTCCAAGAATCGAATGACGTTCTAGCATAGTTTTGAAGTCAAAGTATAGTTTTGAAAGATGTAAGAGTCTTAAGAGTGATGTCTTCTGTTAAGTCTTGACTTGGATTTCGTTTTGTCGTAATCAAATTTGGATGAGAATGGTTGTTTTGATTTCTATGAAAGAATGTATATTATTGTGAAGGTAGTGAGTATAGTTGATGATTGTTGAATCAAAGTCAAAGAATATAATCATATTAATTGTGAATTTATATATCTCTCGGGTATTACCTACCCGTAAAAAAAATTTCACAAGTAATGTTTTGTACCAGAGAATTTTATTACAATCTTTATGAAAATATATGTACATATATATCTTCTTCACATGTAATCATGAATTTAATAAGTCAATATAATATTAGACTCATTTGATTTTCGGTTTGAGCTAGAATAAGTAATCTCTAAAACGATTAGGAACCACATATTCTTCACAGAATATTAATGAAGTTATAGATCAATACTTCATTATTTATTCTTATATATATTTCCTTAGTGAATCATGCTGATACTCATTGAATTCTTGCTAACTTCGCAAGATATGAATGTTGTTTCCCAGTAAGCTTCGAGTACATTGAAGATGAAAGTGTAAAATCAAACATATTATTGAATAATACACTTGGTTTATTATAAAACGGGATTCATTGAATTGAAACAGGGATTGTAGTTAACGATGATTAAGTTGCTAATGAAGGACGTACATCATTGCATATTTGTAGTATGAATTTAAACGGGTAGTATCTACCCTTTTTCAATTCATACTTAATAGCTTAGTACGAAAAGATTTATTTTGGTTTCCGAATTCATATATATAAAATATTTATATAAATTCTTCAGAAGAATGAGTTAATACTTCATAACTCGTTGATGCAATATACGCGTTATTGATGATGTCCACGGTGATTCTTGAACTGGTGGAGCTTGTGATGTTAAAGTTGCTGACGATTCTAACGATGTTGACAGCACTGACTGTGTTGGTGAGGCTAAGGGTACTGCTGATGCTGTTGGTAAAACAAGTCTAGCTTGTACCTTACGCATCATTCTTGTCGGGGTTTCTACTCTTCCTTTTATCATTTCTGTCCACTCATCTGATTTATGGTTAAGGCAGAAATAGGTAATCTCTATGTCTTTAGAGATTACATAATCACCATAGAATGTTACTTCGATGAAGTTATGAATCAATACTTCATCGTTTGTTGTTGTTGGTACTTCTTGGTATCTTTGGTGTGTGTGACGTTGATATCCGAGGTACGGATGGTGATATTGAGGCGTGTGATGCGGATGTGATTGTTGGTGGTGGTAATGATCTTGATGATGGTGATAATGTTGATGCTGGTGATGCTGCTGGTGCTTAGGGTATTGAGGCTTGCGATGTTGATGTTATTGACGGTACTGGTTATGCTGCTGATGCTGCTGATGGTGTTTGTAACCTTCGTACCGTATTCTCCAAAGCCACTACCCGAGCGCGAAGCTCGTTGACTTCTTCTATTACACCGGGGAAATTGTCGGTTCGGATGAGCGGATAAATAAAATCTAGAATTTGATGTAGTATATAATCGTGACGAGATACTCTGGAAATGAGAGAGAAAATGGTTTCTCGAACAGGTTCGCCGGTAAGTGCTTCAGGTTCATCGTCAAGAGGGCAATTTGGTGGATGGAAGGGATCGTCTTCTTCTTGTCTCCTGTGATTTAGTATATTACGAACCCATCCCCAATTCATCCAGAATAGATGATGGGAAATTGGTTGATCCATTCCGGTGACGCTGCTTTCGGAGCCCGAATGGAAATCCATATCGGCATAACTGTCGGAATCTGAAGAATTCGAACTAGATGCGGAATCCATCTTGTATAATGGGAAAAATGAATTTTTGGTATGGAATAGATTATAGGAGTTAGATTTGGTACTCTTCAATACATAATTTACATATGTATATATAATACCAAATCCCATAAATTACGAAGAATCTTTGAAAAAAATATCAGTCAAAGTTCACAGTAACAGATATGTTAAGATAATAATTCGTCTATACACTATTATGCAATAAATGCAGGAAAACGCATCTAGACTTAAGATGATAAGCAGATAATTTCCTAAGGATGATAAGTAGATGAATTCCGACTAGAAATGATAAGCAAAACTTTTGACATGCAGACACGGTCGAAGTCCAGACTTACTAATGTAACCTAACGACTCTCTGTTAGACACACTAATGCAAGACCTGGTTCGCTAAGACCACCGCTCTGATACCAACTGAAATGACCCATCCTAATCCACCTGGACGAAGTTATCAACATTTGGTCCCATTGCTATGATCGGCTCCAAGTAATGCCCATATATTGAGCAAATGCACAGCGGAAGACTTAATTCGTACCTGAGAATAAACATGCTTAAAAGTGTCAACCAAAAGGTTGGTGAGTTCATAGGTTTATCGTATCAATTATTTCAATATATTAATAGACCACAAGATTTCGTAATCATAAACATAATACACTCGCAAGTGTATGTAAAGCATTCTAAGTGGTTGAGCACTTGGTAACCATACTTAACATTTAATCACGTCGCATATTCCCTTTATTATGAAATCTCACTACACCGTACCAAGTGTAGTCACCGAAACGAAGTACTGTGCAACCGTTGAATACTGGTCGTCCAGTCCGGTTGGGGTTGTCAGGACCGATAGATCTATCAACAGGATTCGCGTTTACAATACCACATGTAAATAGTAGTTACCAAGCTACAGGGAAGTATGCCAGTGGTACAACTCAACGTAGAATATATTTTTAAGTACTTGTGTCTATTTCGTAAACATTTATAAAAGCAGCGCATGTATTCTCAGCCCAAAAATATATATTGCAAAAGCAATTAAAAAGGGAGCAAATGAAACTCACTTTTGCCTTGAAGGTATTTAATTCGAATTGGTCTCCGATAGATATCACGAACATAACCATATATATAATATATCAACATATTTTCTTTTTAAGTAATCGTTACATATATATATATATATATATATATATATATATATATATATATATATATATATATATATATATATATATATATACTTTTAATACTTTTAATATTTTCTTAGTCCGTAGTTAGCAGTCCGATGTTAGTGGTCTACAATTAGTTGCTTAAATAAAATAAATAAAGACCCCATCATATTCGTATTGATCAGAATTAATCTCGACCCATGGTACCATGTTGTCAAATGACGTGTTGCGTACATAAAGTACCGTGTTGTCAAATGACGTGTTGCGTACAATCATGAGGTCTTATGATTAATCTTCTCGTGTTGTTTACGGGTGATCCTAAAATATATAAAATTAAATCATAAGTAATTATATATAAAATATCATATTAATTAGAAAAGATATGATTAATTTACTTTTTCTCCAAATATTTTCGTAGCTAAACTAGCTTCGGATACCCAATCTTGTTTTAGTCGTAGTTTCTTCATTACAACTCCGTTTTTGTTGGTTTAACTTGAAACTTCCTTGGATCGAGTCAAATTTTAAGACTATGAACTGAAAATACCTTAGTTTGCATTCAAAATCACAGGTTATAGGTCAAACTTTGGTAAAACTTATGAAAGTGATCATTTCCGTCATAAAAACAACATCTAGATGATCATTTTTATAAAAATAGTTACACTTTGAGTTAAACCATGAAATTTTTATGTGTTAACATATTCATAAGAAATATCATTTTTCCAATATATGAACTTCCAATTCAAAGTTTAAAATGGTTTTTAATTATCCAACCCAAAACAGCCCCCGGTTGCGCTCTGACGACGTATATTCAGTTTTAAGGTGTTCTTTGTAAAAACAAGTTGTATCTTGTTAAGTTAGCATATCATTATGATATATTACAGGTCTTGAAGTGTTTTAAAAATCAAGTTAGAAGGATCTATTTAGTTTGCGAACAAGTTTGAAATCATTCAAACTATGTTCTTGTTGTTATAATTTGTAACTCAAAATAAGATAGCTTTATGAATATGAATCGAATAAGATTATGAATAAGGTTACTACCTCAAGTTACTTGGATAAAGCTATTGGAAAGGAAGTATAATTCTTGATCTTCAAAGAGTTTTTGAAATGGTTTCAAAAGATTGAAAGTATAAACTTGAAATGGATGATCTTCATGAAGTGTTCTTGTTTGGTTTTTCTTATGATAATTTTAGGTTGTTTTAAGGCTTATAATTGAAGTGTTTTTGCTGAATTGAAGTAGTAGAACAAAGGCTTTCAAGTGTGTGTTTTTAGGGAGTAAAATCTTAGAATAAAAATTGAAATAGAAATGATATAGATATAGATATATAAAATGTCATATGTATATAGATATAAAGAGATTCCAAGTTGAAATTTTAGCTAGAAGTTTAATACTAGATGTTAAGAGTTGTTAAACATGTCTCCCCCATGATTAAAAAGGCTGAAAATGATGTTTTACTATTGGTATATATGAATAGTAAATACATTCAGAAGTTGTGTATAATACGGGTATAAATACAAAATTATTTTGTTTATGTGTTTAAAGATGTCTCATGAGTCATATGTAATAACAAGGATGTCATTTTCCATGATAAAAGGTTGAAAATGATGTTTTCCTATTAGTATATTCCAATAGTAAATACATCTAGAAACTGTGTATTAATACATCTTAATACAATACATATATATTTATTTTAACTTAGAAGTTATAACATATATATATATATACATATATATACATATATATACATATATATATACATATACATATACATATATATATATATATATATATATATATATATATATATATATATATATATATATATATATATATATATATATATATATATCGTTTCGAAGTCCTTAAGTTAGTAGTCTCATTTTATGTATATAATCCATTGTTAATATATTTAATGAGATACTTATTTATCATATATTCAAGTTAGATATAATCCATATATATACATAAGTATATAATTAATACAAGTTATGACGTTCGTGAATCGTCGGACAAATGGATGGTCAATTGTTTGTATAAAACTCATTTCAAAAGTCTTAAAACTTGTCAAAATTCATTGCTTATAATGAAGAAATTATTAAATCATATAGAGAATTGGTTTAAAATAAGTTGAAATTTTACTGAAATGGTAAAAATTATGTTTTTAGTAATATTTCTAATAATACTAATGATAATATTAATAACATTTTACTTAATAATAATATTGGAGATGATAATAATATTAACAATAACGATAATAATAATAATAATAATAATAATAATAATAATAATAATAATAATCCTACTTGTAATTACAATTATGATAATAATAATAAAAGGGTATCTACTACTTTTTATTAGTAAAAATATTAATACTAATAAATAATATACTAGTATTAATAACAATAACAATAACTAATAATAACATTAACAACAATAATAATAATAATAATAATAATAATAATGATAATTAATAATAATAATAATAATAATAATAATAATAATAATAATAATAATAATAATAATAATAATAATAATAATAATAATAATAATAATAATAATAATAATAATAATAATAATAATAATAATAATAATAAATGAAGTTAAAAGATTATACCCTTTGAAAGCTTCCCTAAAAAGAATTGCTCCATACTAGGCTCGACCTCTAGTTAACCCGACAACCCATCAAACTGTTTAACCATTTCAGCTTTTCTGTTATTAACACCTTTTAATTTTAATTATCTTCTTTTCTGTTTCATCTTCTTCTCCCACAAAACTAAGTCGACCAGATCACTCTTTCACAACAGCGAAATACTTATTTGGTTTTCGAATTTATAATAGGATTATAATCATTCTATATTGGATTCATGAATTAATTAAAACGGGTAAAAGAAGAAGCAAAAAAATATATAAAGAACTGTTACAGTCCCGTTAACAACTTTATGAACTCCAATCGTGTTTTTAAAATCTAGACTCTTTTAGAACCAAATTCCTACATGAAATAGGTTTCTTATACTTCATAGAAACTGTGTGAATCATCAATTGAACCTAACACATAACAACGGATTCGAATTTAATCAAGAACAATACGTTTGACTTTTTGAAAATTATATTTGACTCTAAAATTCGAACTTGATAGAAAAATCTGGACCTTGAAACTTTCCAGATAGTTTGTTTGGAAGATTTATAACATAACTACATTTAAAGATTTTCAAATGGCATTCGAAATCGAAGGATTTGACAAATGACCAAGAACAAAGAGCTATCTGGGTTCTTCGAATTTTCTGTTTTAATTTGGTTAGATGGAAGCTGTTAAGGACGTTTGAAATTTGATATTTGATAATGTAAAGTCATTGGGTATCATTTACACCTAGAATTGATCTTTTTATGGTATAATGAAGTCGACATGTATATAATCAGGAACAAAATAAAAAATATATATTTAAAATCTTGATAACGATTTGCAACTGATTTTGTTTGGATTACAACTTAAGTCATAGATTGGTACGAATTGGAGACAAGAAAGCAAATTACATACAGTAGGATAGGTAGTTGTAACAGATTCTAGGATTATTTACAAGTTTATATAATTTTTATAATAATTATTAATAATTAATAAGTATATTATCTATAATAATACTAATTAATAATAATTATTAATAATATTGATTAATAAAATAAAAACACTGATATTACTAATAATAGAAATTCTAATATTATAAATGATAAAAAAAATATAGATTGTATTATTTAATAATTATAATAATACTAATGATATTAATAATAATAATAATCTTAAACCAAAAGTTTATTACTCAATATAATATAATAATGATATTAATAATGATAACAATAATATCATAACAAATTTTATGTATCAACTTTCCTATTTATATATTATCTATCGAAAATTAATAATATGACTAACACTGATTTTTATATTCGTATTGATATTATTAATAGTAATGGAAGTAATAATAATATTAGTATAATCAATCATATGATTAACTTGTAATTACATTTAATATATTACATTTTATTAATTATGTACTTTTATCATATCATATATTATTTGACAACATTTATTGAACATTTAATATGTATATATTACAATTTTAATAGTAATTATGAATAGAATTCATATATAGATTTATATATATACTACTATATATACCATTTATGTTTTAAATATTAATTAGATAACTAATTATATATATTAAAAAAAATTAAACTCAAAATATAATATTACACCTTTAATACATTGTCAAATTATGTTTGAAACCATATATATCTAATATGCTCTATCTATTTAAAATAACAAGTTTTAGTTATTTAAAATTTTCTTTTATAATAACTAATTTAAATATTTCTATTTAAATATATATATATATATATATATATATATATATAGATTCATTTAAACAATAGCTTAATTATTTTGTATTCTACTTTACATTTTCAATTCTAACTGATTATTTTGTATTTTATTAATTCAATTTAATATGTACACTTATACTTATATATATATATATATATATATATATATATATATATATATATATATATATATATATATACACACATTTGTTCGTGAATCGTCGGGAGAAGTCAAAAGTCAAATGAATCCATAATAATAGTTCACAAGTTTTGAGACTCAACATTACAGACTTTGCTTATCGTGTCGAAATCATATAAAGATCAAGTTTAAATTTGGTCGAAAATTTTCGGGTCGTCACAAAACTTCTCTCTAAAGATGCATATGAAAAATGACCTAATCTCATTCCTTTTATAGTGCTAAAAATCTGGGCTGAAATAGCGACATGAGCGCCGCTTTTGACTCAGGAGCGGCGATTTTGACTTTAATGAAGAGCGGCGCTTTTGATCAGGAACGTCGCTTTTGGCTGCAATCAGGAACGACGCTTTTCTTTAGGAGCGCCGCTTTTAGCTGGATAGGAGCGACTCTCTTGGCTTTAGGAACGACGCATTTGCTCACTGATGGAAAATGGAGACAAAAACGTGCATAAGAACGTCGTTTTTGTTGTTGGTGCGGCACTTTTGCTCCACAGGAGCGGTGCTCTTAGGTGAGGAGCGGCGCTTTTTGAGCTGATTCTGCACTTTCCATTTCCTTAGCCAATTTTGCCCAAGATTTGGTCAATTTTACACCAAATCAAGTTCTTAGCCCTTAAATTACCATTTAGCTCAATAACACACAAAATAGGCTTCAAGATAGTCAAAAACTGAACAAAGTGAGGTAGATATCGCGAGATAAAACATATATAAATGGAGCGATATCAAACCCCCTACATTTGAATCTTTGCTTGTCCTCAAGCAAACAATCGACAAAACAAGCTTTAGAGATAGAGAACAAGTAAGTGATCAATGCCAAAGCGCAAAAAGGATGGGCATAATTTGATACCTTTCATGAATATGCACTTGATGGCTAGAGTGTTCTCCAAAGGCTTGTACTTGCTTAGGACCAAGCACAATCATCATCTCATTCTACTAACACAAGCTCAAAGCAAGCTCCAAATAATCTCTTTATTAGCACCCTTCAAATCTTCAATCCTCAAACACAAACGCATACACAATCACATTTCAAGCCTAAGTCTACCCGAACCAATCATTCTCCCAGCCAAAGTCAACTTCATCTACGAGAAGGTCATCTAATTTCAATCATAAAGTATCAAATCTTCACAAACTCAACTTAGATCTCCTTGACCTTGACCAACTATGTAGGATTCACGGGATAGCCATAAACTCATCAAACTAGCCAATCGCATCAAATCTCCAAATCAATCACAATCTAACACAAACCTACTCAAATATACCCAAGGTGTACCCAAAATATGTAAAATGCACCCCAAAATGAATAAGGGCCATGAATATCGTACCAATCATCAATCATCAAGAAATGCATCGTGTAAAGAATACGCTTCCAAAAAGAATGCTCACCTGATCAACCCGCTATGGCTATCTCTCTTTCACCTCCATGCCCCCAAAACACCTATTTTTCATCAATTCCAAAAATTTTCGTCAATTCCAATTTATAATCGTCAATTCCAAGAATAGGGTTAAGGTGGGTGTGCCAAAGCTAGGGGACTGGGTACCCCTATCTTTATAGGTCAATCCGGGCACGAGACAACCGACACTCATCAAGCTTTCTATCACAACTCTATGGTTTCTCTTATAGTAGGGTGTAAGCATTGACGGAGGTTCATGGAATTAGGGCCCCACGTGGCTAAATAAGAGAGTCCGTAAATTCTAAATTTTTGAAGCACTAGGAAGACTTTAACTTCCTTAAAGAGATTGCACTTAACTTAGGAGACTTTACTTCCAAGTTTGGAAGACTTTACTTCCAAAATGAGATGATGCTTATCTACTTCCCACATAACAAGCTTTTATGCTTAATTTGAGAAAAGGTAGGAAGTAGTTACTACCTTTTCGTTAATTGATTGCACAAGGGTGCCATAGCTTTTAGATATAGGTTGTGTTGTCTAGCAACACTAGCACGAAGCCATTGCTCTTCATTAAGAAGATAGCACACGGTGAAGCTCGGTGGCTCCTCTTCTCACGTTATGATACATCGGTTGAAACATCGTGAAATGATGAGACAACCAATGTCAATATAAAATGGTGTGGATTAGGAAGTCTCACACACCAAGTAGAACGAAATTTGGGAGACTTGACTCCCTACAATGTATGGACTCGATTCATCCGAAAGTGTTAAAGCATAATGCTTTAAACACTTGGTTTTGGTGCACATGCGTGAAAGACTTTAACTTTCAAGCACAAGTTTGATTTTTCTCAAAATTTTATCATTTAAGCTCAAAATCATATGAAAAGTGAAAGACTTTACTTTCACTTGGTGAATTGCAAGAATGAAACAAAAGGAAGACTTTACTTCCTTATGTTTTGAAAACAAGGAAAAGACTTTACTTTTCCAAAAATTTTGAAAATTTCACAAGTTTTAACCATTTTAGTGTTTATAATATGAATTAGTGTGATGGTTAAAAACTTGTTCCAAAAATTGTTCGACATTGCAAGCTTGAATCTTTGTAATGTATGTGATACGTTTACCCAAAAAAGTTCAAAATGGTCCGATATTTAAACTCTCCCCCTACATTTAGTTTGATGTAATGCCCTCATTGCATTAAATCGATAAAATAAGTGAAAATGAGGGACATTTTGAAAGTAGAATAGATTATAGAAGAGATATTAAAAACCGGTCTAGATCAAATGATCTTTGTAGTCACCATTCGAGAAACTTAGTCACCAAAGTTGCTTGCTTGTCGTTGTACCATTTGTTGAGCCAAAAGAAGGGGCCAAGTGCATATGACATTCCCTACAATTGAAGTATGCTCACAAGGTACAAAATGTGCGGGGCCATACTCGGGGGAGTATGTGCACCCACAATAAAATCATAACGCTCCAAAGTCATCAACAAAGTATGCTAATCATCCATCAACATAATGATATTCGCAATCAAACAACTCAATCAATAAGATTGCATACAAAAGATAGTCTTTATGCTTCAACAAACAAGCATAAGATAATAATGATCAACATCACACAAGCATAATCCAACGAATCAATCATCACACAAATAAACATCATATGCAAAATAACAACGAATAAAAACATCACAACCTAAATAGTGTTAAATTATTACATGCCAAATTCAAATTCGTAATTGTTTTATCCGGGAATCACATACCCTCCGGATTCGAATTCCTAACATCATTAACAATAATCAAACATAAATTAAATTGTTTTCATCACCCCAAATGAATCATCACGACCATCAACAAATTGTTCAAAAACTCCCAAACCATCCGCCCACGATTATTACATACTAATTATTTAAATAAAAGTTTCACAAATCAATGATCACAAACATTAACTAAACCACAAAGAGAAGGTGCGAGAGCACAACAATAGAAGTTACCACCAACTATACCCTCCGTAGTACGAGCTTCTGGATTGGTCCGGGTTTGGGTAATCCTCATAATTAGGTGGCCTATTCCACTCATTTTGCTCCTGTTGTTGTTGTTGTTGCCTTAATCGCTTGAAATATTCAAATTCCTCAGATCTCCTTAACGCTTCATTGTGGTCATAGTCAATTAAAGGTTGGCTTCTAGGATGCTCATAATCATACGGGTTGTAGGTGGGAGCAAAAGGCATAGGCGCATTCGGGTCCACGCGGTTTAATTGGTCACAATGGACTTGCCATTGAGACACCGCACGGAGGCCCGAGAAGTTGTAACGTGCCTCGTATTCTTGATTGCCTTGGTTAATGTTGAGTTGATTAAATTGATTGGCAATCCAAGTGTGATCATACCCGCTCGGCATACTACTTCCCGCCCCGGGTGCTCAACTACTCGATCCTATGTTACCCATCTCATAACCGCGCATCACCCTCTCCTCTTCTTCTTCCTCATTCTCTTCTTCAACATTAATGTTACATAAATCAAACCATCTCCTCATGTGGTTATGATACTATTTGGGTAATAGTCGATCGTCTCACCAAATCAGCACACTTTCTGCCATTGAGAGAAGATGATAAAATGGAGAAGTTGGTGCGATTATATTTGAAGGAAGTTGTCTCCAGACATGGAATACCAATTTCTATTATCTCTGATAGGGATGGCAGATTTGTTTCAAGGTTTTGGCAGACATTACAGCAAGCATTGGGAACTCGTCTAGACATGAGTACAGCCTATCATCCACAAACTGATGGGCAGAGCGAAAGGATGATACAGACGCTTGAAGACATGCTACGAGCATGTGTTATTGATTTTGAAAACAGTTGGGATCGACATCTACCGTTAGCAGAATTTTTCTACAACAATAGTTACCATTCAAGTATTGAGATGGCACCGTTTGAAGCACTTTATGGTAGAAAGTGCAGGTCTTCAATTTGTTGGAGTGAATTCGGAGATAGATAAATTACATGTCCGGATATAATCCAAGAAACTACAGAGAAAATCATCCAAATTCAACAACGGTTGAAAACCGCTCAGAGTCGACAAAAGAGCTACGCGGACCTTAAAAGGAAAGATATAGAATTTGAAATTGGAGAGATGGTCATGCTTAAGGTATCACCTTGGAAAGGCATTGTTCGATTTGGTAAACGAGGAAAATTAAATCCAAGGTACATTGGACCATTCAAGATTATTGATCGTGTCGGACCAGTAGCTTACCGACTTGAGTTACCTCAACAACTCGCGGCTGTACATAACACCTTCCATGTCTCGAATTTGAAGAAATATTTTGCTAAAGAAGATCTTACTATTCCATTAGATGAAATCCAAATCAACGAAAAACTTCAATTCATCGAAGAACCCGTTGAAATAATGGATCGTGAGGTTAAAAGACTTAAGCAAAACACGATACCAATTGTTAAGGTTCGATGGAATTCTCGTAGGGGACCCGAGTTCACCTGGGAGCGTGAAGATCAGATGAAGAAGAAATACCCGCACCTATTTCCAGAAGATTCGTCAACACCTTCAACAGCTTAAAATTTCGGGACGAAATTTATTTAACGGGTAGGTACTGTAGTGACCCGAACTTTTCCATGTTTATATATATATATATATATATATATATATATATATATATATATATATATATATATATATATATATATATATATATATATATATATAGTGAAATTGATATTTACATGATTAAATGTTTCCAACATGTTAAGCAATCAAACTTGTTAAGACTTGATTAATTGAAATAGGTTTCATATAGAAAATTGATCACCCAAATTGACCGGCGATTCACGAACGTTACAAATTCGTAAAAACTACATGATATTATATATATAGACATATATATGGTTAACATAAGATTATGATAAGTAAGTATCTCACTAAGTATATTAACAATGTGTGATATACATAAAAATGAGTTTATTGAATTAAGAAACTCGAAATGATATATATAACGATTATCGTTATAACAACGTCTTACTAAATACACATGAATCATATTATGATATTGTTACACTATGTTTAAATTTGATAAGTAAACATATCATTAAGTATATTAACAATGAACTACATATGTAAAAACAAGACTACTAACTTAAGGGTTTCGAAACGAGACATATATGTAACGATTATCGTTGTAACGACATTTAAATGTATATATATCATATTAATATATATTAATACATCATATTATCATGATAATATAATAATTTAGCATCTCATTAGATATAATAAACAATGGGTTAACAACATTTAACAAGATCGTTAACTTAAAGGTTTCAAAACAACACTTACATGTAACGACTAACGATGACTTAACGACTCAGTTAAAATGTATATACATGTAGTGTTTTAATATGTATTCATACACTTTTGAAAGACTTCAAGACACTTATCAAAGTACTTCTAATTAACAAAAATGCTTACAATTACATCCTCATTCATTTTCATCAACAATTCTACTCGTATGCACTCGTATTTGTACTCGTACAATACACAGCTTCTAAATGTATTTACTATTGGTATATACACTCCAATGATCAGCTCTTAGCAGCCCATGTGAGTCACCTAACCATGTGGGAACCATCATTTAACATCTAGCATGAAATATCTCACCAAATTACAAACTAATGGAGCCTATATGGAACCCCTTAATTCACGTGAACTAGAGGACTCACAAACACATTTCCATTTCAATTTTCTTGAATCAAATTACTCTCTCAAGTGTTCTTACATTGTTATAAGTGTTCTTCATCATCTTCATCAAAATCTAGCTCAATCTAGTTCATAAATCCATACATAAACCAAGTTACAAAACAACTACTCAAGAAGATACCAACAACGCTTTCAAGTTTACTAGCTTACTTCCAATCTTGCAAATCCATTTCAAGTGATCATCCAATCTCAAGAAATCTTTATTATTTACAGTAAGATATCTTTCTAATTCAAGGTAATACTCATATTCAAACTTTGATTCATTTCCTATAACTTTAACAATCTTATTTCGAGTGGAAATCTTACTTGAACTTATTTTTGTGTCATGATTCTACTTCAAGAACTTTCAAGCCATCCAAGAATCCTTTGAAGCTAGATCAATTTTTGACACTTCCAGTAGGTTTACCTACTAAACTTAAGGTAGTAATGATGTTCATAACATCATTCAATTCATATATATATAACTATCTGATTCGAAGATTTGAACATGTAATCACTAGAACATAGTTTAGTTAATTCTAAACTTGTTCGCAAACAAAGTTAATCCTTCTAACTTGACTTTTAAAAGCAACTAGACACATGTTCTATATCTATATGATATGCTAACTTAATGATTTAAAACCTGGAAACACGAAAAACACCGTAAAACTGGACATACGCCGTCGTAGTAACACTACGGGCTGTTTTGGGTTATTTAATTAAAAACTATGATAAACTTTGATTTAAAAGCTATTCTTCTGGGAAAATTATTTCTCTTATGAACATGAAACTATATCCAAAAATCATGGTTAAACTCAAAGTGGAAGTATGTTTTCCAAAATGGTCATCTAGAAGTCGTTCTTTCGACTGAATTGACTACCTTTACAAAAATGACTTGTAATATGTATTTCCGAATATAAAATTATAATTTTTCTATTTAGATTCATAAACTTAAGTTCAATATGAAACTATAGCAACTTGAATCACTCAAAACGTATTTAAAACGAAGAAGTTATGGGTAAAACAAGATTGGATAATTTTGCTTGTTGTAGCTACGTGAAATTTGTAACAAATCTATACAAATCCTAACTTAACTAACTTATATTGTATTATACATGTATTCTAACATATATTATGTAATCTTGGGATACCATAGACACGAATACAATGTTTTGACATATCATATCGACCCATCTATATATATATTTCGGAACAACCATAGACACTCTATATGCAGTAATGTTGGAGTTAGCTATACAGGGTTGAGGTTGATTCTAAAATATTATATATACTTTGAGTTGTGATCTAGCCTGAGACTTGTATACACGAGGTCGTGGATTGATTCGAGATAATATATATTGCTTTATTTCTGTACATCTAATTGTGGACAACTAGTTGTAGGTTACTAACGAGGACTGCTGACTTAACAAACTCAAATCATTAAAACGTAATAAAAAAAATGTTGTAATTATATTTTGATCATACTTTGATATATATGTACATATTTGTTATAGGTTCGTGAATCAACCCGTGGCCAAGTCTTACTTCCCGACGAAGTAAAAATCTGTGAAAGTGAGTTATAGTCCTACTTTTAAAATCTAATATTTTTGGGATGAGAATACATGCAGCTTTATAAATGTTTTACAAAATAGACACAAGTACATGAAACTACTTTCTATGGTTGAATGATCGAAGCCGAATATGCCCCTTTTTGCTTGGTAACCTAAGAATTAGTAAACCAGTCTACTAATTGACGCGAATTCTAAAGATAGATCTATTGGATCCAACAAACCCCATCCGTTGTAGCGGATGCTTTAGTACTTCGAGTTTTTATATCATGTCCGATGGATGTCCCTGAATGATGGGGATATTTTTAATATGCATCTTGTTAATGTTGGTTACCAGGTGTTCACCATATGAATGATTTTTATCTCTATGTATGGGATGATGTTTATGAAAAATGAAAATATGAAATCTTGTGGTCTATTATTACGATTGATAAATATATAGGTTAAACCTATAACTCACCAATATTTTTGTTGACATTTTAAGCATGTTTATTTTCAGGTAATTGTTAAGATCTTTCGCTGTTGCATACTAAATTAAGGACAAGATTTGGAGTCCATGCTTGTATAATATTGTTTGAAAACTGCATTCGAAGACATATATTGTTGTGTAATATTATTGTAAACCATTATGTAATGGTCGTGTGAAAACGCTATATTTTTTATTATCATTTTTAAACCTTTAACGATAAATTAAAGGTTATGGTTTGTTTTAAAATCGAATGCAGTCTTTGAAAAACGTCTCATATAGAGGTCAAAACCTCGCAACGAAATCAATTAATATGGAACGTTTATAATCAATATGAACGGGACATTTCAAAATTAATGAGGCGGGAAGAAGGTAACTTAACACGGGATCTTGATTAAACCGGGGCCGTCGATCAAAAAAAGAAGGGTGAGATAATCAACTTCCCTCTACCATCCTAAATTCGATTTTCCTTTTGATTGTTTGCAATATATACATATATATATGTGTGTGTGGGGGAAAAAATTATAAAATAGTGATAAATAAAAAGAAAAGGTATGATTGTTGTCAATGAACCAAGTGTCGTCCCTTTGTTCATTTTCAACATGGCATGCATATAATTGTTGATTGTTGTTCTCCTTGCACATCTTCATTTTCTTCAATATAGTTGGCTGGATAATTTCTTTTTAAACAGATTTTTCTTGAAATGTCCCGTTCATATTGATTATAAACGTTCCATATTAATTGATTTCGTTGCGAGGTTTTGACCTCTATATGAGACGTTTTTCAAAGACTGCATTCATTTTTAAAACAACCATAACCTTTATTTTATCAATAAAGGTTTTAAAAGCATTACGTAGATTATCAAATAATGATAATCTAAAATATACTGTTTACACATGACCATTAAATAATGATTTACAATAGAAATATATTACATCGACATATGTTTCTTGAATGCAGTTTTTACACAATATCATACAAACATGGACTCCAAATCTTGTCCTTATTTTAGTATGCAACAGCGGAAGCTCTTAGTATTCACCTCAGAATAAACATGCTTTAAACGTCAACAAAAAATGTTGGTGAGTTATAGGTTTAACCTATATATATCAAATCGTAACAATAGACCACAAGATTTCATATTTCAATACACATCCCATACATAGAGATAAAAATCATTCATATGGTGAACACCTGATAACCGACATTAACAAGATGCATATATAAGAATATCCCCATCATTCCGGGACACCCTTCGGATATGATATAAATTTTGAAGTACTAAAGCATCCGGTACTTTGGATGGGGTTTGTTAGGCCCAATAGATCTATCTTTAGGATTCGCGTCAATTAGGGTGTCTGTTCCCTAATTCTTAGATTACCAGACTTAATAAAAAGGGGCATATTCGATTTCGATAATTCAACCATATAATGTAGTTTCACGTACTTGTGTCTATTTTGTAAATTATTTATAAAACCTGCATGTATTCTCATCCCAAAAATATTAGATTTAAAAAGTGGGACTATAACTCACTTTCAAGGATATTTCCTTCCTCGGAAATAAGACTTGGCCACGGATCGATTCGTGAACCTATACAAATATGTACATATATATCAAAGTATGATCAAAATATAATTACAACCATTTTTATTATGTTTTAAAGATTTGAGTGTATTAAGTCAGCTGTCCTCGTTAATAACCTACAACTAGTTGTCCACAGTTAGATGTCCAGAAATAAATCGATATATATTATCTTGAATTAATCCATGACCCAGTGTATACACGTCTCAGGCTAGATCACAACTCAAAGTATATATATTTTTGGAATCAACCTCAACCCTGTATAGCTAACTCCAACATTACTGCATATAGAGTGTCTATGGTTGTTCCAAATAATATATATACATGGGTCGATATGATATGTCAAAACATTTGCATACGTGTCTATGGTATCCCAAGATTACATAATATATTAGAATACATGTATAATACAATATAAGTTAGCTAGGATATGATTTGTATAGATTTGTTAAACATTTCCCGTAGCTAAAAAGATCAAAAATATCCAATCTTGTTTTACCCATAACTTCTTCATTTTAAATCCGTTTTGAGTGAATCAAATTGCTATGGTTTCATATTGAACTCTAATTTAAGAATCCAAACATAAAAAGTATAGGTTTATAGTCGGAAATTTAAGTTACATGTCAATTACTAAAGAGGTAGTCATTTCCGTCGAAAGAACGACATCTTGATGACCATTTTGAAAAACATATTTTCACTTTGAGTTTAACTAAGATTTTTGGATATAGTTTCATGTTAATATGAAAAATCATTTTCCCAGAAGAACAACTTTTAAATCAAATTTTATCATAGTTTTTAATTATCCAAACCAAAATAGCCCCCGGTTTCACTACGACAGCGTATATCCGATTTTATGGTGTTCATCGTGTTTCCAGGTTTTAAATCATTAAGTTAGCATATCATATAGATATAGAACATGTGTTTAGTTTATTTTAAAAGTCAAGTTAGAAGGATTAACTTTTATTTGCGAACAAGTTTTGAATTAACTAAACTATGTTCTAGTGATTACAAGTTTAAACCTTCGAATAAGATAGCTTTATATGTATGAATCGAATGATGTTATGAACATCATTACTACCTCAAGTTTTCTGGATAAAACTACTGGAAATGAGAAAAATAGATCTAGCTTCAAAGGATCCTTGGATGGCTTGAAAGTTCTTGAAGCAGAATCATGACACGAAAACAGTTCAAGTAAGATTTTCACTCGAAATAAGATTGTTATAGTTGTAGAAATTGAATCAAAGTTTAAATATGAATATTACCTTGAATTAGAAAGATAACCTACTTTAAATAACAAAGGTTCCTTGATCTTATATGATTACTTGGAATGGATTAGAAAGCTTGGAAGTAGACTTGCAAACTTGGAAGTATTCTTGATTTTTATGAAACTATACTTATGGAATTTATGAAGAACACTTAGAACTTGAAGATGGAACTTGAGATAGATCAATTAGATTAAGAAAATTGAAGAATAAAAGTATTTGTAGGTGTTTTTGGTCGTTGGTATATGGATTAGATATAAAGGATATGTAATTTTGTTTTCATGTAAATAAGTCATGAATGATTACTAATATTTTTGTAATTTTATGAGATATTTTATGCTAGTTTCCAAATGATGGTTCCCACATGTGTTAGGTGACTCACATGGGCTGCTAAGAGCTGATCATTGGAGTGTATATACCAATAGTACATACATCTAAAAGCTGTGTATTGTACGAGTACGAATACGGGTGCATACGAGTAGAATTGTTGATGAAACTGAACGAGGATGTAATTGTAAGAATTTTTGTTAAGTAGAAGTACTTTGATATGTGTCTTGAAGTCTTTCAAAAGTGTAAGAATACATATCAAAACACAACATGTATATACATTCTAATGGAGTCGTTAAGTCTTCGTTAGTCGTTACATGTAAGTGTTGTTTTAAAACCTTTAAGTTAACGATCTCAATTAATGTTGTTAACCCAATGTTTATTATATCAAATGAGATGTTAAATTATTATGTTATCATGATATTATGATGTATGAATATCTCTTAATATGATATATACATTAAAATATCGTTACAACGATAATCGTTACATATAAGTCTCGTTTCGTAATTCTTGAGTTAGTAGTCTTGTTTTTACATATGTAGTTCATTGTTAACACACTTAATGATATATTTAAATATCATTTTATCATGTTAAATATAGTGTATCAATATCTTAATATGATACATATGTATTTAGTAGACGTTATCATAACGATAATCGTTATATATATCATTTCGAGTTTCTTAACTTAGTAATCTCATTTCTTATGTATATCACACATTGTTAATATACTTAGTGAGATACTTACTCATCATAATCTCATGTCAACCATATATATATATATATATATATGTCTATATATACCACAACATGTAGTTTTTACAAATTTGTAACGTTCGTGAATCGCCGGTCAACTTGGGTGATCAATTGTCTATATGAAACTTATTTCATTTAATCAAGTCTTAACAAGTTTGATTGCTTAACACGTTGGAAACATTTAGTCATGTAAATATCAATCTCAATTAATATATATAAACATGGAAATGTTCGGGTCACTACATTTCTAACTGTCCAAATCTTTTACAGTTATTGCATTATGGCTTTCTTTTGTGAAAATAATCTTTCTCCAAGTGATTTGTCTTTTTACAAATGTTACATCGAAGGTAGCTTTTCCTTCTTTGATCGAACTTGGTTCTTGGTTTTTCTCATTCTCTCGAGTTTTCTTCAAAATTTCTTTTTCCTTCTTTGTTGAAGCGACCGGTCCTAATCCATCTGGACGAATACATTACATTTGGTTACATCGTGAGGTACTTGACCTCTATATGATATATTTTACAAACATTGCATTCGTTTTTAAAAGACAAACTTTCATTACATCGAAAGTTGACGGCATGCATACCCTTTCATAATATATCCAACTATAATTGACTTAATAATAATCTTGAAGAACTCGACGACTCGAATGCAACGTCTTTTGAAATATGTCATGAATGACTCCAAGTAATATCTCTAATATGAGCAAATGCACAGCGGAAGATTTCTTTCATACCTAAGAATAAACATGCTTTAAAGTGTCAACCAAAAGGTTGATGAGTTCATTAGTTTAACATAAATAATCATTTCCATCGCTTTAATAGACCACAAGATTTTCATTTTCATTTCTCATAAATATACGTCTCATGCATAGAGACAAAAATATCATTCATATGGTGAACACCTGGTAACCGACCTTAACAATATGCATATAGAATATCCCCTATCATTCCGGGACTCCCTTCGGACATGATAAATTCGAAGTACTAAAGCATCCGGTACTTTGGACATGATGCATTTTATTTATTGCAATTTTAATTCTCGCAATTTTATTTATCGTCATTTAATTTCTATTATTTATTTTACGCACTTTAAATATCGGGACACGTATACAAAGTTTTAACATATCATATCGACGCATCTATATATTTATTTGGAATAACCATAGACACTCTATATGCAGTAATGCTGGAGTTAGCTATACAGGGTTGAGGTTGATTCTACAATAATATATATACTTTGAGTCGTTATCGAGTCCGAGACATGTACACGGGTCACGATACGTATTAATTAATTCTAATATTATAAACTATATATGAATTATTGAATTAGTAACTGTGGACTATTAACTGTGGACTACCAATATTGGACAATTAAAATAAATTAAAATATTGATTATAACATATGAAACTAAACAATTCTTCAAGTTTGCCACTTGATTTCATTTGTATCTTGAAGATTACAATCTGTGTTCAAACCTTTCATGATTTTTGAAAACACCCCAATTGAGAGGATGAATCAACCGCACTTCATCTACGGAAGAAAAGATTGATGCATATAGTTAGGCACCTAAAAACACTCGGAACTTGAGTAAACATTTAACACATAGCTGTGCTAATTCCTTTAGCGTTGTTATTACGCAAAATAACTTTACAATCCCTTTTCAAGGTAGCCAATTTTGTCACAGCTCCAGCAAGTCAACTTCGACTTTTCGTTCGAAACAACCATATTATAACCTTGATATATATGCGTACTCTTTTATTGTTACCGGGGAACCTTTTATATTTCACCATATTACAATCAACGTTTAATCATCTAAAAACACAATTCTATTGAAACCACCTCGGATTGATAACCGATGATTCAGATATGGTAGCATTAAATATAGAAGAAACATCAAAATTGTAGATGGCCTAAATGGCCAAGGGTTTGATGATAAAGAATGGAGTGTTGGGAACGCTCGATAGAAAATTTGGTACTGAAAAACGGATTGAGCTAACCATGAAGGGGACCAAGGACAAATACAAGGACCAAACCCTATATTCAAAGAATCCAGGTAATTCTGAATCTGATGAAATCTTTAGAGAATATCTTGCTCCGAAGTCATGTTGAAATCTTGCGGAAGATTTTTCTTCATCAATGTTCGAACTTAGAAATTCCAAAATATCATCATAAATATCTCCGATATTTCTGAAGATATTTTCATAAATATTCTCGTCCAAAATTATATATACCTCTTTGAGCTATCTGTATTACCTTATATTGGAAACTTCTGTAAAACCTAAGTATAAATTATGAATGAATTCTGGAGAAGTGTAGGAAATTGAAGCATGAGTTAGTATAATATAATTACGCTTGGCCAACGTGATTATATTACAGTAAGTCATGCTGGAAGTTCTAATGGGACATGATGATTCACAGATCATAACGTCATCATGTGTCATGTTACATAACTCTTTCATTCTGCTTAACTTCTGAACATATCAAGAAAATATATTCTTGATAGTTCTATTCTCAGTGATTCTGGTAATTTGACAAATCAAATCGAGCTATTACGTTCTTTCTTGTTTAGAACATGATGTTCATTCGAAACTCCATACTTACGAATTCTGGACCATTACTCGCTTTACTAGAGGTCGAGAAGAGAATAAAAAGGCAAAGAGCTCTGAAACATAAGGGAAGATATAAAACTCTACAATAACACAGAAATCACAAACCGTGTACATTAATACGAATAGCAATATAAAGACACGGGAGTATGAAAAACACTATAATCCCAAGAGCATAGTAGAAATAAACAGATTCCTTCGATGGTAGGTGAAAAAGGAGAGTGATCGATATAAAAGTCAGGAATATATCCAGAATTAAAACTGGATGAAGCATATTGACTATGATTTGGAAGAATGAATTAAAGTATAGAAAATACGAGGGGTGGGAAATAATGAAACGGAAGAAGTTCATTTATAGTGGAAATACCGGACAAAGCAATCGAGACAGATGATCGCATTTAATTAAAGAGATCTTAATTTCCATAAATCTCGAAGAATCGGACCTTATATATTTCCAAGATTTTCTTTTAAATCCCTTAAATTCCGAAATTCAACCAAGACAATGTCAAAAGTTAAGACGAACCTTATTCTCTAAATTCAACCATGACTAGTCAAAAGTTATGATGAAACTTGTCTTTCTCATTTCACTATTTTGTGATAGCTTCACTTGTACGCTTCACATGATCGAATCGTTTTATCTATATTAATCAATAATGATAAAACTCTATTCATCGACACATATTGTGACAACCCGGAAATTTTTGACCAAATTTAAACTTTATCTTTAAATTATTTAACGTTTCCGACACGATAAGCAAAGTCTATGAAGTTGAATCTCAAAATTTTAGAACTGTTTCATTACATTTGACTGCTCTCGACGATTCATAAACACTTATATGTATATATATATATATATATATATATATATATATATATATATATATATATATATATATATATATATATGTACAAGTAAAAACGACTTTCCTACAGTAAAACACTATTTGCTACAGTAAAATGACTTTGCTACAGTAAACACTATTTGCTACGGTAAACACTATTTGCTGCAGTAAACACTATTTGCTGCAGTAACACTATTTGCTACAGTAAACACTATTTGCTACAGTAAAACACTATTTGATGTCGGCAAACTAGCAAACAAAAACAGATAAGGCGGCCATGCGATCGCATGGCAAAAACACTGAAAACTCATGCGATCGCATGAGGTACTGTAGCAGGTCACATACTATAAAAGCTCGGTTCATTCCTCCGAATTATTATTATTATTATTATTATTATTATTATTATTATTATTATTATTATTATTATTATTATTATTAAGACTAATATTATTATTATTAATCTTATTATAATATTATTATTAGTAGTATATATACCTAAAATACTACGACGAGGTTATGAGCGTGTCACCTTCAAAATGGGTTTTTGAGCGGGATAGAGCTAAGGAAATTATGGGTTATTGCCAAGGAGGTTATAGGTAATGTTTGGGGGTATATTTGTGAATCAAATCTAGTGTTTATCATCTCCGTTACGTCTACGTACTTTCCTACAATATTGAATCTCAATATTTATACGTAAGCACTCATATTTTATCTTTTATATATTAATTGTGTATCCATGTCTAGTGCTCGAGTATATATATATTTATATATGCTTGTATGCTAAATTTCATCGTTAAACAGTTATAATGAATCACGAATTAAATACATATATTACTGGTAAAAAGTATATGATATACATGTTTCTGGAAAGCTGGCGAAAAATCAATAACTTTTCATTTAGATATCGAATAATTTCGATGAACGGATTAAAAGATATGATCAACTGAATTATGATTGACGTTAATTGAAATTGCTTTTGAATCTACAATTAAGATTTAAACAACTCGCTTACGAGATTGATAATTTGGATTTTTGAATATTACCAACCGAGTAAATGAATCATTATATAAGGTACGTCTCGTTTTGTTAAACAACTGTCAAAATTGACTTTTTGAAACGACATTGGATAACTTTTGTATGTCGATCTCGAGCATTAGGATTGTGATACACTATGACCTGACCTAGCTTGATAGACGTTTATTGACCAACATATGTTCTCTAGGTTGAGATCTACGATTATTTGGTAATCCGAGTTTCGATCACATTTTGGTGAATGACTTTATATGCTGCTAAGGTGAGTTCATTTGAATCCCTTTTACTCTTTACATCTTTAGGCTGAGAATACATGCAAATGTTTTACTAACTGTTTTACAATATATATATATATATATATATATATATATATATATATATATATATATATATATATATATATATATATATGCGTGAGTTTCATTGCTCCCTGTTTAATTGCTTTTGCAATATATATTTTTGGGCTGAGAATACATGTAATTTATTTTAAACGCAATGGATACAAGTACATACTAAATTCTACACTGAGTTTGAACCGAAAATCCCTTAGCTTTGGTAACTAGTAACTGCCGGTTATAAGAACTGGTGGGCGCGAGTAGTAGTATATGGATCCATAGGGCTTGATATCCCCGTCCGAGCTAGAGCACTAGCCTTTTAACGGATGTATGCTATTTGAGAAGCGTACACGTTGGTTTGCGTGTATTATTAAGATGATTATACAAAGGGTACAAATTATATATACGTTAAAGTTTAGTTACCAGGGTGCTCAATTTCGTAGAATATTTTGATAAACGTTTCTGGATGAAACAACTGAAATCTTGTGATCCACCTTTATATACAGATTATACGAAACATTAAAACTATGAACTCACCAACCTTTGTGTTGACACTTGTTAGCATGTTTATTCTCAGGTTCTCTAGAAGTCTTCCGCTGTTTGATTATATGTTACACAAGCTATGTGCATGGAGTCTTACATGGCATATTTTTTCAAGGAAACGTTGCATTCACCAAATCATCACCATGTATCTTATTTTGACTGCATTGTCAACGGATGTACTGTTGTAAACTATTATTTTGACTGCAATGAAATCGATGAATGACGTGTTCGTCCATATGGATTTGGAGCGATCCTCACACATATTCGTCATGAAAACATTTTTATTGTTAGCCATGACCACCTCACTCAAATTTCGGGACGAAATTTCTTTAACGGGTAGGTACTGTGATGACACGGAAATTTCCGACCAAATTTAAACTCATTCTTGATATGATTTCGACACGATAAGCAAAGTCGGTTAGGTGGAGTCTCAAAATTTTTGAACTATTTCATATATTCATTTAACCTGTGACTGTTCCCGACGATTCACGAACAACTATTTGTAAATAGATACATATATATTTAAATATGTATATATATATAAATATTAATTTAAAATCTTATTTGAAATAATAAATGATTTAATTATTGAAAATAAATATGTAAAATAATATATAATAAAATCTATTATTAAAATAAATCTATATATATATATATATATATATATATATATATATATATATATATATATATATATATATATATTTATATATATATATATATATATATATATATATATATATATATATATATATATATATATTTCTTTATGTTGAAAATAAAGACATAACATCTATCACCTTCCACATTTTACCCATCATTGTTACTATTGACAAACAACTCCAGCATTTACCAATTATCGTTAGCAACTGCTATCATTTTTATCATTTTTTTTCCCAAATGTGCAATTATAAGAATATATTATAATAATAATAATAATAATAATATTTAATATATATGCGGTACATGCATGTATCACCATCACTCCCACTTGATTTGTCTTTGTTATGTAAATTAAGATGTATCATGCAATCAACTATTCAACTATAAATATAATTACTTCGTCATTAGTCCCAGACAAACACATGTGAGGGATTGATTTATTATTTTAATTTATTTTTCCTTCATTCACGCACATATGGATAAATTGTAAATCAATTACAGCCTCATCCTAAATCTGCGGGCTACAAATAACACATCCACTAATTAAATGTTTTGGCTGCATCTCTTTTCATACGGCATCTTCAATCCCTTTAATTCACAAGCATATTTCTGTTTTTGGTTGTACATATAGAATGATTGCACAACTTGGTATAATACTCCATCTAATTGTCAAAACCCCAAAACCCTCCACTACCATCTAACATCATTCTTCACACTGCATCCTTCTGTTTATTCTTTATTTTCGGTAACGTTCATACACGATCAAACTGTTACCACTCCGATTATGTTCTTGATTAATCATCACCATGCTTCACGAGCTTCTTTTGTTGCAACTAGATTCACCACCACCGAACCACCTTCGCCATTTAACCATCAAGGTAATCACTATCCCCACACATCGATATTATGTTTTATGTATTATTTGAAAACTCACAACAACCATCACTCAAGCCACGATCCCCGACACCTTGATCACCATCATGGACACCAATCCATAGTTCAACCATCGGTCACCACACACACCCTACGAGCATCAACACTAAACCCACTTAACGTTTCCTGTCTTGAACAACCCGAACTGCCACTTTTTAGCATCGGGCACCACAACAGTCACCATGCTTGTTATGAATCACCGGCTACCCTCACCAACACAATGAAGCACCACACCACCACCTACAGCCATCGAATAACCCTCCACAAACCACCATGAACTCTCTCTCATGATTAAAACCATCATCAAACCATTTTACTGTTTTTATTTCTGTTGCTATCACGAACCAAAGACCCCGACTAATAAATCCATATCACCACCCACTTCTACTGCTACTACGATTTCTGTTTACAGCCATAACAACCACCATGTAGTACTTTCTTTCCTGGTGGTAAACTATCACCATGGCCATTATCTTCAACAAACAACACCCAATCGCCATCACTGTTACATCTTTTCTTCCTAAAGCGAACACCCATAGCTGTTACTGCAGTCCCCTATTTATTTCTGTTTACACTACTGCATCTGTTTCTGTTGGGGTTAAACAACGAAGAAAAAAAAAAGTGGTACATATAATTGAGGTTGTGTCAACTTGATTATATAATATTACAGCATATTCAAGGTGGAACAAAGTGGGAATTCATGGCAGACCAAGAAGGGCCACATAATGACGTTTTATTTTTATAAAGTAATGATAATTACGTGAAACATGATTATGATCATGAATTGATGATGAGTATATTACAGCTGTGTTTTTGTTTCCTGTTTCTTTGACTAATTAAAATTAAGATGTTGGTGAGGATACGAGATTGATGAAAACGACAGGTCACTAAGTATCTCCTAAATCTCACGTACAAATAAATTAAGTTATTATGTTACAAACGTCACAAAAGAGAGATGTTACTGGACTCCTTTTGTTGTTGGGCCGGTTATTTACCTGTTATGATTATGGAGAACATGACGGTTTGGATACTAAACAAATCAATGATGAAGTATGATGTATGATGACGATTTGTTATGATTATAGAGGAGCACATAATGATGATGATGTAGTTATGATTATGATTATAATAGATATGATATAATGAAGATTATGATGATACATGATGAGTGATGATGAAGATGAACCGAAGTTCGTTTGTAACCTGCTGCTGCCGTTCGTTTTTTTATTTATTTCGGTTCTGCCCCAGGTCGAGAACATAACAAAGCAAGTCTTGGGCTTGATTAAAGTTATTTCTTGGGTTTGATAAATGGGTGGGCTGTTTTGAGATCCAATTAGCCAATGGGTATTTAAATGAGTTGTAACTTGGACTATATTATTTGGGCTTCCTAAAATGAGTCAAATAGTGTTGGGTTACGAATTAATTCAAAGAAAACAGAATTGGTGGAGTTGTTTGTGGTGTTATCGGGTTAGCGAGAGGTCGTGGGTTCAAATCCGGACTTGGGCATTTTTTTTTTAAGGACTACTCCTTTGAGGTAGTTTACTTATTACTCATTATTATTATTATTATTATTATTATTATTATTATTATTATTATTATTATTATTATTATTATTATTATTATTATTATTATTATTATTATTATTATTATTATTATTATTATTATTATTATCATTTTTAATGTAAGTAGTATTATTATTGAAACTAGTTTTTTTATAAAAAAATCTATCATACTTATTACTAGAACTATCATTATTATTATTATTAGAATTATCATTATTTTTATCATTATTATTATTTTTAATAACATTTTTATTATTTCTAATACTAATATTATTATTATTATCATTATTATTAGTATTATTATTATATAACAAATTATTGATTTACAATATGATGCTATATATATATATATATATATATATATATATATATATATATATATATATATATATATATATATATATATATATATATATATATATATATATATACAAAGTAAATATGTACAACTTTAAAATAACAAAAATATTACTAAATTAAATAAACAATATATATAAACTGGTTTGATTATTATTACATGTTCATTATATGTGTTAATATATATAAATGATATAGGTTCGTGAATCCAAGGCCAACCCTACAATTGTTTAATGTCGTCATATGTATTTTTACTACAAAATACAGTATGGTGAGTTTCATTTGCTCCCTTTTTAAATGCTTTTGCAATATATATTTTTGGGACTGAGAATACATGCGCTGCTTTTATAAATGTTTTACGAAATAGACACAAGTAATCGAAACTACATTCTATGGCTGGATTATTAAACCGAATATGCCCCTTTTTAGTCTGGTAATCTAAGAATTAGGTAACAGACACCCTAATTGACGCGAATCCTAAAGATAGATCTATTGGGCCCAACAAGCCCCATCCAAAGTACCGGATGCTTTAGTACTTCGAATTTATCATGTCCGAAGGGAGTCCCGGAATTATAAGGGATATTCTATATGCATATTGTTAAGGTCGGTTACCAGGTGTTCACCATATGAATGATATTTTTGTCTCTATGCATGAGACGTATATTTATGAGAAATGAAAATGAAAATCTTGTGGTCTATTAAAGCGATGGAAATGATTATTTATATTAAACTAATGAACTCACCAACCTTTTGGTTGACACTTTAAAGCATGTTTATTCTCAGGTATGAAAGAAATCTTCCGCTGTGCATTTGCTCATATTAGAGATATTACTTGGAGTCATTCATGACATATTTTAAAAGACGTTGCATTCGAGTCGTCGAGTTCTTCAAGATTATTATTAAGTCAATTATAGTTGGATATATTATGAAAGGGTATGCATGCCGTCAACTTTCGATGTAATGAAAGTTTGTCTTTTAAAAACTAATGCACTATTTGTAAAATGTATCATATAGAGGTCAAGTACCTCGCGATGTAACCAAATGTAATGTATTCGTCCAGATGGATTAGGACGGGTCGCTTCATTTGTTAGATTTTTGAGACCTTGATTTGAGTTTAGACTAAAAGGCACTTTCCAGTGAATTTTCACTACGCTGACTCAGTCTAGCTTCGTATGCTTTAAGATAGCCAACTAATTCTGTTACTGACAAAGCCTCAATGTCTTTTGACTCTTCAATAGCATTAATGATATGATCGTATTTTTCTGTCATACAGATAAATATTTTTAACGATCATTTTATCAGTTATATAATCTCCATAGGCTCTAATTTGATTTACTATTTCTTTAATTATAGAATAGTAATCATTTACTGTCTCAGTCTCTTTCATATTTAGTTTTTCAAAATCTCTTCTTAGATTTAGTAGTTTGACGGATCTTACATTAACATTTCCTTGAAATTTTTCTTGAACGATTCTCTACGCCTCTTTGACTGTCGTGGCTCTCATGATTCGTGAAAAGATAGATGGTGTCAAGGCTTGTTGAATGTACCATAGAGCAACAACATTTCTTACAACAGTTTTGTTGTGTTTTTATTGTTCTTCTGCGTAAGCATAGTTTCAACATCTTTTGGAGTTGTACATTTGAAACGACAATATCTCACAAGCTTTGTGCTGAAAATACGTCTTTTACTTGGATACTCCAAAAATTATAGCTGTCATCATTAAGAACTAGGATGGGAAATATTATATGCACCGGCGATATTCATAATGTACTCGATAAACGCTCAGTGTAGCTCTTGATACCATTTGTTAGAATTATTGTTTTTGGTTTTAATTTATTACACGGGAATGATGTCAATATTCAATTCAATATAAATATATTATGAGACAATTAAATTAATGGGGTGAGTTTTGAACATACGAACGAATCTTCTAGCAACTCTACCTATCTAGTACGGAGTAATTTCTAGTAATCACCTTAAAAATTTATTAGTTCTACACTTATCTAGAAATACATTAGTATTATTTTAACAAGTATTTAAATTTATATTTATATTTAAATTTATATTTTATATATATACTCCGGGTTCTTTTTTGATACGATTGATGAAATATTCTGCTGATTAAAGACTTAAAATTAATTACTCTTGATAATATGCACAGACAGAAACTAGTAGTTGTGGGTGACACCATGGAGGAAGCTGATGTCTCTAAATTCCTTGAAATCTTCCCAACCTATCGTCTTCACAAGACTCCTGAATCTGATGGTCAGTTATGGGTTTTTGAAGATAAATCACTATCAGGTGACCGAGTAATCATCTCTGCGTATCTATTTGCTTATAATTATTTTTATTGTTAAATTGTTTATTAATCGTCATCTTTCCAAATAAAATCTCTAATTTAATCACACAGCCGATCCTGATACTTCGATGATCTGCGACAAGATAAAATCTGTGTTATCTACGACATGGGGTGATAATGAATTATCAAAATTAGTTGAGTTCTGGGCTCCTGTAGCAATTGATGACAGATTGCTACTTTCAACTTCTGGTCAACCATTTGCAGTCATCCGTCCTAATGTTAACCTCGCTGTTTACAGGATACGTTCTGAGGGTTATAAGTATAATAAGATGGATCTGAATTATGCTAATAAACAGATTGATATTAATGAAGATGATGTTGAAGAGGAGGATGACTTGTATCCTATGATAATAACTGCATTCCTTGGTCGTTTGACACAGATAGTTTACAATTCTTATGATCCACCGGTTGATAACGAGGAGGACTCTAACCTTACGTTTGAACCGGATAATTGTGTTATGATCCCTGTTTTTTGTCCATCTCAAAGCTCTTCTCATTGTATTGGTGTTTTCTGCTTTTATTCGATTAGGCCTTACTATTGTGAAGATTTAAGAATGATGACTATAGCACTCGAGGTATGTAATACAAGTTTTCACTAATTTATACTCCCTCGTTAATTGCGCTAGTTTAAGAAATGTCATTATCACACTACTTTTTCTATTCTCTTTCATAACTTTTTCATAACTTTACAGTTTTACCCTTAATCAATTAATTAGAAATGACCCTACCTTTTATAATTTAAGTTAATTAATTTATTGGGGACAATTTTGTAAAATTCTTTCAATTTACTTTCTATTTTTTTAAAAATAGACAATTATTTTAAGTTAATTAATTCATTAGGGACAATTTTGTAAATTCTTTCAATTTACTTTCTATTTTTTTGAAAATGGACAATAAATTTGAAACAGCACAAAATAAAATAATGGATAATTATTATGACACGAGGGAGTATATGATCTTGTAACTTTCAATATTATCTTTTGATTGATTGCATCTAGATAAATGTTTGCTCTACCTAGGGGTGTTCATCGGTTTGGTTTTTGGTTTTTCGGTTTATTTGGTTCGGTTTTTTCGGTTTTGAAATTCTAAAAATTAAAACCAAAAACCAAACCAAAACCAAATTCAAATATTAAAACCAAAACCAAAACCGAACCGAAAACCAAATTTGAATTCGGTTCGGTTTCGGTTAAAACGAAATTAACTTCCACGTCGATTTTTTTTTTTTTACTTTTTTCTCACGATATAAATAAACATTATATTATTAACTTTGCAAGTATCATACTAAAATAATATATATAATCGGACATATATACAAATTTTAGAAAATAAAATAAGCTTATATAATATTATAATACAATACATTTTATATCAAAAAATAAACAAAACCAATACCAATAACAAAACTAAAACTTTCTCTATTTTAGTCATAGTGTATACTTTCTAATAATAAACTTTTGTAAAGCATTGTATATAAATTTGATTGATTCAACGTGCACACACACATAAATTGAACTCAATAGCAAATCGACTTGAAATGATTACAGTTTCAAAAACGTGGAGTTAAAAGGAAAATTATGAAATTAAAGATTAAAATAGGATTTCAATCCAAGTAAACCGAATTTGACTTGAAGAGTTAAAATATCCATTCAAAATCGTTTCTCGTTTATGTATACAATAATATAAATAACTTAAAATATTTATTTAATATTGTATAAATTGAATTCGGTTTTATATTCGGTTTTCGGTTAATCAAATTAAATATTTTCAAAACCGAAAAACAAACCGAAAACCGAATTAAAATTCGGTTTCGGTTTTTCTCGATCCAAAAACCATTTTTCAAATTCGGTTTGGTTTTTTTCGATTTGGTTTCGATTCGATATTCGGTTTAAATGGTTTCAAACCAAATGGTGCACACCCCTAGCTCCACCCAGCCATAGGCGGTGCATATTCCTAACCCTGACACCGTCAGAGGTAAATTGTGCACTTTTTGGTAAAAAAGTGGGTTTTTGACTGTGACTGTATTTGACCCCGTCAACCCAAAATGTCAAGTTTTTGTGTCAAATATTTGGAGGGTGATGTGGTAAAATCTGATTGGAAATTGGAGGGGAAAAAATAAATAAATAACAAAAATATTTAATATTAATTGATAATTGGATGGTTAAATATGTAACCTTCCGTCAGTTTTTTTAACTAACGACATAATCCGTCAAAAAGTGACGCTCGGTTAATAGCTGTCACACTTCGTCAAGCTGGCCAAATCATCTGACGCGTATCATTTGACGCTTGGTTATATACGGTCTTAAAGACAAAAGGGATTGTAGCCCCGAATATTTGAATATTAGTATTAGTATAATATTAATATTAATATTAATTAAATTAATATTTATATTTATATTTATGATATATGTAAGGGTTAAAAAAAATGTATTCCTTAGTTGCCCCTGCAATTATAATCATATTTCATATTATACTTTTTTTTCCCCAATAACTTTTTGACACAACATTAATTTTATCTCATTATTGAATTAATTTTTATTCATATCATTTGCTACTTCTCACTGCAGAAGGCGGGCCTGAGTATGTTTCATGTACATGATCGTATACCATACAAGGTACGTACAGGTTTTTAAAAGAGCTACAATAACTCAAAGTTTTCATTATAATTATGGGTTACTATCCATTAAACGTGAATAACATTTTAGCCTTTTTATCCCAAAAACTGTTAGATAGGATGTTTGTAAATACTCGTGAAAACAGATTGTACATGGGCTCAAACTTGCAAGAGATCAGATTGAAGATGCTATAGAGATTGTTTGTGAATCACTTAACATAGAACTTGCTCAAGTTTGGATAACGAACCACGAGGATGAGAATCACGTGCCATTTTCATCTTCTTCGCATTACACTCAAAAGAAGCAAACATTAGCTCTCAAATTGACTGGTTATTGTTATGTTACTGATATGGATAATTACAATGAAAATTGTCATCTTAAGGAATATTATCACTTGTGTGATATGGTTCCTTTGAACACGGGGGAGTCACGTATTGAGAAGACACTTGCAGATTTTGAATCACGCTTCTATAAAACATATGATGACCTCAATAAAGTTCAGCTAGAGTCATTAAAACGTTGTGGCACATTTTTTGTCAATGGTATTATAATATGCTTGAAGAATATTGACACTTGTGATTTTTGTTATGCGTTTGAATTCATTTGGCTTAATCATTCAAACTTTATTATCTCGTTGGAGGATCTACTCTTAAAGCTAAAGAAGTGTTTACCAAGATTCAAGTTTGCTTCAGGTGCAGAGCTTGATGAGGAGTCCAATGTTATAGATGTTCATAATTACCAAAGAAGGTTCAAAATTTTTGAAGGAAAACAAGTATCATCTTCAATACAGGGACCAGAAGAACATAAACTAGTAGTTGTGGGAGACACAGCACCTTCAAAGGCAAAAAGCAGGACAACTCCGATCCTTATATCTCGAGAACCCACTGAACTACAATGGGGAAACACCTTGAAAATAGTTGTCAAAAACCTTGATGGTAACAAAAATCCATTTTCTAAATTTTACATTTTCAACGAAACAACAATTCCATTGGGATCCAATTGATCCCTCTGGTAAATGATCTTAACATCATCTGAATAAAAAAAATGTTTGTTTAAATGCACGTACATATATGAAATAATCTGAGAACTGTAATTGTTTTGAAGCATTGGAAGAAGTAAAGGAATCAGTGGTTGCGGATGACATATCACCTTTGAAGGTGAAATACAAGACGGCTCCAAAATATATATCTCGAGAAAGGATTGAAAAACAATTTGGGCATACTATGAAAGAAGCTGCCCACAGCCTTGATGGTAATGAAAATCTATCACTCCGTATTTAAGATTTTGTTTTTGTGATTTCTCAGATTTCTCGTGTATGAACTTGCATTATAAGAGACATTTATCCAAAGGAATCAATTTCATCCCACTGGAGTCATTAATAATAATATAACAATAACAAAAATAATATTAATGACTCCAGTGGGATGGAATTGATTCCTTTGGATAAATGTCTCTTATAAAAGTTCATACACGAGAAATCTGAGAAATACCTTTTCTTGAAATGGTGTTATAGTATCTGTATCCACATTGAAACGCAAGTGCAAAGAACATGGCATCTACGAGTGGCAAGGTCTACCAAAGTCAGGAAAGAGAAAGGTAAATCAGTCTCAAAATCAAAGTGATACTGGGGCAAATCTGGTTCCGTCAGCTTCGGAAAGAAATGATAATAACCTGACAATAAAAGCGGAGTACTCAGATGATATGATCAAATTCAATCTCTTGTTTTTAGACGCCACATTTGTTTTCATTAAGAGCGAAATTGGTAAGCGGTTCAAGTTGACTCCAGGGACTTATAAGCTCAAGTACTTTGATGAAGATGGTGATTGGATATTATTAGCATCTCAACAAGAGATGATTGATTGCATCAGAAGTTCAAAGCGATTAGACAGAACTGTAGTTCGCCTGCGTGTGCTGCCATCTGCCTAACCAATATATGTTCCTACTGGTTCCTTTTAAATATTTGGTGCTTGACACTTGTGTATGATTATTTTTATTGTCGTATAATTGTTCTTCATCCATAACTTCATAATATTTTCTCTATAGCTATTTTAAAGCCTATCGAAGTTCTTTTGTTATCTGCAAATAGTAGTCTGTTTTTCTTTTTTGTTCTTTCTGACTATTATAAGACTGGGCTTATTGTCCCATCCTTCTCCATATGATAACACATATGGAAGATTTAAAATTGATTTGAAACTGATGTTTAAGACGAAAGTCTGTTTGCAAAATTGTGCTATTCCCCATGGTTGTGTGCTAGCTTTTAAGGTTTTTTTTTGCAGTCTGTTCATGTGATTTGGTTAATCAAGGTCGGTAGCTTGTCATTTCAGTGTGGTAATGACAACTTTTTGAAGAGAAAGAGGACGTGTACAAGAGTCAAAGTGACTCAAAGACGATAACAAAGATGGCGTAACCAGCTAGATGATATGTACAAATTCCACTTCCAAAGACAAGTCGATTTAATGCATGTAAATAAGCTTGACTTGTAAACCTCATGACCAAAAGAATGCCATACAATGCATTTCTGTTGTTATTGTTATTCAAAAGTTGTTCATATTGCTATGAGCCCATAAATAAATTTATAGCTTAATCTAACTTAAAAATGCTAACACTAACATTCCAAAACTGCCATATTTTGCTCAAACGCCCTTTGCTATTGTATTTCATTCTCAAAAAACCAACTTATCAAAAGAAAAGGCAAAAAAGAACTTCAAAAAAGAAGTAAAAATACCACTTGGATCTGCAGAATCGAACGTTCTTCTCTGTAATTCCACAAGTTGATCTTCTAAAACAAACTTTTAAAGTTTTAAATGTTGGTTACTTGTTTCCGCAAATGATGGCTGCTGCTACTCATAATTCATCTGAACTCTCACATGAGCTTCCAAGATTAGTTGACAAATCATGAACTAAAAGCCTAATTATGTCATACCCTGATGATATTAACAATTCCACCTTCTTGCAAATCTGCCTCGTTGCAACTTCTTGCAACGTGACTACACCTGAATATGCAGCAACACGAAACCTAATTATGTCTTC
The DNA here is from genome assembly GCF_046630445.1 of Rutidosis leptorrhynchoides. Lineage (NCBI taxonomy): Eukaryota > Viridiplantae > Streptophyta > Magnoliopsida > Asterales > Asteraceae > Rutidosis > Rutidosis leptorrhynchoides. The sequence continues at coordinate 85,423,387 of NC_092333.1, forward strand.
TCTGTAACCTGCTTTTATCGTTATTGTTTTCGGATCCGTCCTGGCTGTGAAAGGTTGTACCTTTGGAGTAAGTAGTTGTACTCTGCAACGTCCTGTAATAAAACATCAACCTGTAATTTTAGTAAGCAGACTTCTTTTTCCAAAAGCTTTACTCTTTCAACAACAACATTAAACACACATTTTAAAGCAGATGTATCATCACCAACGAATGCTTGCTCCACATGCAATATTCGACAGTTTTAAGGAATACTTTCAATAAGCGTGCATAGCCATATATCTTAGGAAAGTTGTTTTCCCTGTACCATTTCTGACAACAAAGCCTGTAAGAATGTAGCATGTCATAATGCCATCAACTATACACATATACATAATACATTCACATTAGGCAGACATACAAAAGAAACACTTTAAAGAAGCACGTGATACGATCAAAAAAGAACAGAAAGGATTTAAGTTAGTCTTCATTGAGAACCAAGATGTTTAACTTTGTATGTTATGAACACTTTTAGCCGTAAAATCAACATCAGGATATTCTGACCTTCTGTCAGTATACTTTGGTGATAAAAAGAAAAAAAATTACTACTTTTAACATTTTGTATATAAAATAATGTCTCTTCACTCTTTTGAATTCATACATAAGCCTTCAGTTTGGTTAACTGTGTGTTTAGAATGGAAACCAAAACCGAAATATATAATGTGGATTACTGTAATATTTGAGAACCAAAAACACAAAGATGTATATTAAACAACCATCCAATGTAAATAGTAAAGAATCATGTCAGAGAACAGAGGTTAGTCTGGACACAGCCACAAGCAAAACTAGCATATGCTGACAGTGTAAATATTTTTCTACATAAATACAGGGTCGGGTAAATTTGCTAGTAAAAACGGTTAAATTCATAACAAAGGTACAAATGACTGGTGCTGATATGTATCACCATGTGCAATGGCGAGTTTACATGGTGTCCGAGGTCACGGGACACCATTAGTTAGAAAATTTTTAGTAGAAAATACTATGTAATTTGTATAGGACACCACTAAATTTAACTGGAGGACCTCATATATTTTCCGAATTTATAATTTTTCCTTTAAAATGTATAGGACACCACTATATTTAACTACTCGGACCCAATATATTTTCCAAACTTGTAGTTTTTTGAAAGTAAACAACCGCTAAAATAGCATTCAAATATAATTAGTTATGAAAAAAAATTCAGGACCCCATTGAGTTTGCATTCTGGAATCGCCACTGACCATGTGCAGCATGATCTTGTCCATCACAAAAATTTGAAGATCATAAAATGTAGCATCGAGTGAATCATACTCTGACAGTCCGACACCATGCTTATTTTACATGATTCGCGAGAGTCTAGTCTAAGCACTAGAATAGTAGAATTCTTCATGTCCTTATTTACCTATTTGAGCCTTTCTTATTAAGCATATCTCACTTAATTCATATATATTGTTCTCTCAATCAATATCATTATGCATTCTTTAAGCAAACAAACAACATTGCAGCATTTCTACCAGCAACTATATTGTGCCAAACTTGCTACGCACATTTCCGATTTAAACTATAACAACTCATGTTATATATGGTAATTCATCTTTCACCTTATCAAGGTATCATAGTTCGTTAATCAAAAAAATTTAAATCTAATTAAGCTTCAAATTGACAGATATAACAATAACAATAGAAAGTTAAACCACAACAAAATTAGAGAAATTATTCATACAAGTTGACATTCAGAGAAATCAGAAACGCATTCGGAATCAACGAGAAGTTAACAGATAGCATCGAGAGCACCTTCACCGCCAGATCAGAAATCAAAATCTTCATCAGCATAGAACGTTGATTATGTAATCGATAATCGCTTGGTCGAGATCTAGAGCTTTTGGACCTAATACTTCGTGAACGACGTTGTTAACTACTTCCGTCATTTGTTGAAAGGAAATCTAAAACGTACAGCAATACAGTGCCGTTAACTGATAAATTTTCCGGTTGAGATTAAAATGTACGGAGTATATCTAAAACCATACGGATTTAGCAGAAGCAGAGGCGCGCTGGTGTTGTTTACTGGGCCATTTTATACCATTTGAGAAGCTTCGGCCTGTTATTTGAGTCCAAACCACTTGCCCTGATGTTTGGGCAAAAATGGATACACCGTATTAGCTTTGTGCATCACAAAGTCGTTGACTAAGTTGGCCGCTGTTATATACACCGTCTCAATGACGTGATTACGTGGTTGAATCTTTGATTGCAAGTAGTGTTTTTTTTTTTTTTTTTTTTTTTTTTTTTCCTTTTTTTTAAGCGAGGAAACCCTCTTATGAACGATTACATTAGCTTCACCATAGAAGGTAAAACCTCGGGTAATCAAGCCCCCCGAGCGCGAGTTCTGGTACCGAATGAATTACTATGCACACCCTCTAGTCATACTCCCTTTTTGAACAATTTGGCATAGCCATAAATTGAACCCGGGTAGTATGTTTCATTGGACAATTCGATGGCCACTCAAGTAAGCCTGTGTGGTTGCAAGTAGTTTACGTATTTGTATTTATTTTTGATAAATTCACTTATATTATGAATTAATAAGTAGTTATACTTTATACATCCATTACACATGATTATGAGTGAATTTATTAAAAGAAGTAAAAATATCAACACCCTTAAGTATTATTCACTCTGTTCGTTTAGCTTTCTCTTTTTGGTAAAACAACGAAAACTTTTATAAATACGATCACTTTTTTTTTTAAAGTGTTGAACAGAAGATACAAGAATTACCCGATGTGTCTCGTACTTAGAAAGCGACTAGCGTAAGAATCTCCATTTAATTGAGTGATTACAGCCCTTCTAGGTGTCCGTGAAGTCTCGAGTTCGAGTGTCACTGGGGATTTTATGAATTTGTTTTGGAGTTGGTTATGGAGCCATCTAGAGGCTTCGATGTCTAAACCTATCCTATGACAGTTGTTCAGGGGGAGGGTCATCTGACTGTGTGAGTCTGTCGTATGACAGTTATTCAGGGAATGCTTTCCAAGGGTGACTACACGCATTATTTAGTGGAATATCCTTAACACGTGAAACGGATATGATCAGGTGGTGGGAACTCCTTTGGTGGTCCTCCGTGAGTGACTACAATCTCGTTGTTTAATTAATAATAAAAATAATACTATCAATAACCGAACCTCATCTATACATTCCCAAACATAGGAAACAATACGAAGCGAAACTAAACAAACCAAACTAATAAAAGAATCAGGCCCGGCCTGTAGGTGGTACAATGTGAGCAATGACATAGGGCCCATTTTATTTAAGGGCCCAAAAATTTAAAAACATTTGACTAGCAGACTAAGGCCAAAAGATTTTGCTGATCTGCGTTTCTTGCTAGCAGACTAGGGTCCCACTTTAAGTTTCACACTTCTTATCTACTCGCCACAAATTAAACAATACGTGGTATAATATTTAATTTGAGGGCCCACTAGTTGCTTTTATTGTGTGTTTTTAGCATATTTAAGAATAAAAATGTTCTTTTTATTCGAACGGCTGAAATTTTATTGAAAAAACTAGTAAAACGCTAGAAAAAATACAACGAAAAATTACAAGGAATGTAAAAGATATTGCAACCATTGGTTCCAACTAGTTGTTTACCCTCGCTTCGCGCCGGGGATTCGATTTTCAATGTATTTTATTGCGTTTAGTTTAACGATGATGTCGTTGAAGCGCAACTCGAGTCGAACTAAAAGGTATAACCCGTCAAAGATTTAAATGTTATTTTAAATTAACAATATAGGTGCATCTTTGCGGGTGGAGAAAAATATAAAGGAAACCAAAAAAGAAAAAAAAAAATTTGTTACAACGGGTAGAGAAAAATATAAAGGAAACAATCGGTACTATTCATATAGACTATGGCAAGGGTTGGGATAAACACTTACCCCTGACTCAATTTTCCTACAACAACAGCTATCATGCGAGTATTAAGGCCGCACCTTTTGAAGCTTTATACGGGCGAAAATGTAGATCCCCACTATGCTGGAATGAGTTAGAGGACAGATAATGACTGGTCCTGAAATCATTCACGAAAATACCGAGAAGATCATTCAGATTAAACAACGGTTG